>NC_056731.1:1749586126-1749793626 GCF_019279795.1 Protopterus annectens
GTTCTGAGTTCGGCTCCAGCGAAGCTTACCGAGGTTGCCTCATCGGCGCCTACCTCGGCACTGATGACTACATTGCCATCTACTACCCTTGTTCTGATCAGTTTGTCTGTCTCTGCACCGATGTTGACCACCTCCACTCCGATGTCGGTTCCAACAACAACTTCGGAGCTGTTTTTGACATCCACTCCTGTTGTGACTTCGGCTCCGAGCCCGTTCTCAGCTCCAACCATACTGTTGTTGCCGGTTTCTAAATTGGAATCATTGGTGCTGTTCTGTGATACTCATGGACCCGATACTCGTCGTCTGTGTACCCATTTGCCGGACATGTCTGCAACCCCTTTTTGGACCGGCCTGATTCCCCCTCAGGGGCATCGGTAAGATCCACCAGGAGCCTTTCAGAATTGGATGTGGTGCACCTTTTTGACCAGCTGCTGACCGCCAGGGGAATTTCAAATTTACCTAGACCCAATCCCACTCCAGGCTTTGGGTCTGTTACTCCAGCGACCCCTACGTACTATCCTCCCTTGGATCCCTTGGTTCGAAGGCTCATATATCCAATGTTTTCTAGAGGACCCCCTTCCTTGGCGCCGACAACAACAGTGTATGAGGCCCCAAGGCCCCTTTGGGTGTCAGTTCGTCAGAACCCACCCTCCCTCAATCTCATGCTTGGGGGTGGAACCTCCGGTTTCAGTATCAGTTTCGACTGTGTCGGTCCCATCTTCAGATCCGAGGGTGACTACTGCTCCGAGTTTGCTTGAGGCTCTGTCCCCAGGGGTGGACAGTGTGGAGCGGGGTGTGACCCTGGTTCCGATTTTTGTCTTCTTCAGTTCTGGGCTCCCACTCCGTTTCGGGCGGGCCCGCTTTCCGGGTGATGGAGAGGGTGCTTGCTTTTAGCAATCCTCCTACGTCAGTTATTCCCCTGGTTCCTTCTGAGCTGCAGCTGTCAAAGGCCCCCCCCCCAGGACTCTGAGAACACAAGGCCCAGGAAACCCCTGTACAGGGTATTTCCCTTTCTGAGTCTTCTTCCGATGCTCCCACTGAAGAACCCCCATGGAAACAGGCGTGTAAGAGGAAACACATGGACTCCCCAGAGGAGTCCCTCACGGACGATACAGACTACGATGATAGGGAAGGATCCCCACAGTTACCCCTTACTTCGGAGACATCATGGAAATTTTGAAACAGAGGGGTGACTGGGAGCCCTCCAATCCTTCCTCGGAGGAATCCGTATTCTTGCAGGCTTTTCGCTCTCGGCCCTCTATTTCTTGGGTGACCCCCCCACCCCCGCTGATGAGTTGGTTAACCTCATCGTGCAGTGGGCATGGAAGAACCCGGACTCCGTTGAGGCCATCCCCAGGAGATCAGACAAGGTACTCTCCCCTCCAGAGGATCAACCCCATTGGTCTAGAGGTTTGCCAGTAGATGCTATGGTGGTGGCAACAGCCATGAAAAAAGACCTTGCGGAAGAGAGTCTTGCTGTTTACCCGCCCAACAGAGAGTCCCTGGCAGTGGACAGGTTAGGGAAGTGACTTTTTGCGTCATCAACCTTTGCAGTTAGGTCTCTGAATTTTTTGGCACATTTTATGAGGCTTCAGAGAGATCTTATCTCTGAACTCTATGGAGCCCTCGTGGGCCAAGTATCGGATGGAGCACGAGATAAAGTTGCGTCCCAACTTGCCACCCTGGAGTCAATATCCAATTCAACCATGAGGTTGCTGTCACATGCAACCGAAGGAGCAGCTAGAGCTGTGGGTGCAAGTGTAGTCATGAGACGCCACGCTTGGATGCACATTTTTGACCTCGTGGACTCCAAGTCTTCCTTTTTAAATGCCCCTATTGAACCATCAGCTCTGTTCGGTGCTAAGGTCAAGAATACATTAGCCAGGTGCGAGCAAGACAGGAAGACCTTGCCTGCCATTGGCCTACCGTTTTCCAAACCTCAGCGTTCCTTCTCCAGGAATCAGAGGAGCGGGAAGATGTGGCACAAGTCTCAAGGTCGTTTCCATGATGCACATGGTGAGAACTCCTCCAGAGGCAGAGGGGGTTCCAATAATGGAAGACGCGGAACCAGGGCTCCAGAGATTCCTTCTCGGGTAGACCGTATCAGCATTCCTGAAGCGCTGCCCGATTGCTTTTCTCTGGAAGCAGTCAGGGCGCGTTTTTCTCTGCACCAAGCTGCCTGGCTCTCTCTTACAAATGTTCAGTGGGTGCAGAAAATCATTACTAGAGGCTACCATATTCCCCTAATATCTTATCCAAGACCTCCGAAATCCCTTCCTGATGTTCCACCCAGTCAAAGGGAGGAGGCAGCTTCTGAAATACGAAAGCTATATCAAAAACGAGCCATCGAACAGGTTCGCCCAGATCAGTGTGGATCAGGGTTCTACTCAAGATTCTTTTTGGTGCCAAAGAAAACAGGGGACTGGAGGCCCATTCTGGATCTCAACCAACTAAACAAATCGGTAGTTCAGACCAAATTCCACATGGTCACGATTCAATACATCCTTCCCTTTCTGCGGGAGGGTGTTTGGATGTGCTCATTAGATCTCCAGGATGCGTATTACCATATCAAGATGGATAAGCTCTCCAGGAGCCTCCTTCACTTCTAGTTGGGAGCCAATCACTACCAGTTCAGAGCCCTGCCTTTTGGTCTCTCAACAGCCCCCAGAGTGTTCATGAAATGCTTTGCAGTGGTAACAGCTCATCTGAGACTTCAGGGATTCCAGATGTTTCCGTACCTAGATGATTGGCTCCTCTCCGCCCCCACCAAGCGTCTACTGGTCAGGGCCCTCCTCTACACCCTGGTTCTAGCGGATTCACTGGGCATCACCATACATTGGGAGAAATCCAACCTTCAACCCTCACAACAATTGGAATTCATAGGGGCAATATTCAACACCCAGTCAAGCCTGATCTCACTTCCTCTTCACAGGCTTCAGAGATTAAGGGCACAGGTTCAAGTGATACTCTGTCAAAGAAAGGTGTCTGCAAGGGAAGTTCTCCAAGCCTTGGGGTCTATGGCTGCAGCCATCCCTATTGTTCCCTTAGCCAGACTACACATGAGATTACTACAATGGCTCCTTCAGGCCCAGTGGATACCCAATCCTCACCCCCTGAACTCACAGATCCTCATCACCAACACTTGCAAACAAGATCTCTTCTGGTGGATGAGTACAGATGAAAATCTTTGGTGTCGCCCCTTCCAGGCTCCCATGCTGCGACCTTTTCGCCTCCCCCCCAAACACAAAATGCAGCAGCTACTTTGCCCTATTTCCCCCTCTTGGGGAGTCACCGAGAGACACTTTGATTCACGATTGCTCCACAGGTCTCCTTTATGCTTATCCTCCGATTCCTCTGATTCCCCTTATTCCAAGGAAAGCTATTCGGTTGAGAAACAAAGTGATCCTCATTGCCCCATTCTGGCCTCATCAAGTGTGGTTTCCCTTCCTTCGACCTCATCTGTTACAATCTCCTAGGATCCTAGACACTCGTCAGGACCTCATATCTCACCCACAAGGGCTGACTCCCCCGAATCTGTCCACTGTCAAGCTGACAGCTTGGTTTCTCCACTTCTGTTAGTTGCCAGGCAGGAAACCCTCTCTTCACCTGTATGTGATATTATCTTGGCCTCTCATAAACCATCCACCAGGAAACTTTACAGGGACAAATGGAAAAGATTCTCTATTTGGTCACATAATCAGAAGCTAGATCCGTTCTCAGCCCCCGTAGCCACTATTCTTCATTACCTGGCTGAACTGTTCGACAATGGGGCCTCAGCTTCCACCATTCGAGTCCATCTAGCAGCTGTTTCCAATTTCCATAACAGGTCAGATGGAGTTCCGCTTATTTCCTCTCGCCTTTGCAAGACTTTCCTCAAGGGTATTTTCCACAGCAGGCCTCCCATCAGGCAGCCGGTGGAGGCATGGAATCTGTCCTGGGTTCTGCAGTCTCTTTCTCTGCCCCCTTTTGAGCCGGCTGCGACATGTGATCTAAAATTCCTGTCATGGAAATCCTTATTTCTGGTAGCTATAACCTCAGCCAGATGAATGTCTGAATTACAAGCATTATGTATCAAGAACCCTTATCTGATCTTTCATAAGGACAGAGTATCGCTTCGTACTAACCCATCCTTTCTCCCTAAAGTGGTTTCTGGCTTTTTGATTAACCAGTCCATTGAGCTCCCTATGTTCTTCCCAAATTACTCTAACAAGAGAGAATACTGCCTACATTCCTTGGATGTTCATAGACAATTACGTTTCTGCCTGGATAGAACTAAATCCTTTCGCAAGTCGGACTAGCTTTTCATCTCCTTTGTGGGTCCTAGAATGGGAGGCACAGTATTGAAAGTTACTTTGTCTAAATGGCTCAGGGATTGCATTGCCTTCACATATTCACTTACGGAGGGATCTAAGCCTGGCCAAATCAAAGCTCACTCAACTAGGGCTGTTGCAGCATCTGTTGCCTTCCACTCTAGGGCCTCCATGGATGACATTTGTGCAGCTGCCATTTGGGCTAAGCCCCACACCTTTATCAGGCATTACAAATTGAATCTGATCTCCAGGGGAAGAGCGGCCTTTGGTTCAATGGTTCTCAGGAATGTTCTTCCATAAGGGCCACCCAGGTTCTCCAAGTAGCTGGGGACTCGGTCCCATCAGTGATGAATAGGAAGAAGAGTAACAACTTCAGATAAAGAAGTTATGTCTTATCATAACGTTCCATCTGAGCTGTTGATCTTCTTCCAGTCATCACACCCTCCCACCGACCCCTTCCAAAGGTTCCTGGCGGTTCTTCTGGGTCTTTGTGGTGTCTTAGTGTTACTGCGCAGAGATGGCCTCTGACTTATTTCTTCTTCTGTATGTTGCATGCAAACTCGATCTGAGGTAACTGAGTAAAGGGCATTGTGGGTAGCAGCTTAGCTCGAGAGTTTTTGGTGCATGCAAGCTTGGTATAAGGCTGACTCAGTTCCGAAGGCTCGGAACCGAACTCATTAGTGATGACTGGAAGAAGATCAACAATTCAGATGGAACGTTATGGTAAGACATAACTTCTTTTTTTGATATATATATATATATATATATATAATATTATTTTATATTTGACCCCAGGCTGATTCTTTTTTTTCTGTCCAGCTGTTGGATGGCTTGCTGATTATGTGTTTTGGTCTGTCCTCTGTCAGCCTACTAGAGATGTCTTTATTCTTAAGGTCCTCTGATGCTGACCTTGTAACTTGCTTCACATTAAGCTTAGTCTTTCCAAGACTTCATAATGTAGTGCTTTTAGCTATCCATTGCTTTGTAGCTATTCTCGGAAGGCAAATTTTAGCCTTAACATTTGATGCTTTTTGTGTGAGGATACTGTTTTTTTACTCTGATGATCACATTATTCTTACCCTTGCAGATATTATAATGTGAAGTGGATCTTGATCCTTGGGCTCAGGGTGTACTAGTTCTCATGTTATATATTTTTCAACAAATATTTGTATTAAGTCTTCCTTGCTAGATATTTGTAGGGTAGCTATCTCCAGTTAAGGTCCTTCTGTAGGTACAATCTCTTGAGAAAACATTTGTATGATCCACCCAGTGAGTTATACTAGGAATAGGATCTTTCTCCTAGAGGTAAAGGAAGATGAGACCCACTCCTGTCACATGTGAAAGTTATGGTCCATCTTCCACTTTAACTCCACTCTTACTCCTCCTCCCCTTTTTGTTAGGGGTTTGGAAGTTGATGTAGATCTGCTTCCCTGGTTCCTTCTTTATTGTGCTCCACCTTCCATGGGTTAACAGAGATATGGAGATAGATCCTTTAGTGGGGAAAAGGAAAGAGTTAAGTGGACAGCGAAACGTTTAGGTGCCAAGCTGTTTTAGTCCTGATAGCTTCAGATCATAAAGGAAGAAGAAGATGGATTTGGCCCTACATATCTGTCATTATGGTAAATATATACTTTTTTTTCACTTAAAACGTTTTGTTTGAATGAATGCCATGCTGCAAAACTATTGTAGCATACTATAAATTGCTGCACATACTAGCTCTTTCTTTAATTCCACTGTCATTTCAGTTACATGGGTCATTTCCTGCCATTTACCCAGCGACACACGTGGGTATGCTTGCCAAAAAATATTTGCACATTCCTAGGAATCCAGAGATCCGGTCACTGTGTTGGAAGAGGTTGTTTAGCTCTTTTGTATTTCCCTAATACAGAAAAGCCAGAAATATGTATTGTAAAATCCATAAATAAAATATATGACAAGTTGATCAACGTGTCTGTGTGTTGGGCAGTTGGGAAGTTAGGGTACACTGAAATTGTCAGTGTTACCTACATGTGGTATGAAATGGCATCAGAGGCAATTTTGGTTTCCTGGGTCCAGGTGACAAGAGTCTTGCCAATGTTTCAAATGTTAAACACGACTGGTGCCTTGACATC
The DNA here is from genome assembly GCF_019279795.1 of Protopterus annectens. Lineage (NCBI taxonomy): Eukaryota > Metazoa > Chordata > Ceratodontiformes > Protopteridae > Protopterus > Protopterus annectens. The sequence continues at coordinate 1,749,592,548 of NC_056731.1, forward strand.
ATACCAGTCCTTCTTGGAAAATGGGTCGACAACTTTCTTTTTTGGCATATTTCTTGCTTCCTTTGGTCAAACTCTTATTTTTGCCAACTGCAATCTTGGACACAGGGAGTGAAAGAGGAGCTAAAGTCAGTTGTGAAATGCATAGCACTAAGTCTGTCTGTCCTTATTTCCAAAATTCTATATAAATCCTGTGAAAATTGTGGCATGGTGTGTAGATAGTCCAAAAATAACAAATATTTCATAAACCTTGCTATAGGAAGTAAGCAGTAAGGATACAGCAGTTCAGAATTACATATAAATATGTCAGTGCAAAATAATTTTGTTCATGCCACAGAAGTATGCAGTCTGATTTAGGTAGTTGACCATGAGGCCAAGTTGGAGAAAGCAGAACCTTGGAATCCAGTGGTCAAAACCTGACACAGAGCCATGGAGTGTATATTTAGGTCTGCAGTCAAAAACATATTCTAGTAAGAACAAGGTGAGATCAAGCTGCTAAAATGTGCCATCTAGTGTAGAAAGTTCCAAGATTACACCAGCATGTTAAGGTATGCTTCCAAAGAGAAGCTTCTAGTTCATGCAAACCAGTAATTATGCATCCGTGAGGATAGAACACCATGCAAAACATGTACTGAGTTTTAGATAGTTCAGGAGTATTACATACCCATAAAGAAAAAAAAAACAGCCCCTTTCTCTGTTAGGTACAAGCACGTGGGGGAATCACATGTTGGTTTGCCTGTAATTACTACTTTTTTTCAGAAATTAGTGATGATTTTAATCTAGTCATTACTGAGATCACTACAGCATGAAACTATATCAGTTCATTCTGGGTCCTAAGTTTAACCAGGCAGAAGGCTATTTTTGGAAATGATATATTTTCAACATTTTTGGAACTAAAATTGTTTTCACTGTGAATCATTTATGTACCATCATTCCACTGCTCAAGCATTGCTCAAAAATAACACTGGTTGAGAGATAGACCTTGTACTTAAAGGATTTGTTTGCACAGGTTCAAACTTTTTTGCTTTCCTGTACATAATAAGTTATTTATTTTGTGTAATGTTTACTTCAGTTAAGTAAAGGTCTTTGATATCCAAGAGCAGAAAAAGTGATAAGGAGAGAATGAAGAGTTGCTGTTGAGTTAGTGATTCGAAAAGAAGCCTGATACATGTTGAATGAACAGTAAAAACTCTTTTGTAGTTCACTTGAATCAGACCTTTCAAATGTACTTATCTTGGAGGAACATTCATATTTATTTTCAGATATGATTTTCCCCTTCGTACGAAGTGTGTATTTTTAGAGGTGTTTTCCTATTTTCAGGCTTAATTTACAACTCCACTTGACCCCCCCCCCACACACACACACACACACACACAATTTTGAATCTGTTTAGAACACAGGAAACCAGACTACATGCCCAAAATACTAGTGACACCAATAATTTAAAGAAAGAGAACCCATCTTTTTCAGAAACAAAAATAAATGACAGTGTGAGGTAGGTTTTTGCACTATAATTTATTAAAGTCTACAGATTTTATACAGTGTCTTCAATAATATGCTTATATTTCCCTCATCATTTTTTAAATGTGTTTCTGAATAGAATCTCACAGTCCTTCTAGAAGAAAGAGGAGCTCTGTGTTATTAGGGGTTCAAATTCTATGCTAATTAGGTTTCCAGAATTTTGGCCTACTGTATACCTACTTTTCAATGGCCGTTGTACCTTTTGGCATTGTCTGCAAGTTGAGAGAGGTATACGCTTTGATGAGTGAGGTGTGAATGTGCAGATGGGATTAGCAGCTGCGGTGGTGCAGCGGTAGCGTTGTTGCCTCACAGCAAGAGGTTTTCCTGTTCGATTCTCGGCTGGAGTGCCTTCTGTGTGGAGTCTGCATGTCCTCCCTGCGGTCAAGTGGCCTCCGAAAGGCATGCGTGAATGGGCGTGCCTTCGCTGAAGGTTGGGTGTCAGGCTGGCAACTCGGCACCATAAAAATCTACTGCCTATCATTAGTGGACCAGAGTTCCGCTGTGGCTACCCCTAACCAAGAAAAGCTGAAAAGACAAAAAAAAAAATCTGTTTTCCTGCTTCCAACCCTCACATCAGAAGATGCATGAGTGGTCTGTCTTCTTTCCAGTTTTAGAATATTTTGGGCCCTACTGGGATAAGCGTTCCATGCTGTAGTGCAGACCATATATTGGTGCAGTATTTCATTGTCCCTCTCTGTAGTGCTGCTTAGGATTTACAGCTTTGTCAGGGCATGCTTACCCATAAGCAGTGATGGGTAATGATATGTAGCCCCTAACCTGTGACTGGCCACATGCCTGATGTATGCACATTAGTCACAGCTGCAGTGTCCTTGTTTCCCTAGAATCACTCTACAACTTAAAAACATCAGCTGTACCTAAGCAAACTTTACTTTGGGAACATTTTATTGTTTTATAGCCTAAACTCAGTAGTGCTTTAAAGATCATGCTTAAAGGTGCAAAACATACTTTTCAAACAAAAAGTGTTTGCATGAGAATATCTTTTTTATGCGAAGAAAAGTGCATTTTGCAGTCTTTAAAAATAAGAAGTTTAAAAGATTGCTTCCAAGTGTGGAAAACAAAACATACTGAGTGGTGTTTGTGGCATGAATATTCATGAGCGGGCAGGAGACGCTTACATCACTTTGGATGACAATTGTAATTATGCCAGATTATACCATGATCCCCCCAAAACGTGCACGCTGATTGGGCAGCGTGCCCGTTGTAAATCGAGTTATACTAATGGAAAAAGGTCCGGTCGCCCGGACTTTTTTCCATTAGTATTCTATTCGCTATGTTAAATGGGTTTAACATGGCGAGACAGTTTAAAATAAGCAACGGAGATCTCCGTTGCTTATTTTAAAGCTGTCCCGCCATGTTAAACCCATTTAACATAGCGAGACAGTGTTTTAAAAGCAGCGGAGAAAGCAAGATCTCCGTTGCTTTTTATCTCGCTATGTTAAATGAGTTTAACATAGCGAGACAGTTTAAAATAAGCAACGGAGATGTCCGCTGCTTATTTTAACTGTCTCGCTATGTTAAACTCATTTAACATAGCGAGACATAAAAAGCAACGGAGATCTTGCTTTCTCCGTTTTTGCTCACAACTCTGATGTACCGCGCAGGCGCAGTACATCAGAACTGCCGCGGATGCCAGACATCTGCGGAAGGGCAGTAAACAGGCATTATATTATGCCATTATTTAAGAAAATGAATAGTTTCTTTTCTTAAATAATGTCATGGTATAATAGCAATAACCCACTTCTGGGTGTGGGTAATGCTAAATTTACCCACGGTTGGCTTTGTTTGGTCCCTCGGGCTTCGGGACCAAACCACGCCAACCGTGGGTAAATTTAGCATTACTCACACCCAGGCGTGGGTTATTGCTATATTAGTGTAGGTAGGTAATTGTAATTTAGTTACATAACTGCCAAACTGTTACATATAACAGGCAACCAATATGGCAGACAGAGACAGTCTTCTAACAGACAGCCCTACGTATTTTGACATCTAAAATTTGCCTAAGGGATACTGTGCAGATTTGCACCAGGTTTCTAGTAAAACGTGGACTCCATTTTAATTTCTAACAGTTTTTAGGCTTTTCTTAGTGCTTTAATATCACATAGAGTAGTGTTTCACACTCCCCTAGAGTCGTCACCTTTTCAGACTACCCGTGTGGGACATTTCTATGGAAGCATGCAATTTTGAAGGACTAACCATGTCCACAACCAGACCAAAGGACTGGCTTTCAATTTGTTACCAGATAAAAGCTTACTTTTATATACTTTAGACATCTGAGTTGTTTTGTATCATATTAAGTCTTTCAGGTACAAAATAGTAATTTTATACAACTGTTCGAGTGAGTTTAGGAAACAAACACTTTTTGTTCTAAAATCTCAGAATATTTGCCATTTTCCACAGGATGCAGCTGTCCAGCTTGTGACTGTCCTCCATAATAAGGGGCAGATGTGGGTAACACTGCTCTTTCCACATGAAGCAAACACAATAAGAGCAGTTGCTTTTCATGTCAAGTGCTGTATGCTTCCTAGTAAGCATTGTAAATTCATTCTAAATATAGTAGTGACATATAATTTAAGTATTCTGTGTAGTTCCAGAAGGCATCTACATCAACAGTCCATAGAACTTGAGTGGTGCAGTGGAAATCTTGGCATGTAATCATGGGAGGCGGACATACCTCTCAGGTCCCTTGATTTTGCCTCACATTTTTGCCCTGTCCTTTACAAATTTTTGATTTTCTGGTAAATCCCTGTAGATTCAGTCACTCAGTAATGCCAAACATTATGGTTTTATATTTATTATTGTTGAAACAGTAGGCTGCGGTGGTGCAGCGGTTAGAGTTGTCGCCTCACAGCAAGATGATCTCCCATTTGATTCTCAGCTGGAGCGCCTTCTGTGTGGAGTCTGCATGCCCTCCTCGCAGTCGAGTGATGTTAAAGACATGCAGGTAGGTGCTTGCGTGAATGGGTGTGCCTTCTTTGAAGGTTGGGCATCGGGCTGGCAACTCGGCACTGTAAAAATCCACTGCCAATCATTAGCGGACCGGAGTTCCGCTGTGGTGACCCTTAACTGAGAAAAGCCAAAAGATCAAGTAAGATTGTTGAAACAATGCACGTCAATACAAAAGTTGTTATTCTATTAACTTTTTAAGTGAGTTAGAGTAATATCTAAAAACTGTCCTTGATTTTGGGCCTTTGTGCCCACCCCCTTTAGTTTTGTCCAGAATTCTTGAGCAAAGAAGTTGAGAGGTATGGATGTAGGGTTGAATGTCCTAGCGTTTTTTTTTTTGTTTATTTTTTGAGGGGGGGCGCACTTTACCCTAGCTGGGGAGCTTTCATTGTAAAGAACTTGTGCTGAGTTGCAGACTGCTTACACTAACTGCTCCATGGTTTCTGAATTAGAATATGGCAATGTTCCTCGGTGCTATCTGTATCTGTCATGCAGCTATCCCATACTACTAAAAGCAACGTGTTCTGTATTCCACTGAAAATTTCAGGATATCCTTTCTTGTTTCTTTATCTGTGTTATGATAAAGATTACTTAAAGCTAATCTTTCTAAAGCAAAGAAGAAACCATGTAAATGTCAGCAGAGTTCAGACCGTGGAGACAGAGCATTTTCTTCCAGGACTTTGGACTGTGATCACTCGGTTAAGAATGATGCCATTTTAAATAAATAATGTAAAAAGCAATAAAGTTGTAAGCCATTAAAAGAAATGTAATAGAGTTCCACAGGAAAGTGGTCTAATTGGAATCTCTTGATCAATTTCTGATAGTGAACATAACTTTTATTTTAATTTTAAAAGTTACTCCAATTTTACTTCATCTTATTTCTTTTCTCTTGTGGTTCAGCTGAGAACGATATGGTCGAGCACTTCCGATATGATGTGATGCCTTTTGTTGCATTTTCTTTACGTCACCTCCAGGACCCTTTCTTTGAATGCAGCACTGCATGCTTTATTTCTCTTTATTAGAAGGCAAACATCTTAAACCATTTCTTGATTTCTTTAAGTCTTAGTTAGGTGCCTTTCCTCCTTTCATATCCCCCATTCCTTTTCTTCCTTTGCTTTACAATCCATTCGCATTTTGTTTCCGTTTTGCTTGTGGTCCATCATTGTACAGAAAGTTTCTCTCTAGCTCTAAGCCATAGACTAACTTTCCTACATGCATCCATCCATTCATCCATTTCTCCTTGTTGTCTTCCGTTCTTTTCTGATAAAACTGCTTGGAGTTATGGAATATGGTCATATCCCAACTTGCTGATTCCTAGGTGGATAAATCCACATTGTAATAAACAGCATCACAGTGAAAGGACACCCTGTCAAGTGACATGGAGGAACAGTCATTGAAAGCAATGTCCCCTCTGTACAACAGTGGTGCCTCCACAGCAACATTGCAAGAACCTGTAGTAGGTGACAGTCTTATGTTATACAGGGGTAACTGCTAAGTAGTAGCACAGGCAGCAAATGCAAGCAGATGCTATGAATTACATGCAGGAGTGCATGGGGATTTGCTAGGGGGGTTCCTGTTATTATTATGCTATGTGGCTGTTGGGATGGTGCTTGTTCAATTGTAGTAGTTAGTAGATACTGGGAGTATCATATCAGGCAGTGGTGTGCATTCACACATAAAAAAATTGTTGTCATTGTGCATTTCACTCTTGTATGAAGGAGTGCAGCTGCATGACTGTGCCTTTGTTGGACATTGCAGCTTTATGTCTGCTGCTGTTTGTTCTGTTGCAAAATATGTTTATAATCCAGCTTGTGTGTGTTCCTTAAGGAATCTCTTCCTAATCTGCTGTGTCTCTTACTGGCCATGACATGTATGAAGCACTTTGCAGTCGGCACTGAATCACAGTTGTTGTGAGTATGAGTTAATGAGTTAAGGTGACTTGATTGCTACTTTGTGCCAGGAATCTACATTGCTGTAGTTGTAGCTATGTTTAGCTCTTCTTCTTTTACTTTTTACTTATGTCTGTTTTTACTTCCTCATACAATTTTTGCAATTCCTCCATTGTCTGCTTCCCCATTCCGTCTCCTTCTTCCAGACTAGTGCCCATCTTAATAATTTCTGCCCAAACTTTCAACACACTCTTTTCATAGGTTCATAAGTTTATACTAGGCTAATGGCCCTGGAGCCTTTACAAACCTAGCCCGTAGGATTACCCTGACATTGTGCCACCCGACCTTAGTTCCCAGTGCCTCTGTCAAGTAGAGCCACTGGAGTGATCCCCGGGGTGAATTTTCTATTTCCCATCCACTCATCAAGGTTTCTCTTGAAGAGGACCAGTGAGGTGCTCTGTTGGACATGTATGGGAAGTCTATTTTCATTGCAAGGGCAATCTCTGGGTTAAGAACCTGTTGCTCCAACATGTTCTGTTGATTGTGGTAATGAGGTTGAGGTAACTGGAGTGTGTGACGCGGAGGGATTGGGATTTCTTTAGATGTAGTATTTCTAACAGAGCTGGATCAGACATAGCTTTGTATGTCAAGCAGAGATCACCTCTAAGTAGGCGATATGAGACAATTTTTGAGTCTGTCCATATAGTAAAAGTGATAAGATTCTCTTTGTGAAGTTCTTTTGCGGCCTCTCCATTTTTTGCAGGTGCTTAGTGAGGTACATGCCAAATGGAGCATTGTACTCGATGATTGGCCTAATGAGGGAAGAGTAGAGGGGAGACAATGACCTCTTTCTTCCTGGATGCAAAACCCATAGTAATGAGATGTGCCACATAGAAGGACTTTCTGACCACAGTGGCAATGTGGTGGTCAAAAGAGAGGCTGCTATCAACCTGTGTTCCCAGATCTCTTATAACGCCTTCTGTGTTCAGTGGACTACCATTGATGTGGTAATTCATGGGAACTGTGTTTTTCCCAAAGGGGATGATGACACATTTTATGGCATTGGGCTTAAGGCTATGATTCTGACACCAGTCATTGGTCTCAGTGAGGCCTTTTTGTAGGATGTCAACATCACTTGGGGAGTTAATAATAGCTCCCAACTTTCAATAGTCAACAGGAGAGGACCCAGGGCCAAACCCTGTGGGACTCCACTCGTGAGTGGTCGGCAGTCTGAATTGGAGTCCACTACTTTCACACTGTGGGTTCTATCTGAGAGCTAGTTTGCATAGTGATATAGGGGTTGATGCCTAGCTTAGTTAGTTTTTCTATGATTCCTGAATGGGGAATGGTATCAAATGCCTTGGTCAGATCATGGTAGGCTGTATAAACCACCTTGCCTTCATCCACAGCTGTAGTGACTGACTCAAAGAAGTCGACCAAGTTGAGCAGGCATGATCAGCCCTTCACAAAACCATACTGTGTGGGATCCAGAGTTTGGAGACTCCTTATCTCCTTGTTTATTAGGTCCATGATAATGCGTTCCATATCTTTGCATATCAGACTCATCAGGCTAATGGGGCAATAGTTCTCAGGGTCTATAGTCGCTCCTCCTTTGTGGAGACGGATGACTGTAACAGTGCACCATTCAGTAGGGACGAAGCCTGAGGTGATTGAACAGAGCACACAGGTGAGTTGCCAGTTCACTCTGTAGTTCATGTAGAACACAGCCAGGGATATTGTCAGGTCCCATGGAAGCTGTATTCTTGGCCTTGTACAGTGCTGTTTTAACCTGTGCAGCAGTAATACTGGGTGCCTGGCAATCTACTGGTATTGTGATTAGTCCTTTGGGGTGGGGAGTGGTAAAGTTGGCACTGAATCTGTCGGCCAGTATATTGGCAATATCTGTTGGCTTGGTATAGGAGGTACCATTGTGCAGTTGCTCAGAGCAAATCTGGGTATTGCCATGGAGATTATTTACATAACTATAGAAGGCCTTTTGGTTGTCTTTACTTTCTGCTGCAATTCTGTTTGCATAGCTAGCTTTAGAGGATTTGATGAGGGATCTCAACTTTTTGTTGAGGCTGATAAGGGAGTTTTTCCAGTGTTGGGACTTCACCTTATTCCGCATCAGTTTCCTCCTTCTGTTGTAGAGTTTGTTTATGGCAGGGGACCACCAGATTGAATTCCTTTTTTTGGAGGAGAGTGTCTTGGTTCTATTGGGTATGGCGAGATCCATGCATTTGTGTACGTGTTTGTACAGTGCATTGGTGTATGATTCGGCGGTCATGCAACTATTCTTCATTTGCATGGGTGTCATGAAGTTAGCCACCTCTGTTTTTAGGAGCCCACAGTTAGCTTTGGAGAAGTTTTTCATGGTGGTTACCTTTGTTGGGGGGACGTGGGGGGGGTGGGAGGGATTTGGATTTCCATGGTGATTAGTTTGTGGTCAGATCTAACCAGGGAGGAGTTAACTATTGGTGTAGAGTAACGGTCGTTCATGTTAGTAATGACCAGGTCAAGGATGTTGCTACCTCTAGTGGGGGTTAAGAATGAACTGGTCCAGGACATTTGAATTAATGAATTCCAGGAAACATTGGGCAAGTGTATTGGTTCATGAGTAGTTTTCCCGGTTAATGGAGGGGTAGTTGAAGTCGCCCAGTATGAGAGTGTTAGGTTGGACCCTAATATTCTCCAATGTGCTTAGGAACGTGGAATGTGAGTCTTGGGATATTGTTGAGGACCTATAGCAGGCTACGACCTGAATTGCTGTCTTACCCAGTTTCTTCCTTGTGTCCGGCCCTCCTGGTAGTCTCTTCTTCTGTTTTATATACTTTTATATCTGCTTCCTCGTTTCTTTACTTTTTGTCAGATCTCTTCAATACTCTGACTATTCTCTAAGTGTCTGAAGCCTGTTTCATCCCAGTTGTTTTGCTCCTTTCGTAACTTGCTTTGGTAAAGCTGTTTTGTACTGTGCTGTCTTACCATCTTTCATACGCAGCTTTCCTGTTATCCTTTTCTCTCAATCTCACCACTTTTATGCTTCCTCTGTACTGTGAAGGTGGACGTAACATTACAGTGTATTCTGATGTTTTTTCTCTTGGAATGCTTAGCTTGAAGATCATGACATATTTTCTAAATGTCATTATTCTTAACTGCTATATTTAAATTGTTGCTTAATTTTTTTCACTCTCTCTCTGCTTGTACTTGCATCCTTTTTTGGATCCATACGGCTTTACTCCTGCACAGTATTTGTTGTTTAATAACCATGTTAAGATTCACATCAACAGTGGTCATCATCTAAAGCCAGTGTTCACAAGTGCTGAAGGGATTTGTAATAACAGATTGCATCCCCCTTTGCTGAGATGCTAAAAGCCTTATATTCACACACCCAGCAAATCTCAGTTTATAACAGTATAAATGTTTACAAAACAGTTGTTTTTGCAGGATGGGAGTGTTGTGCCCCTTCACCTTTAATCTCTGTATATGCTACCTTTGTGACTGTACAAACTTGGGGAAAAGAGAAACTAAAAAAAAACATACTGAGCTTCAATAACTAGAGAAAGCAATCTTAGCAAAAGCAGTATTGTCATATTTACACAGACAATTTACCCCAGGATTGCCCCCTGTACTACAGTTGGACAGAGGCAGCTCCTAAATGCTTCATCCCTTGCATGTGTTCCTACAAATTTTCTATGGTAGGATCTTAGTCATACTCATTAGGACTTATATGTAATTATTGACCATGGGCTGGGCATGGTCATTCTCTGACCAAATGGGATAGGTTAATTCTTCCACAAAATGGGAACTTGGCTAAGCTTAAAATGTCCCTTAAGGGCAGCTAGCCTAGTACTTAATCTATGAACCTGTGAACCTATGAACTTATATTCGCTAAAGGAGCACACAGTGAGCAATACTGCTTCCCACTGAAATTTCCTTTACAGGAGATGATTTGAAACACTATTTAGAGGAGATTCCTGGAAACTCAAGAAAATTAAGTTGCTTGTACATAGTCTGTCAGTATGGAAATTGGAGCTCATGTGTTTCAGACACAGGCATCCATTTTGCCAACCTTATTACCTCCTGTACTTCTCTCCAAGATGCATGTAGAATAAGGTTGTCGGCCTTTTTTTGATAAAACCTTTGTAGTCTGAATGCTTAAGTCAGTGAAAGAATGAATACACAATCTTTATCTTAAATATTTAAGCAATAACCGACGACGTGGTATGATATATTGAAGATTTACCCACGGTCGGTGTGGTTTAATCACGAGGGCGAAGCCCGAGTGATTAAATAAAGCCAACCATGGGTAAATTTCAATATACCACAACCACGGAGTCGGTTATTGCTATTATACAATGACATTATTTAAGAAAAAAATACTTTTCTTAAATAATGTCTTTGTATAATGGCGCATTACTGTTCTGCTGGTTGTGGTATATTGCTTCCTTTTCTTGATGTACTGAGCATGCATATGGGACTTGAGTCCCACGCATACCCAGTACATCAATGCTTTGAAACGGAAGCAACGGAGAAAAGAAAGTCTCTGTTTTTTTCTTTTTTTTCTTTTTTATTTGATAAAAAAAAATGTTTTTAGCAATTTATACCAACGGAAAAAATTCTGGATGACCAGACCTTTTTCCACTGGTATATTGTGGGATTTACAATGGGCACACTGGCCAAACAGCATGCACTTTTTGGAATATTAATTGGGGATCATTGTATAATTATTTATTAATCATTTTTGCTAATCAGGTAGGTTGACTGATTTTTGAACATTTTCAGGATCAGCCTGGGCCGGCACAAACTTAAAAGTACAGTATAAACATATATTTTAGAATGTGCAAACATCAGAAAATGAAGTATAGAACTAACTGAAAGGTCCAAACACTCTACAGGCAGAGGAAAAACTTGAAGATAACAATAATATAAATAATTTAATACGTATGGCCGATAATGATAGTACATTGTTACCAATTTGGAGAGACACAGATATTTGCATCTTTCAATTATCAGTGTAGCAATCAGTCATTGTAATATATGACTAGGTACAGATGCTATGAAAATTGTATATGTATATATATATAAATTTTCATTTACAAATACACTATCTTTTGTCTGGAACAGTAACGTATATGTAAGCCTAAGAGTATAAACTAGTGATTAATGCTAGAAGGCTTATCCAGAATCTGTGAAGTACTGTCTTTTAAATTTGTGCAGTAGTTGTTCTCTCCCCCTTTTTTTTAAATTAAAGGAGTTTTTTCATAGATGCTTTGTAGGGTGGAGCTACTCCTTGTGGCAGGGGGGAGAATACCTCTCAACTGTCCGGAATTTCCCAGAATTCTCAGATTATTTCCTCATATTTTCAGTCTGTCCTCATAAAATGTGTGGTTCTCTGGCAAGTTCTTGGGGGCTGAAGTCACAAAATGACAAACATTTGAGTTTTAGACTTCATGTCCTTCAGAAAATGCATGCTAATGCAAAATCTGTTATTCTAACAACTCTGACTTTATAAGATCAATATTTAAAATATGTCCCTGTTTTTTGGGTGTTTGTCTCCCCGTTGCTTTTGGCTTTGTCCAAATTTCTTGCTCTAAGGGATTGAGAGGTATAGTTCCTCTGCTATATAAGTATATACTTCATTATTAACTTAAATTTAGACTGCTGAAACCCTACTCTCATAGGGCAAGTACTTGTCGTAACACACAGCAGACATTTCATAAGGAGTGAGACTTAGCAGCGAATGTTGTTGTATATAGATTACTTCTAAGTTTCTGTCTTTAACATTGTATTAATTATTTTTGTTGAACTGATAAGCATAGGTCATTATATTTTGTTTGTTTTTGTCTCGGCATGTTTGCTTTTGTGCCCTCACTGCCCCCTTTCAAGCACTACAACCTGTAGGCCTGTGCCAGTGGCTAGTACCTCTAGGTTAGAACTCAAAAAGTCTGAAGACTGTCAGGACATTGGTCGTTCACGGTGCAGTGAGCTCTGGTAAACAAGGGCTGAATTACAGTGCTGGACTTTATTTGCTAATGCAGTGACATAGTTGCACTGCAGCACACCCTCCTACAGGCAGTGTTAAGAGTTGGCCCATGTACTTGTATGTTTGATCTGTCATGATGTTTCCCTTGGTCTCCGTCAGAAGGCTTTGAGACCCACTACACCCCTGTGACAGAGAAGGCCCAGCGTTTCATTTGTTAGTCCTTTTCCTAATAGGCAAACTTCTGCACACTTCAAACCAGACTGATTTTCTTTGTTTCTTTTTCTTTTATTTTCTATGAAAATGCATGTTTTATTTTTGAATTCATAGTTCACATATGATTTTAACCTCTCACTTGTTGATGTGATACATATTGAATATATATTAACTCAATTTTGTTTCTCCAACACATTAGCTAGATTTAAACATTTTCCACTTCAGTTAGTATGTCAAAGTCCATGTAATATTATTTGAAAAATTTACAGGCATACAACTGCTGACGGCGGTGCAGCAGTTAGTGTTGCCACCTTACAGCAAGAGGTTCTCCCATTCAATTCTCGGCTGGAGCGCCTTCTGTGTGGAGTCTGCATGTCCTCCCCGTGCTCAAGTGACGTTAAAGACATGCAGGTAGGTGCAAGCGTGAATGGGTGTGCCTTCCTTGAAGGTTGGGTGTCGGGCTGGCAGCTCGGCTTCGTAAAAATCCACTGCCAATCATTAGCAGACCGGAGTTCCACTGTGGCGACCCATAACCGGGAAAAGCCGAAAGACATTACTTACAATTGATGACTTGAAGATTTGGACTCCCTCTTGTGGGCTTAATAGATATTACAGAGTTCATGTTCTTGTTACCATTTCTTAATGTTATTCTTTATTTTTTTGGGGGGGGGAGGTCTTCAGTCTCCATACCCATTCCATGAAAATGGTGGCCCTTTCTCACCCTTTTGCTCCCTTTGACCTTCACTGCCTAGTCATAGTCACATGGCCAACTGGGACACGAGTCAGACTGAGTCAGACTGCCATCCTCATTCTTTCAAAAAAATAAAGTGAAACATACATTCTACAACAGATATTTGTCATCTTACACACATTAATTCCTTTGCATAGTACATGCTTACTTTTGTGCTGATGTTCTCCTATATGCTGTTATTTATAAATTGTTGCAGAAATTTCCTCCAGCTCATCATGAGTTTTTATTACATACTCACTGTCTTGTAGGCATACATATATTCATTCATTCATTCATCCATTCATTATTCTCCCAATAAAAGGCAATTGAGAAGCCAGAGCCTTTTCTAGCCAATGAATGGCATAAGGCAGATAAGTTCTGACAGGATGCCAGTCCATCACAGCACACACATTTCTTAATCCTTCAGAAGGTCAACAGCTCACCGAAAATCATGTATTTCATATGTTGAAGGAAGCTGGAGATGTTTGTAAAAACCCACATAGACACAGGACAGACATGCAGATTTTTATTTGTGGAGAACCAAACACTGTGAAGTAACACTACTAGCCTTTGCATCTCTGCACCATTCATGTATTTGTTCATAAATAGATTTTTGCAATACTTATCTCCTTTTTTTTGGAGGAGGGATTTAGGTAGCATACTGGCTCAGTCATGAAGATCTGTGCCTGACAGCTGCTGGATATAGGTTTTAGTCTTGACCTCTGGTCACTTTCTGTGTTCTCCCTGTGTCTTCATTAATTTTCCATGAGTATTCTGTTTTTATCCACTTCTTGTGCCTTTGCTGGTTGATAGTCTAATGTAAATTTTCACTGTATATTGGATTTACCATTATGCTTACAGCCTAATCATTGCAGAAGAGGGTCAGAGACTGTTTTACTTAGTTAACTACAGTAAATTCTCAGTTAACTGGCACCCATGGGGGACTGGTAGATGCCCGATAACTGTAGTTTCTGGTTGCTTGAGAATTACTATTAAATATAGGCCTGCCTAATGCTGTACCCTATACTATTTGTTTGTTTTGACTTGTTCTCAGATTGGGGAGAGAGGGAATTTATTCCTATCTTACTTTTTAAAACTCTAAAACTTTAAAAATGTAAAGTATGTTTCTGTGGGGGAAAGCTGAAAGTGCAACACATGAAAATTTTACTATATTTCTTTGATATATTTTGCTGGTTATTAAGAGTGCCAGTTGTGGTTGAGTTCCAGTTAACTGAGAACGTATTGTATTTTTTCCAAGTTTGCAGGCTTTATGTTTTCAGGCCAACTACTATGTGACAGAATTAATCTGTCCTCAAATGATAAACCCAGGTTATGGTTTGGAATAAAAAATAGCAACATGTGCTCCTCAAGTAGCATGTTTCTACTTTTACATTCTTTGCATATATTATATACTTTCTTGTGTAACATTAGCAGAGATATGCAAGATATAATGTTGGCAAGATGCTCTCTAAACCTCTAACTTTTCCTGTCAATTTTGTATTCTTATTTCTTTTTATTGCCTTGGATAGGTATGCTATCAGTGCCATATTTTGGTCTGTGTGTGCATATGCCATATGGCATTGTCAGTTTTGATTATTTTAGGTGAGTTTATTTACATTGTTCTGTGGGAAAGAAGACTTCCTCTAAAACTTTTCCTTGTTTGCTTCTGTAGGTCTGGTAGCTTGTCTAATGTTTGCATAGATACTTTTAACCACTCCTTTAATTAAAAGTGCATGCAGATTTTTTACAATTTATCATTTCCTCTGAGTTCCATACTTATTCCTGCGTCACTAGATATACTCAGCATAGTCATTGCTGTCCAGTAGCAAATTCTTTGCAAATTTCAGACTTGTGTATGCCTGTCTGCAAAACAGTTCCATTTGATAGTAACCTAGTAATTATTCTCCAGTGCATGTGGTTGCTTTTCCATGACTGTCCTTTATCTTGGAGATCTTCACTGGATATTTTTTCTCTTCATCCCAATACTTCTTTGAATTCTTTCCTTTGGTTTTTAATAATTAGAAGGACTTTGGCTTCCTTCTAACAAGGCTTCATAACACTTTATTTTGAGAAAGTGGAGGAAAATCAAGGTGCCCTTCAAGTAAACCACTAAACAAAAACCAACAACACCACCTGGGAAGTCACCATTTCCTAAAACAGATGTTCTGGTAGTAGAATAACAATATTTATTCAAATTTATAAATGCTTAACAGTCTCACTGTGTTTTTGTCCACAAATACAGGACTTCTTCAGATAACAAACAAAGCCAACTCCATCCCTTATATGTACCCCTCTTGACTAATTAAAACAACTGTATTACATAGTTAATATCTGTCATTCAATTATTCTGTTAAAAAGACAAACTACTTAAACTTTAATGTTCTCTATTATACCCAATGAATAGAACACTTAAAAACAGTAAACAAACAACCATCTTGTGTCTTTAAAATTAAACAAAAAAATCATACATTCCTAAATTCAAAGTTGCTTAAATTCATTGACTTAATTGGACCAGTGGAGTATTCAAAATAAACCAATATTGCCATCTAATGGTCAGCAATAAAGTAATACAATAATATACTTCAAACCGGGTTTAAAATTGAGACTTTAAAGCAGTGATAAAAAAATAAAAATGTTAAAAAATTATTTAATATGTCTTAAATCTTTTAAAACACATAAAACCATGTTAAAAAGCACAAGAATAGTTTTTAATACATCTTCATGATTTAATGTCTGTTTGGCTTCTCTTAATTTCAACACTGGGGCTAGGGAACCATTTTCATTCAACCCTGGGAACCTATTAGCCTCCAGCACCAATTGCCAAAAGACTTCCCAATGTTCTATTTTTGTTTCCCAGGGCCCACATCTCTGGTCGTTGTCTACCATTACTAGAACAAAAAACTATTAATTCACTGAAGGACAAGTTAAAGTGTGTTTGTATAGGGCATTTTTAGCATCCTTATTTTAAATATTATTTAAATGCTCCTACACCCTTCTCTTCAATTTCCTTATAGTTTTCCCAATATAAAATGTCCCACATTCTTTACATATAGCAGCATATACTACCCCAATACTATTACAATTTAATTAGGTACTAGTCTCAATCAGCCTATCCCTAGACTAAGTATTGATTCTGAGAAAGCCTTACTTATCTTATCAACTAAATAATATTGCACATTACAGAATACCCTAAAATTTGGCAAAATAACAGCTTCTTTCATTTATAGATTGTCTGTGTTTTACCTGGGTCTTATCCCTTCCATTATAAAGGACTGAATAGACCTTTATATAATCTTTTATTGTAGAGAGAAAGATGTTACTAGAAGATGTAAGCAACTATACTATTATTAATAGCATTCCTTAATCAAACTCTGTTTTAAAATAATTTCACCAGCAGAATCATAAATGATAAGTTGTCTCTGAACTGAGGCCTCATGTAGTGCAAAAAGTTTGACTAAGTGTTGGGGAAGGATTCAAAGATGGAGACCAACTTAGATTTCTTGTCCTGTTGAGTTAATGATTCCAGAGTGTAGGGGGCACAAAGGCTTACCACTCTCTTGAGTCTACTCCTCAGAACCTCTAATGGTTCCAAGCTGGCAGGGTGCATCATTCTTGGACAGGACATTATTTATTTGTATTTATTGATTTATTTAACATTTGTTTACTGGGAATGTCTGACTTAGAATGTAGCCAATTTTCAGCAGAGGCCTGGGAAATAATGCTCCAGATGCATGTCTTTGTAACGTGGGATGAAACCAGAGTACTCCAGAGGAAACCCACATGAATGCAGGGAGGACATGCAGACTCCACTCAGAAGGCACCCCAACCTAGAATTGAACTGGAGAACCTCTTGCTGTGAGGCGACAACGGTACCACTACGCCATCTACATAAAGGAATTGGGTTCAGATAGATATTGCAAGCTCAACCATATGGATCTTCTTTTCAAATAATTTTATTAATTCTAACATATATACAATATATACATATAAAGGAGGAAGGAATATTCATTTTTTTACACAACAATAGACAAATTTCAGATAATCAAAAACCAAACTTCAGAACTGGTTTTCATTATATTTAACTATTAACATCTCCAATCTGCCCCAACAAGAAGGTTTTATAGTACCATTTTCAGATCTTATTTTCTTTACTTTTTCATTATTTCACAGAGTAGTGGCTAATTCTATGACGTCGCTGATTAATGGAACTGAATTAGATTTCCATTTTCTAGTAATTGCTTTTCTAGCAACTGATAGGAGACCGCAGAACATACAATATAGATTACTACTTATAATAATTAATAATTGATTATTGCTACTTTTAACAGAATGTATTGGAAAATTTACCAAAATTGTTGCTCTTATAAAGTAACATTTATCTGTCCATTTTCCCCTAAGGAAATTATTAATATCCATCCAATACTTATCAACTTTTTCACAATCCACAAATATATGTATCCAATCTGCTTTAGTTATTTTACTACATCTCCAACATTTACAAGTTTCTGACTTGCTACATTTTGATATTTGAAATGGTGTAGTAAAACTTCTGTGAATATATTTCCATATGAAAATGTTTCAGTATAAACTTGAGGATGATAAACCTATAGATTTTAATATCAAAATTCTGTTTTTTTTCATCCGATAGATCTTATGCCTCTTGGTTCAGTAAAATTCCAAAATCTATTGTCGAGGTTATTTTTATTGTTAGTTATAATTTTATAGGATCTAGATTGACCCCTTTAAATGTAATATTCCCTTGAATAACAGATATTAAATATTCAAAAATTTTAGGAAAATTTACGTTTTTCATTATCATTCATATAACACAACTGACCTTTACATTTTTCAATCTATGTGTATTATCCATTCTATATTTTCTCATTATTTGTTCTAATGTTAACAATGAACCTTTATCTAAACAATCATACCAAAGTGCTTTATTTCCATCTATATGGATCTTAAAGGAGATCCATCACTGTACCAGGAGTTGTTACCAATTCAGTATCCCTGAAGTAACATGAGCCTTTGTATAACAACCAGTCAGAGATCCTGTGACTTTTGGTTGTAACACTTGTGAAACACTGAACACCAAAGCAAACTGAGAAATGGCACATTTGAAGGCAAAGTCTCCACTAGTTTAAGTGCTTTCCATTCAAATATTATTCAGAACTTCTTCAGATAAAATTTTTAGTCCAAAACATCAGTTAAAACATTTCAAAAAGAATCATGTGATGTCATTGTGTCCTATAGCCGACTAAACCATACATAATACAATTATCCTGCTTAGCCCTACGTGTTCCATCTAAAAAAAACAAGTAATCTCCAAGTTTTTAAAAAACTTGTCAAGGTTTAAAACGTTTCCCCAGTAAACAAAAGACTATAAAAAGTGTGTGTAATTATTTAAAAAATATGTAGAACATGTATAATATATAGTACATGTAATGTTCTATTTATCTCAACAAACTCTTAAGTTTCAACAAACATGAAGTTGAACAGGAGTTATTCACACCTGGGTATATGCATGCGTTCAGTATGACCTGCCATAAAAGTTCCAACTTCTCTAATAACAAGGAACCTCTATTATCAGGTTCCACTTGGTCAATACCTCTAAATTTAAAATTATGGTTTTGGAATTCTACAATGTGCTTAGCTAGTGCATTGTCAACTTTAGCTCTGTTGATACTGTAGATGTGTTCGTATACCCATTCTTTAAGTTTCCTGTCAGTCTTCTCAACATAAAAAGCTGGGCATTGTTGGCATTGGGCTAAACAAACAATTAATTTAGAATTACAGGTCTATTTTTTATTAACACTGTATTTCATGTTCTTAACCTTAAATGTTTGACCTACGTCTATATACTTGCAATAAGAACACATCTCACATCTAAGCATCACTGGATACCTAGTCTTTAGGGGTTTCCTATGTTTTAACAGATTTTTCAGATTATGTCCTCTTTTGAAAATCACTTGGGGGCTTTCACCTATTCTTTCACCTATTCTTGTTCGAAGTAGTGATTCACCTACAATGAGGTTTCAGTTTTTATGCATAATATTCCTGAAGTTACATGCATTGGTACTAAATAGTGTAATGAAGTTTACTATATACTTATGTACTTCACTGTTGGTTGGCTCCCTAGTATTACCCTCTTGGACTTCATCTACAACCAGTTTTGGCAGAATTTGGGTAAATTCACTGTTGAGGAGTGGTTTATATACTCCTCTGTTACTCTTAATTTTAACCTCTTCTACTAGTTCTATTATTAATGAGTCAGGATATCCTCTTCTGATGAACATTTCTTTTAAACATTCACATTCTGCTACAAAATCTTTGTCTAAAGTAACCATCCTTGCGACTCTCACTAATTGTCCCTTAATAACAGACTTCTTCTGGGGCTTCATTCTGTCATTCTTCCCCTGCCCTTATCTCTGAAGCACTGCAAAAGTCGGTGCTTGATGGTGCTGATGTGATGCTGCTCGGGTGCCACTAAGACAGCTTTGGTTCTTCCTATGGGGAGGGGCTGAGAGTGAAAGAGCAGTTCAAGGCACTTGCTCTTTCCCTTCTCACACAACATTCTTTCCTAACAGCTAGGAACCTTGGTATTCCCAAATGTAAATCATCTCAACCTAGTAGCTTGGAAAGTCGGCCTCCAGTTCCAGATTGGGATTGCATTTCTTTAGAGGTCTTGCTCATTATTATAGATGCCAGGAGAATAAGCACATAAAAATCACAAGAATGGTCTAGGGTTCATTTTGGTGCACAGCACATAACATATACCTTAAGATGGTATCTCTCAGGCAAGTCCTACTTTATTTTACAGCAGTTTGATTATGCTTTTCCTCTGCCTCATTTGTGGTACACCTTTTGGTTGTCTCATCGTATCTGCCCTTAGAACCCCATTTGACAGCAATTCCCACAGTCAGGCAATTTCTTAAAAGGATTCTGAATCTTTGGCCCCCAGACGAACCAAAACTTTTTTCATTGCCTCTGAACATAACGTAACTCTTTCTCCATTTGGAACATTAAGTCAGTAAAATTCTTGGACTGCTAAGATTCTAAGTCTTCTTATTTGAAGGCTGTCTTCCTGGTGGCTGATACTTTAACAAAGGGGATTTCAAAAATGCAGGCCTTATTGTGCAGAACATCCTCTATGGTGTATGTAGGGTGGCTGTTATAACCAGTCCCTCCTTCATATCAAAAGTTGTCTTAGGACTGGTGCTAAATCAAGACATTCAGTTCCCAGACTCTTTTTTTTAATCCTGAGAACAAAGAGAATAAAGGGGAAAAGCTCTTTTACCTTATGGATGTGCACAGACAACCAAGATATATTGATAAACTAGAGATTTCAAACAGACAAACACCAGATGGTTGTCTTATGTATGCAAGGAAAGCAAGGAAGGTGAGTGTGCACATAAATCCTGTTCAAAAAGTTTTCTAATTGCATTTTACTCAGCTATGGGCAGAAAAACATTGAAAGAGCAGTTCAAGGCACTTTTGGTTATGGCAGTGGATACTACTGCTGCCTTTTCTTATGAATGCTTCAGTTGATAGTACCTGCAAGGTAGCTATTTGACATCCATCCACACATTTTCTAAGCATTACAAGCAGAGAATCCATTCCAGGACTAGATCACTTTTACTTCTGTAGTTCTGCAGGGCATGTATGTTTATGCTTGCGGTATGTCTGCAGCCTGTTCCCTTAGTGTTTAGTACTCTTCCCATATTATTCATGCTGCTGCAACAGCGAACCTTATGATGACTGTTGTATAGTCATGTGAATATGCTCATCATAACCATTGTTGTTCAAGTAGTAGAATTACTGGTGCAGTGTAGGTTCACTCCCTCCATCTTCCTGCTCTCCTGTTAAATGGCAATGAGCGTTATGTTGTTTTCTTTGGAGCCTACCACTTCCTGCATTCGTGGAATCCTTTCCATCTCCTACTCATGTATCCCTGCAATGGGATCTGCTTTCAGCCTAATCTTTCAGGTTTGCTAAGAAAACCAAAGAGCTTGATAAGATGTAAGAATCTGTCTCCTTTATACCATGCATCTGTCTGGTACTCATGGAATGGGAGAGGTCATCATTTTGTGGTGGAATTCCAGAAGTTCTTCTTGTGTCTTGTGAAGGTAACAATTTATAATTTGAAGACTCATTAGTTCAAGTCCTTGTCTAGGGAAACTGAAGGTCCTGGAATAGTGAGACTGAATGGGTGGAAATGTAGACTTACATATACTAAGTCCAAGAAGGCTGTTATCATGGAGTATTTATCTCCTTTTTTCCCCCAAAGTATAGCAATCGTAGCGTTAGTTTATATAGGTTGTAGGGGTGTTGAGGGTGCATCTCCCCACATTGTGGGTATGGGAAGACCTTGCCCGTGCAAAAAAAAAACATTATCGAAGGACAGCAATTGTTGACATTCACTGTTCTCATGTATCACTGTACTTTTTTTTTTTTTTTTTGCAATTCTGGCATTCACAGTGATGAGTGTCAAAATTGAAATAGGAAGCCTAATTCAATACTGTACTCTGTTAGAGAGGATTTTATATTACCCGGTAGAAAATTTTAAAAAGTTCCTGTCATATTTCAACTATTGTCCCCAAAGCATTGCTCTTATACTAAAGTACAGTAACTTGAATTTTTCCCTGTGGACTACAATTACTGGAATTAAGAAACATGATAGTATTACTACTTAAAGACTTCACAGACTATACAGAATATATCATACTGAGTGTAATGGGTACTAAAAATATATTTCACTAAAAACTGGATACATATATGAGGGGCTGGAAAATTTCCAGTCTTGAAGTAATGAAACCACCAAGTCTGAATGTGCACAGTATTCTGTGGGTGTATGTTTTAAATAGAATGTGTAGTGGTTTGGCAAAGATTAACAGATGATCTTATTCTGATAATGGGATTGCTGTGGGGATGAATTCTGTGCCTTTAGTGAATTTATCACTTGATCCAGTTGATGCCTGAAGTTTGTCAATGCATCTGAATCAGAGTCAGTTTTAATTTTATTATTGTGATAACCAAATAATTACTATGAATCATAAGTACCTTGAAAGTGTCTTGCTCAGGAGTCACACACTTATGCACGCAGCCACTGATGGAGTCAAACCATCGAGTACACACTGTGTATGTATATTATAAACTGTTTTTGATGTGCACTTACATATAGTAAAAGTATTTTTTGTGTGTTTTCTAAACAGATCTTTTTTCATCCAACATTAACATTAAACAGCAGTAACTTGCATATTTTCTGTCTTTGACCTAGCACTCTTGTGTGGGGTCATTTACTGCACTGTTATAACTTGATATTACTTGTGAACCTCTACTATCTCTGAAAAAACAAAAACAAAAAAAAATCTTGCTTTTTTCCCACTTTTCTGAGATTTTAAAAAGTTCAGTTACAGGCTTGCTGTTCCTGAACTGTTTGTAAGTTTCTGTGAGGCCATTTTTGCTTGGGCTAAAGGAAAGTCTCTCTGTTGATCAGTGGCAGTGAAAAACATTGAGCAGCTCCCCTGCCCCCCGTGGGAGTGGTTACTGACTTGAAACTGTAGTTTTATTGGCCGTATTGGGTCAATTCCTGGCTCTTTCCAGCCCCTGCTATCAAGCACGCTTTAGCGTGCTTTAGCGCGATTTAGTGCGGAGTTGCCACTAGAGCAGCATCGGGCAGCGCCGGTTTAACAAGGTTAAACTTTTTCTGGCTCCATAAAGTCTGTTCTTCATTTTTCCCTTAGAACTGCTCTACTAGTAATCTAAACAGTATATCCCTTAACTAAAAAGCGCAGCACTTGTTCCTAAAAAGCTTTTTTTTTTTTTTTTTATCTCCAAAAAAAAAAAAAAAAAAAAAAGCTCAGCACTTGTCTTAAAAGCATCTTCTTTTCAGGCTTAGCACTTCTGTATTATACAAAGTCCCTCACTAGCAACCCCCCCCCCAGGAGTACCCACTTCCTTACTAAGTCCTCTCTCATTCAGTTACACTCCAAACTTCTTAATTTCTCTAACATGTCGAGGGGCCAGATGCTGGCGTCCTCTCCTGTCTAGTTGGTGAATCTGGGAATATTGAGGCAATGTTACAATTGCCTCATGTACACAGACAACCCCCTCCTCCTCCCACATTACACAAATACTTGCGAGAGATGCAGCTATTTAGCCAAACTGGAGGCTGAGCTCTCTCAACTCAGGACTGGCAAGACCAGACAGGAGGAGAAGGCAACTACACACACCACAAAACCAGTCTCACATAAAGCTATCACAGCAATGAATCAAACACATAAACACACAAAGACATACTCGGAGGCTCTGAGCAAAAATTTACACAAACAGCAGAGGCCTCCAAAGCAGACACCCAAGCAACCGCCACCTCATGACACACCACAGGCAACACATAAAACACAAAATCAGTGTGCAAAGCAGTCACAGCCCTTAAGACCAAATACAACACCAAACATACTTGTCATAGGTGACTCCATAGTCAGACACACTGACGTCCCACTCACCAGGCTGAACAAGGAGAGGGTCACAGTAAGCTGCCTATCGGGCACTAGAATCAGTCACATAACACAAGCACTCGGGTCACTCCACAGCAAGTACAAATATGACACAGTCATTGTCCATGCTGGTGTGAACGACCTGAGACGTACCTCCCTGGACTACATGAAAAGAGACATAGAGGAGCTCTCTGATTATGTAGCCCAGGCAGGTATGACCCTGACCCTGACCCTGAGCAGCATCCTTCCTTCACCAAGAATGATGCCACAACATAGAGACAAGATGATCAGCTTTAACAATTGGCTTAATTTCTGGTGTCATTCAAAGGGGATCCAGTGTCTATCTGCCTGGGATGACATGCTTGACAAGCCATGCTGCTTACATGAGGCCTTGCACCTGTCACCCCTGGGATTCTGGATATTGGCTAAGGCTCTTGCCACCCCCATAGTGCCTTTTTTAGGCAAGGCTCAAATTCTAAACCTACCACCCTAGAAAACAAAAATGGGAAGAAACTAAGGGTAATGCTGCTCAATGCCAGAAGTCTAAATCTCAAAATGCACGCACTCGAGGCCCTTCTCAGTATGGAGAACATCGATGTCTGTGCTGTGACTGAAACCTGGTTCAAGGCTCCTGAGAGCACCCCGGCACTATAAGGTTTTACCTCATATCATGCGTTCCGGCCCCAAAACCCGGACCATACCACAAAAGGAGGGGGTGTATCCATATTCATCAAGGATACCCACACCTCCAGGTTGGTGGCAACGCACGAAGCATCGGAAACCATCCAGGTGCAATTAACCATAGGCAAAACTGCTCTACAATTTGTAGCATGCTACAGGCCACCCTCTCAAACTCAGGAACCCCACACAGCCTTCCTGAAGACACTGGAGGGTATAAATGTATCTCCAAACACCATTATATTGGGTGACTTCAACTACCCGAATATAGACTGGGAACATTACTCAAGCCCAAACTTTCTAGCCCAAAGGTTCCTGGAGTTCATAAATTCAAATGCCATGGAACAACTAGTCACCGTTCCCACAAAAGGAGAAAATATACTAGATGTCATCATCACAAACATGGGGACAAAATGCTCCACACCGGAAGTATATCCCTCATTGGTGAGATCAGATCATAAACTAATCTCACTGGATATCCACATCCCGCCCCCACCCCAAACAAAAAAGACCACAGTGAAGAACTTCTCTAAAGCAAACGTCACACTACTCAAGACTGGTGTGGTATCCTTCAAGGCCCCCGAGCCAGTGGAAACCACAACCCAAGCTGCGGAAGCCCTTACAAATGCCTTCTACGAACACCTTCAGGACTGCATTGATCAGGCAATCCCTAATAAAACCAAGACTCTTTCCACCAAGGGCAAACGTCGAGTCTGGTGGACCCCAGCCATAAACAAACTTTACAATAAGAGTAGAAAGCTGTTACATGATAGAGCAAAATCCATAAAAGAGAAGACACCTTTGATCATTATTAGTAAAAAAATACGAGCACTCATAAAATCATCCAAGGCCAACTTTGAGAGAAAAATTGACATAGATTCAAAAGACAATCATAAGGCCTTCTTCGGCTATGTTAGAAACCTGGGTGGAAACTCCCAGATATGCTCAGAATTAGTCCAAAATGATACAAAAATCACTGAACCCACAGACATTGCCAACATACTGGCAGACAGGTTCAGTGCAAACTTCACCCCCCTCTCCCCCCCCAAAAGGAGAGATAACTATCCCAGCGGAGTGCAGCCTCCCAGACATCTCCAATGCGCAGGTGAAAGCTGCTCTCTCTAAAGCTAAAAACACAGCATCAATGGGACTAGATGGTGTCCCTGGCTGTGTGCTACATGAACTCAATGAGGAACTAAACCCGCACATAAGGCAGCTGTTTAATCTTAGCCTTACCACAGGATACGTGCCCAAGGAGTGGCATATGGCAACTGTGGTCCCACTCCACAAAGGCGGTGCCTCTACAGACCCTGGTAATTACCGCCCCATAACCTTAACAAGCCTGGTCTGCAAAACTATGGAGAGGATCATAATGGAACTCATAAACAAAGACATAGGGGACTTGCAGACATTGGACCCGACCCAGTTTGGCTTTGTCAAGGGCAGATCATGCCTTTTGAACTTGGTCGACTTCTTCGAAACAGTCACCAAGGCCATTGATGAGGGAAAGGCAGTCCATACAGCCTACCTTGACCTTGCAAAAGCTTTCGACACAATACTCCACTCGGGTATTATAGAGAAACTTACCAGCTTAAATGTAAATCCATATGTCACAAGATGGGTTGCAAACTGGCTAAAGGACAGAACACACAGGGTTAGAGTAGCTGGCGCCATGTCAGACTCTAAGCCAGTCACAAGTGGTGTCCCACAGGGCTCAGTCCTTGTCCCCCTGTTGTTCGGCATCTACTTCTCAGAAGTACAGGCTAACATAGGAGGACTATGGCTGACAAAGTTTGCAGATGACTGCAAACTGGGAGCCATAGTGGAAAGTACATCGGACACCGATATCCTTCAGAGGGGTCTCACAGAAACTGATAGCTGGTTGCCAGAGCCATGGCCTGAAGTTAAATGCCAAAAAATGTATAGTCATACCCTTCGGGAAAAACAAGGTAACCCCAAGCTACCATATAGGTGGCAATCCACTAAGCACAGAAGAGGTTATCAGGGACCTGGGGACCCAGGTTGACAGTGGCCTTTCTTTTGACACTCACATTGCTAAAGTGGTTAGAAAAACCTTCTACATTGCCCACCTGATCATGAAGGGATTCACATCCAGATCAAGTGAGGTCATTGTTTCCCTGTACTCTTCGCTTATCAGAGCAATGATCGAGTACAATGCCCCATTTGGGATGTATCTCACCCGACACCTGCAGCAATTGGAGAGACCCCAAAAGTTCCTCACCAAAAGGATAAAGGGACTCCAGAATCTGTCATATGCTGCCAGACTGAAGAAACTCCAGCTCTATTCAGTCGCATACCGTCTACTCAGAGGTGACCTGTGCCTGACATACAAGGCCATGTCCAACCCGGAATTAATGGACATGCTCCACCTCAAAAAATCCAAATCTACCAGATCCACTAGAGCAAGCGACTTAAACCTTAGCACGGATATAAAGAGGACATGCTGGAGGGATAGATTTGTCACCCAGAGACTCCCTATGTTGTGGAATAAAATCCCGGTCCATGTGAGGCAGAGCACCTCGCTGGCTCTGTTCAAGAGAAATCTTGACCGGTGGATGGGAGATCGTAGGTTTACCCCGGGAATCATCTCTGTGTCACTGCTGGACAGAGGCACAACAAACTAATGGGCACAGTATTTTTTAACATAAGGGGTGGCGTAAGCCACAAAAACTCTGGGCTAGGTTTATAAATGCCTTAGGGCAGATAGCCTAGTATAAACCTATGAACCTATTATCCTAGTAAGCTAGCAGTATTGTTGAACAGTTTTCCTTCGAGTGCACATGTTCAAACTGTCTAAATTCACAAATTGTGTCAGAATTAACTTATAATACATCATTTGACTAGCTTCATTCTTAATGCATTAGGCAATTCAATCAACAGTCCAAGTAATGAATCAATGTAAAAAAAATAGCAGACTTAAAGCAACAGGTAAAACATCTTGTCTCTTCACTCTTGTATAAAACGGAGTTTCTTGGGTCTTTAGTGTCATGAAAGCAGTGATGTTCAGCATCATTACTTATGTCATTATGAAAAAGAAAATTCAAAAAGAGACACAAATAGGTTACCCCACAATCCATATCTGATCCCCCTTACTTTCTTAGTTTAGTCTATAAGGCATTTTCTGTATATTTTCCAAGTGAACTACCCAGCTGCGTATTTTCTCCATGAGGCTTTCTTTGCAATTTGACTTCCTTTAACCACCAACTCATTCACTATCAGAATTACATTCCTTACTGGTGGGATTACGCTAGATTTCCATTCCTGGGTTATTGTTTTTTTCCTACCAACTTCAATAAAAATAGGGTAGTCCTTTTCAGGCTGTTAGAGTGAAAATCGTTATCCCGTCCCAATAGCATAACCTTTTTCATAATATGTATGATTCCTTGTAAAATCCTTGATACCAAATGTTTAATTTCATCCTTAAAAACAGTTTAAACTCAAATATGACAAAATGCATGCCCCATGTACATAGCACACCTTCATCACGCTTCCAAATGTGGGAGTTGAAAAGTCTACCTCAACTTTTGTAGAGAATAAAAATGTTTGTCTGAGGACATTTCCATGCAAAGATTCCAGAAGCCATGTCATTGTAGTATATCTAGGCATCCAGCATATCTTCTCCAATGTGGTTGTGCCAGTTTTCTCTTTCAGCATATGGCTTACGCCCTACTAATTGATTAATAAATGGAACATAACTTTCACCTTTTTCAGTGGTGAAGCTTTCAAAAAATCCATCAAATGTCTAACTAGAGCTATATTAATCAACCCTTTGCATTCCCTTAGCACCACATACTGTACTTCTGCCATTGTTGCATTATCTGAAGTATTATCTTGAGTTAGAAGATGATGAAAATATTCTCATTTTCCTATCTCTCCAGTGACATAAACCCCCTTCTTCTGGTACACTCAGTCTGATTCTGCAGTAAGTACCATGTAGTTTACCTAGGTGCTTATCTCTTGCCTACTTAAGAAATTCCTCAGAAGAGCCATAGGTTGCTCTATCACTTACGACAGACCAGTTTTCTTAGATCGCAGAGCCCAAAAATCATACCTGTCAAACTTTTGATTATCTTGTGTTATTACTTTTACCACTGCTTTCCATTTTCCATTATGAGTCTTAACAGCTAAAAGAACAGCTGTTTATACTGGATGAGGTACATTCAGACTTTCACATTATTTTGACAATATTAACTTATCCCAAGATACTTTAGAATTGCTGTCATTCCATATACAATCATGTATCGTATTTTTGACTTACCATAAAAAATCTCCCAGTATATCAGCTGGAAAGGTCTTAAACTGATACAAAACAATGAAATCACAAACATGAAATGTTTGTACTCTCTTGTCAAATTCTAATATTGTAGTTTTCCATTTTTGAAAAAAAAAAAAAAAAAGTTATGTCCTTACCATAACGTTCGATGTTTGTAGTCCATCTTGCTCTTCATTCTTACTCTTGGGATCGGAGATGAATCTCAGCTCCGACTCGGCCATACTGTAGCTCAAAAACTTCTTGTTGGCTCGTGGCTAGGAGGTATCCCATCATGCATCACTACTATTCCCCAGATCTTGTTTGCTGCAAGGACAAAATACAGAGGCGAAGAACAAACCAAATCAAAAGACTAACAAAAAGCAGTAGGCACTCTACCCCCAGGTCCTCAAGGGGGGGGCAGGAGGGAGGGTTTGTAAGAATGAAGAGTGAGATGGGCTACAAACTTTGAATGTTATGGTAAGGACATAACTTCTTTATGTTCTGTAGTCCTATCTCTCTTTCATTCTTACTCTTGAAACAGCGTCCCTAGCACCTTCATCTTGGGTGGCTCATTTGGAAAATGCTCCTGAGTACTGTGGAACCAAGGAAGACCTGTTCCTAGAAGCCATATCCAATTTGTAGTGAGTAATGAATGTGTGAGGTGAAGCCCATGTTGCTGCAGCACAAAAGTTGTCTATTGGGATTCTAGCCTGAAAGGCTACTGAGGTAGACACAGACCTGGTAGAATGAGCTTTCACCTTGAAAAGAAGATTGTTACCATAGGAGAAATAGATAAATGAAATGCAACTGGAAATCCAGTGAGATAGTGTGACTTTAGAAACTGGAAGGCCCCTCTTAGAGTCTGAAAAGGAGACAAACAATTGATCTGACCTTCTGAAACCTTTAGTTCTGTCCAGATAAAAACACAATTGTCTATGCACATCCATTTGGTGGAATTTGTATTCTCCCTTGTTAGAAAACTTAGGGAAGAACACAGGCAACTCAATAGACTGATTAATGTTGGCTTGAGAAGAAACCTTAGGAATAAAGGAAGGGTTTGTCCGCAAGGAGACCCTGTCTTTATGAAATACCAAATAAGGGGGCTTAATGGAAAGAGCTTGCAGTTCAGAGACCCTTCTTGCAGAAGTGATAGCCACTAAAAATATAGTTGTCCAAGTTAGAAACTTGAGGTCACATGTTGCTGAAGGTTTGAAAGGACTTGACGTAAGTTTATGGAGAACAAAGTTCAAATCCCATGGAGCCATGGGATCCATGACTGGGGGTCTTAGAAAAGTGGTCCCTGTGAGGAAGGCTCTACAAAGCCTATGAGCCATAAGATTAGGTTAATTAGCACCACAAAAGGTGGAAATGGCTGCCGACTGGGCTTTGATAGTTGCCGCTGCTGAGCCTAGGTTGAATAACTGCGAGAGGAAGTCTAAAATGGCAGAAATGGGAGCTGTGTAAGGATCAAGGTTCCTCTCATGGGCCCAAAAGGAGAATCTCTTCCATTTACTGGAATAAATCTTCCTGGTAGAAGGTTTGTGAGAAGATGACAGGATGTGTACAACCTCGGGAGAAAAGTCATGAAGCCTGACTAGAGATGAAATTGGAGCAGCCAAGCTGTCAAGTTGAGGGTGTGGAGAGAGGGATGGAATGCCCTTGACATGTGTGTCAGTAAATCTGGCACTGGATCCAGAGTCCACGGTTTGTCCTATAAATGAGGTCTGAGGAAGGGAAACCAAATCTGTCGAGGCCAGTAGGGAGCAATTAGGATCATTCTGCTTCCCAAGGATATTGCTTTCTGAATTACCTTCGATATGAGGGGGAAGGGAGGGAAGGCATAGAGAAGTCCCGAGGGCCAATCGTGAACTCTTGGTGCTTCCCCTTCCGGGGGAATTAGGGTAAAGTAGCTGCTGCATTTGGCATTGAGAGGGGTGGCAAAGAGATTGCAGCAAGGCTGACCCCATTTGCGAAAAATTTGTTCTGCAATGTATGTGTTCAGAGACCACTCGTGAGGCATCAGAATAGCCTTGCTGAGCCTGTCGGCTATGACGTTGGATTTCCCCGGGATGTGTGTTGCTATCAGAAAGGTTTGGGAAGACACCACCCACTCCCATACTCGTAGGGCTTCTCTGCAGAGGGGGTAAGATTTGGTTCCTCCTTGTTTGTTTAGGTACCATACCACCGACATGTTGTCCGGATGGATTGCAATCGTTCCTAGAGGGAGAAAGCTGTGAAATGCTTGCAATGCTAGAAGCACTGCTCTCATCTCCAAGATGTTGCTATGCAAATGAGCCTTGTGATCTTGCCATGTGCATTGGACTATTCTCCCTAGATAATGCCCCCCCACCCTATCTGGGAGGTGTCCATGGTCACAGTGGCAACTGGGGGGGGGGGGGGGCAAATGGTCTGCCTTTGTTTAGATTGCTGGTCTGAGTCCACCAACGAAGATCATGTTTGCATAAATTTGTTATAAGGATGGGGTGAGACAGAGGAAGGTACTGCAGTGACCACTGGGCAAAACGTAACTATTGCAGGACCCTCATGTGCAGTCTGGCTAATGGAACTAGTGTTATTGTGGAAGCCATGGTCCCTAATAGCTTGAGCACCACCTTTGCTTTGACGTTTCTTAGTGGAAGTGAATTCAAGACTTGTTCCCTTAGACACTGAAGTCTTTCCACGGTAAGGTAAGCCCTCATTGAGGCAGTGTCTATTTCAGCACCAATAAAATTCACATGCTGAGAGGGTGACAATGCAGATTTTTGCCAATTTACTGTAATTCCTAACTGCAGGCAAGTTGAAATGTTAGAGTCCCTGGCCTGTAACAGTAGATGCCTGGTGGTGGCAGTCAGGAGCCAGTTGTCCAGATATGGAAATACTTGGAATCCCTAACATCTCAAGTGAGCCATAACCACTGCCATACATTTGGTGAACACCCTGGAGCTGTGGTGAGACCAAAGGGCAGGGTGCGGAACTGATAATGACTGGCTCCCAGCCAGAAGCGTAAGTGACGCCTTGATGCCATGTCCATTTTAATGTGGTAGTAAGCATCTTGGAGATCTATGGAGCACATCCAAATGTCTTTCCCTAACAGCGGGATAAGGTGACCATTCGGAACTTGGACTTCTGTACAGATTCATTCAATTTGCTAAGATCCAAAATGGGTCTCATGTCCCCTGTTCTTTTTGGCACCAAAAAGAAAGTGGAGTAAGTCCCTAATCCTACTTGGACTGCGGGAATGGGTTGGATGACGGTCTTCACAAGCAACTTTTGGATTTCTAGAGTTGCTGAATCCCTGTGATTGGGTGGCACATCTGGGATTCGTCTGGTCTGAAGGGGAGGAGAAGAGAAGGGAATATGGTAACCTCTGGTAATTATCTTTAATACCCACTTGTCTTGAATGACGTCGTACCAGGCTTCTGGGTATAAAGAAATACGATCCCCGACTGGCTCCAGAGACGTGCAGTTGGGCCTCCTTTCAGGAGCGCTGATAGGGGCGACCACAAAAGGAATCACGGTCTCCCTGGTTCTGTGGGCTTCCTCTACCTCTAGGGTGGCATCTATCATTATTCCCTCCTTCTCTGCCTCTGGAGAAGGAATCATCTTGTGCATCCCGAAAAAACCTCTGCGATTTTCTGAACCACATTTTGCCGCCCTTCTGCCCTTTGGGATAGGGTCTAGAAGGGGCGGAAAATGGACTCCCATGGCAGACAGGGTTTTTCCTTCTTGCTCGCACCTGGTGAGTGTGTCCTTTACCTCGGTTCTGAACAATGAGGATCTGTCAAATGGGGCATTGGTAAACGTAGACTTAAAGGCCTCCGCAAAATTACACAAACGCATCCAGGAGTGTCTTCTGAGAGAGACTCCTGAACCCGCTGCCCTCCTCGCTCCATCCGCTGCATATGAAATCAGCCTCATGGAGGAGTTCACAACAGAATTAAGGGTAGACATCTGTGTGTTGACCTTCTGAGGTACTGCATCAGATACGTTATCCTGTAGAGTATCTCCCAGCTCTTTTAGGAGATCTCTCTGGAGCCTTGTGAAGTGGGAGTGGTAGTTCAGTGATCGAAGTGTAAAAGCCACTGAAGAAAAAACACGCTTCCCATACCTATCCATCATTTGAGACTCCTTGTTCGGTGGATGGACAGTGGAGGAAGTTTTGGCAAGTTCCTTCTTGGTGGCTGCCGCCACCACCATGGCATCTACTGGTACACCCTTAGAAAGAAAGTCATTGTCCTGAGGTGCTGACAAAAATTTGTTTGGTCTTCTACGAACCAGTTCCACAGAATCAGGAGATTCCCATGCCTTTCGACCTACTAAATCCAGTAGCTCATCAAAAGGAGGAGACACCCAAGAGGCGGAGGGTTGAGACATGAAAGTCTTCAGGTACACTGACTCCTCATCAGAAGGGGATGTGGTGGGCCAGCCACCTCTCTGTTTAAGGATCTCAAGGATATCTGTGAATGAGATATCAGAGGATGACTTGGGGGGCCCTTCTGACTCCTCAAGGGCAGTGTCTGATGTAATAGACTCATCAGGGAAGTCAGCATGTTTCCTCTTACAAGTTTTCTTCCTAGGTGGTTCCTCAGACAGGCATTCTGGAGAGACCTCGGAAGACTGGGGACCAATCATGGAGGTATCCTGAGGCTGCGGGTCTCTGCTGTATTGGGAGAGAGAGGGAGCTGAGACTGAAGTCAGCGCCTTAGGAGGAAGAGTGTCGGTACCTCCGGATGGAGCTGAAGACCTGGACAACACACTCCTCATTACATCAAAGGCTGATCCTCCCGGCTCTGAGGATGCCCTCTGCTCCAAAGATGCAGAGGCAGCCCTCGGTGCCAAGGAGATGGGCTCTGAGGCTAATGTGGGGTCCAAGCTCATCCGAGCTGAAGCACCGAGAGGTAGGCTCGGAACCAAAGAAGTTTTATTCGAAGCATCCCCTCAGGCCCATCCAGAGAGCTGAGGACCCTAGACCACACGGATGGCACCGAAAAGGTCGGAGCAGATATTGGAACTGAGAAACCAACTGAGGTAGCTGGAACTGACCTATCCACAACTGGAGGCACCGACAACTCTGGCTCCGAAGGCTCAGAGAGGCTCGGTGGAGGAACATTGATTGGGTGTGGGGGCACATTGGGCTCTGGAACCGACTGGGACGGAGCCGAAAACAAATTTGCCAGCGCTGAAGTCTAAAGCAGTCTATGCACCACTCTCTCCACGTCCTCATCAGAAAGGCTCCTAGAGGACCTGGAAGATAGAGTGGGGGATCTAGATCGCTGGAATATAGGCGACCTAAGAGTCTGGGAAACTGGTCGAAGTTCAGATGACCAGCTCTGAGATGTAGTGTCAATTATCAGCTCCAAAGTTACTGGAGCCGACACTGATGGATCCACTAAGAAAACCTCTGTTGGCACCGAAATCAGTGGAGCCGAAGAGGGTGTAGCCACTTTAGCAATTTTGTCTGGTGGCTGCGATGAAACAGAATGGGTGGGAGACCGTCTTTTTGTAGTTTTAGGTCTGTCTTTTTTGGAGGAGGAAGGAGATTTAGAACTGGATGATGAGGATATCAGTTCCTCCTCAAAGGAATGTTTTAATAATCCCTTCAATATCAGCTTGTTCTTCCTCTCCTGAAGAACACGAGGACTGAATGCATGACAAAACAGGCAAGACTTTTGGTGGTGAATAGCCCTCAAACAGTAAACACACAAATTGTGCTCATCAGTCAAGGACATCTTCTGGGCACATTTAGTACACTTTTTGAAGCCCGAAGGCTCAAGATCCTTATTGTCTTTAGACATAATTCAAAAAACCACAATCCGCAAAACAACATACAAGTAGACAGAGAAAGAATAAATGGAGGACTAGGTCCTCTAATTTAAATGGGCCTAACCCTAAGAGGAAGGAGAATAAACCAAGGACTAGGTCCTCTAATTTAAACGGGCCTAGCCCAGGGAGAAATGGAAAACAGAACAGAGGACTAGGTCCTCTAATTTAAATGGGCCTAGCCCAACGGGAGACAAACAGAATGAGGACTAGGTCCTCTAACTTAAATGGGCCAAGCCCAAAGGGAAGGCAGCCGCACAGGAGATTAGCGATGCAGGGATACCACAAAGGCCAATGAAAGAACGGTCAAACAATGTACAACAAAAACACAGAGAAATAAGCTGCAAATAGTCCGAAACAGACAAAGACTGCAATAAACACACAGAACTAGCAAAACAACAAAATCTTATCTAACAATGACAAGAAAAATATTAGCACTTAGCCACGGCCAAGAAGAATCATGTCTGAGCTGAACGAGCGGCAAACGAGATCTGGGGAATAATAGTGATGCATGATGGGATACCTCCTAGCCACGAGCCAACAAGAAGTTTTTGAGCTACAGTACGGCCGAGTCAGAGCCGAGGTTTGGCTCTGATCCCAAGAGTAAGAATGAAAGCGAGATAGGACTGCAGAACATCATCTGTTAATCTTTTCTTAATCATTTTTCAAAAATCATCTGTTAATCTGTTCTTCAGGTTGACGCATTTTACTTGTTGATCGTCTAAGTAGGTTCCCAGCCTAATTTGTTAATATTTAACATATTAATCCTTACATAAATATTTATACTATTTCTTCATATTCTCAGAAGAACAAAGGTGTTTGCCATCACCTATGTTTTTATTTTAATCATCTTATGTCTAGGTATCATACCAAATGTGTCTAATACCTGAAACAACCTGTCACTATCAACTTTAGAATGCATCATGTAAACCAGCACCGCATCTGCAAACACGAGAGTTTAAATTCCTCATTTAAAAGTTATATCTCTGCAATTTAGAACTTTTAAACAATGCAGCTAATGGTTTTGTATACCTGACAAATAACACTGGTGGTGACGAAGATCCTTGTCTTGTACCACTAAATTTTCTTAGGGTAGTTTGCATACCCTTATATATTTCAGCACTAGCTTTAGGTTCATCATCATAAATGTTTTTTAATAACTCAACAAACTCTGCTGAAAATCTAAATTGCAGAGTAAGATCTGCAACTAATATCCTCATTATTTCCCAGCAAATGCTTTCACTGCATTAAGATAAAGTACTGCTAATATTTTGTATGTCTGTTGCACAACCTTCATTAACAAAGCTATCATAAGTCTTCCTACATCTAACAGACTCACACTGATAATTATCCAGCAGTGGTGGTACTAGTCTAGCTACTATACTTACTAAAATTACCACAAATAACTTGCAGTCATGATCTAAAACCAGTATTGGCCTATGTGATAATTGCAAACTTAGATCCTTTCCATTCTTTGGTGTCACAGCCTTCATCCATGATGCAAGAGTCTGTTTAGTTTCCAAACCAACATTATAGAGTGTCAGTACCTTAGGCAGCACTTTTGTTAACCGCTGATCCCAAAAATGATTTGGGAGGCCATTACTAACCAGAGACTTCCTTCATACCTGATTCTTAAGATCTTCCTTTACCTTTTCCAAAGAAATAGATAAGTACCATCAAGGATCGTACCACTCCCTGTATAAGTTTGGTAGAGTTAGGCTTTGCAAAAAAAAAACAACTCCTAGACCATGCTGTTTATCTCCTCTTTTTGTCTATATCTGTTAGAAATGCTTCCATTGTTGTCTAAAGGATGCAATATCATCACCTTGCTTTCCATATTATCATCAATGACTGTGTATGTCTTTTGCTGCATTAGTCTAAGATTATTTTCTGGTACTCCAAATAACTATAAATATATTTATCCTTCAGTGCCTGGTTCATAAAGTAATTTCTTATCCCATAACTCCTCTAAATTCTGTTCTTTCACATTTTCGGTCTCCTATTAGGTTGTTTCCTCACCTTTAAAAAATGTAATGTGCAATTCCCTTAGTTTACATTCTAGTTACTTCATTTGTAATACTGACTCCTTACTTCTGTTTTAAACTTAATCTTTAATTGATCCCAGCTTGTTACCAGTGTTTGATTATTTTGATGTAACATATTTGAAATTGTCTTTATCAAATCTTCATTCCAATCAGTAAAGATCTCAGTTTGAAAAAAAGAATGATGAAAACCGTTAGTGTTTTTCTAGACATGGCGGTATGGAAATATGCACACCAACATTATTTTTGTTTCTTAGCTTTTTATTTTTTATATATTTGTTTAAAGTCCATTCCAGTGGAGCCTGATCTGAAACCTCTACTGGATGTCCTTTGTCTTTTTAAATAAATAAACGTTCTGTTGTCTGTGTAGTAAACAATGTGTATACTGGGTATCTGATAAATTATTATCAGAAATTATGCAGCTATGTGCTAAGTCTATGCCATCCCTCCTACCACATCTGCCACACTTATAGCATTTTACAAGTCCGTATATGTATATATTTGTGTGTGTGTGTGTGTGTGTGTGTTTCTGTGTGTTTATGTATACACATGTGCACAGCAGTACCGTCTTGGAAAATGGTAATTTTTTCAGCATTCTTCTGAGTTTAGGCTGTGTAGTTCCTAGAGGAACATAGATACTATATGTTTTCTATATAATTTCAGCAAGGTTGATCCCAAATAACCTTTCACTCCCACATTCCATTTACTGCTGTTAATATTCAAGTGTGAAAGAGCACATCCCTGAAATTAGTAACATTACTCATCTTTTCGTAGCCTTCAAAAGGAGGAGAGCCTCCCCAAAAACCAAAACCACCAACACTGAATCAATAAATGCTCCTGCAAATGTGTTTCCTATAATGCAGCAACCCAAAGTTCAAAATTTTGGGTCTATATTATAATACCGAAAATCTTTTTCAGCGAACGCGAAAACACTGACACGGATTGCGCGAAACATGATTATGTCGAACGTACTAAACTGCGAAAACCAAAAAGTCAAAGTGTCATGGTTGGCCCATCTGCGGTACAGCTCTGTAAGGTAAGTGTGCGATAGTTATTGACCTTAGGGTTAGGGTGCGGGTTAAGGTAAGTGCATAGATAGGTAATGTATGTAAGGTTTAATGTAGGGTTAGAATTAGGGTTTTGTTAAATGTATGCATGTGGATTAATTGTTTTGTTTTGGTATGTCACTTTAGGGTAAGTGTGCGATAGTTACGGACCTTAGAGTTAGGGTGCGGGTTAAGGTAAGTGCATAGATAGTAATGTATGTAAGGTTTAGTGTAGGGTTAGACGTAGGGTTTTGGTGCTTTACTTTAGGGGTACAAGTAGGGTTTTGGTTAGTGTATGTATGTGGTTTATTTATTTTGTTTGGGTAGGCAGTATGTAGTGGGAGGTGGAGTTGGCTGACTATCAGGATTTCGACTTTTTGTATTTCGCGATTTAGTATGTTCGGCATTTTCGCGTTTCGCGCAATACTTGGCGGTGTTTTCGTGTTCGCTTAAAGGGAGTTTCGCTATTATAATACAGACCCCAAATTTTTCATAAGTAAACATTGTATTCTTTTTAATTGGAATGGTTAAACTATTCACTTTGTGTGTTGCTAAGCTAATCACATCTCTATTGAATCACCCTGCCCCCTACTGCAATATTGCATTCTT
Organism: Protopterus annectens; assembly: GCF_019279795.1. NCBI lineage: Eukaryota > Metazoa > Chordata > Ceratodontiformes > Protopteridae > Protopterus > Protopterus annectens. The sequence continues at coordinate 1,749,630,809 of NC_056731.1, forward strand.
ATATTTTACAAATTAAAATTTTCATTTCAAAATAATCCGCCTATCCTAGTCCAATATATTTATTTGCTTAAACACAAAATTATGTGCAGTACAATTGTAATAGCTCCTACTTTAAACTAAACCACAAACATAAAGACTACATTCAAGGCAGAAAACTTGCATCAGTGCAGGAATATAAACTTTTGCCCATAACTTTTTCTTTAGATCATTATCATCAATACCCTCTTTCACATTTTTACTAGGGTCCAGAGTGGCACATCAACTGTTAACACCTCTCTGGATTCATTGCCACTCTCCTACCTTTTTTGACAGTCATGCCTGTCACAGGCCTTCTGTCATGGAATCCATCCATCACTTGACTGCACATCCTCATTTCATTTTCCTGCTGTCTGTCCCAAGTGTTCTTCACCAAATTATTCTCATCTTTCCTGCATGTGTCTAAACAATCATAATCTGTTCACTTTCAACTTCTCTGCAGTTGGAGCTACTTGTGCTTGTACTCTGGCCTCATTTCTTTTTCTGATCCCTGGGTGCATCCTACTGCTCCATCTCAGGCACTTCATCTCCATCACCTCTAGCGTCCTCAACTGCTCTTCCTTTACTGCTCAGGTTTCTATACCATAAAGTAATACTGTTCACACCACTATCTTGTACATCTTACTTTTCAGATTCTTTGGCATTCTTCTGTAATAAAATACCCCTGACACATTGTGGCAGTTGCCTGCAGCCCCCCTGATTCTAGCTTTGACTTACCTTCTCCTCAACCAATCCTCCCAGATAGCCTGTTCCATTATCTTCCCTTCTAGCTCAGTTTTCAGCTTCTTCTGGTCCCTCTCATGGCAACTGTCTTGTCTGTCATGTTTCATCCCATGTGCCTTCAGTTTTGTATTATATTATATTTGAAGTTCTTGTTCAGTGTCTGCTAGGAGTGCAATATCCTCTGCATACAGTAGCTTTGTTAATCTGTTCCATATAACCTGTTTGCTTATGTAGTATATCACCAGTATGAACAGCAGTGGCTCAGAGATGAACCTTAATGCACACCCTCTTCCACATGGAACCCCTGTGTTTGTTTGAACACTGTTTGTACTTGTGCCATTGGGTCCTTGTACATAGCATGCACTAAATTTACCAATGTTTTTGGGACTTCATACCATCATGGTATTACCCAAGTTGCTTTTCTAAGAACTTGTGATTTACTTTCTCCAAGTCTACAAATGGTCTGTTGGTCTCTTTCTTCCTCTCCAGTTTCTTCTCCACTATCGGTCTCACTGTAAACATTTGGAATGTTGTGCTGTATCCTAAGCTAAATCTAAACTATTCATCACCCATCTTACTTTCTGCTACTCTCTGTATTCATTTATTAGTTGTCCTCTGTGTGACTTTTATGCAGCGTGATAAGAACTTCATGCTTCTGTACATCCCATAGCTGTGAATGCCCCCTATAATTTTGCATGCTGGTACCAGACTGCTTATTCTCCAGTCATCTTGGGTATATCTCCTCTCTCTCCATACCTTATATGACTTAAAGAAACTTGCTAGGTGTCACAGTTAAATTAGATTCCCCCGTCACCCCAACACTGCTTTTCCATATATTTAAAAAATCACTCATATTTATTCTAGCAACTTCTTAAAAGTTTGAGGTATGGCAAAACAGCAATGTAAATGTGATACTGTATTAACCACAAACAAACTCATAATTGTTATCAGACAGTGAGAGACCAGCTCTGTGTAACACAACTCATCTCTCATCTGTCAGAATAGGCAGAGGCACCCTGTTACCACTCTGTACCAGCAGACACGTGTATCCCATAGACTATTAAACAATTGTATAAGTACATCAGTGGTTGTAAACAATACCCAAAATACAGAAAATTCTTGTGCATATCAGTTAATTTTAATTATTTCATCATTCATATTTATGCATACTACAAAAGTATTTCTCTTTCTACAGAAGGCAACCTGTAAATGTCCCCGATCTACATTTTGTATTCAGTGTCTAAATTTTTGCTCTCTCACCTTGGGGAGATTATACTGTAGTAGAGTTGGGGCAACATCTTGTGCATCATGTCTTAAATCCAAGCAATAAATAAATAAATAACCACTGATGGGTAGAACAAAAATGTAAATGTCACCCTCTCATTGCAACATTTTGTTTAGCATCTGAATGTGAATTCATAGCTGACATTATTTCTTTTTTTCCTTCGTGTAACATTTTTACAATATATACAAAGAAAGGAAGAAATTCAACACACATACAGTTATACCATGTTAGGAATACAGTGAATCATCAAGGTAATCTTATGCTGTTTACACATTAAGAGTCTTGGTATTTCAGTAGCAAAATTTTAAGGCTATCCTAACTACTAAACCTCAACGTAGTTTATAGATCTTATTCTGATCACATCTTTTCAGTTTTACAAAATATTGGTGTTAAATTTAAAAATTCTTTGAATGTAGGAGCTGAGTTTGATTTCCATTTTTTTTAATAACTTTTTTATCTACTGCCAGTAAACTAAAGAAGATTTATTTGTTGTTTGGCTGGGACAGTCATTAGTATTATTGATCTAGCTGAAGAACAATTATCAGACCATAACCTCTTAAAAACATACATATCTCTTCCCAATATACATTTAATTTTTTCACAGTCCATAAACGTGCATCCAGTCAGCTTTTACAGATTTACTACATATCCAGCAAACTGAAGAAGTCATTTTTACTAAACTTAGAGATTTTCTCGGGAGTAACAAACATTCTGTGTGTATCTTTCCATATAAAAACTTTCTGTTATAAACCTGAAGAAGTTTGACTGATTTAAGTAACAAAGTCTTATTCTTGCCATCTGTCGAATCACTCAGTCCACAACTATCTAAAAAGTTCCAGAATTTTGTACCAAAATTATTATTATTATTATTATTATTTATAATTAATTTATATTATTTGGACACACATCCTTTGCAGGTCAATTTACCTTTAATAATAGCATTAATATATTCTTATAATAAGGGAATGATGTTCTGTTCCTCTTCACTCATATTATCTGCAAATTATTAACTGATAATAGATCCATCCAATTTTTAATTTTTCATTAAAAGTTCTAGTGACTTAGCTTTTCCTTTTTCAAACCAATCATACCATAGTAATCCATTCCTTTTTAACAAATTCATTTTAACATTGTTCTTAGTTTCCTTAAATATAGAGGTGTGTGCAATGGGAAAGCACAAAATTCCATTATGATATTAATGGAGTGTTAGAAACACATTTCTTAACTGTTTTAAGAATTCATTTCATATATGCAGAGTCTGAAGATTGAAATTAATTTCCTTCTAAGGTAAAATTTATTAACCAGATGAAAGGATTGTTGCATATTTCTAATTTATCATATTTGATAAACTTGTGAGAAATTAGCATAATCTCTTCCTGAATGTTTTTTTTTTCCATTGACTAGTGTGAGTCTTTTCAGAGTGTGAAAGAGTTAAAATTTCCAGCAATAGAATAAGGTTTTACATCTGGGTAGCTAATACCACCATACTGCCATAATCTTATGCGCATTATGTAGGCAATTCTATGCTTTATAGGATACCTTAAGCATGAAGTTAACATGTTTTCCATTTTCTTTTGAAGTATTTTTGACAGGTATTAAAGCTATTGGATGCAATATATATATATATATATATATATATATATATATATATATATATATATATATGTATATATATAATTATATATATATATATATATATATATATGTGTGTGTGTGTGTGTGTGTGTATGTGTATAATCTTGAGTAGTACAGTCATTTTTAAAAGTATTGACCTATCTTTAAAAGTAAAAAAAAATTCCATTTTTTAATAAGAAGTGACACTTCAATTATTTTTTTCAAAATTATTACTAATAATCTTACACATACCTTAATAGACTTTTTCCTAAATATCTTAGTTCTTTTTCTTCCCAATTATGTTTGTATTTATCTTCAAACTTACTGTCTAGTAATTGATTTAACACTAAAGTTTCACTTTTATTATTAAATTTCAGCAGCTGTACTTGAAACCTTTCAAGTTTCTCATCTGTTTCTGTGCTTGAATAATTTAAGCCCCTTAAGTTAGTAAAGTACCTGCAAAAGGCTGTATTTTAGATTGACAATCCTTGTTAATTGAGAATCCATCAAATTTGTAATTGTTTCTTTTACTGTTAGCTAAGGGTTTGATAACTAATGCAAATAGAGAGGACATTGGACTCTCTTGCTTTGTATATTTGCTTAAAGTGAATCCTTGAGAAATGTAAGATCTAGTTTTAACATACACTTTGGAGTCTCTATACAGTTTTTTTTAATATTCCAATAAGTTGTTCTAGAAATGCAAACAATAATAATTCTGATGATTACAAAATTGTCAAGCATTTAAAGGAAAATATTGCTAATAAACTTAATAACCAACAAATATCTCAGAGATATTTGTTGGTTATTAAGTTTATTAGTAACATTTTTCTTTAAATGCTTGACAATTTTGTAATCATCAGAATTATTATTTTTATCTTTTGTTAAGACCCGCATGGAATTTTGTTTTCTTTGTGTCTGGAGTAAACTTATTAGTGTGAGGATTTCTGGTATTATTGATTTGTGCCATTTTGCTTTACGTCTTACTTCTATTAGTTAATATGTGTGGATTGAAGCCATCTCATAGCTGTACAATTTTATTTTTTTCTAAAGCTGTCTCTCATTTATGCATTACAACTGTTTGATATTTGTCATTGATTTTTTAATAACTTCAGTATTATTTTTGATATTTTGTCATTGATTTTTATTTAATAACTTCAGTATTATCTGCTTTTTTTTTCAAACCTCACTTTGTGAATTTCATATTGTAGTTCTAACAACTTTTTATCCCACTCTTTCGTTTTTATTACTAGTCCATCTCTCCACTCTGTCTTTAATATGCATTTTAAGGAGTCCCATAGTATGAAATTACTAACCTAACCATTATCATTCAAAGATAAAAAAAAATCTTGATTTGTTCCTTAAGATAACTATTAAATTCTTGTAATTGCATCATATATAATGGGATTCTATGAATCTGAAATTTCCTTATATGCATTAATATGTAAATACTTAGTGCATTATGATCAGATAAAGAACAAGGAATAGTTTTAAATTATTTCAGTTTATTAAATAAATCTATAGAAGCATAAATCCAATCAGTTGTATTTTGCATCCTGTGTGCATAAGAATAACAATGACTTATCTTCTTCTTTTACTAAAACAATTAAATATTATTACTAATCCATTTGTTTAGTGTTTTAGTTGATGCCAGTATTTTAGCTTTCTTCTGTTCACTTGTGTCTTCTATACTAGATTTGTAGATAACCCCTACTAAATTAAACTACCATTCAAATGAGTTTACAGTAAGTTTAATTGATCTTTAGCCACTCTTGCACCTATTCCTGGTATCCAGAAAAATTAGCTAGTGTGCAGTTTGCTATTATATTTCATTATTACAAATGTATGCATTCCTTTGTGTTCATTAGTGGATTCCATGACCTTTGGCATTACAGTAGATTTTCTCCAATGCATAACATTTCTTCTCTTCTTTTTTGTTAGAAGAAGCAAATTATAACATCGTGTAACCTAAATTATGTAAATATTGTCTATCTTTATCTATCAATTGTGACTGTTACAAGAATGTAACATCTCCTGTATTTACTTTTAGATATCTCATTAATGATTTCCTTTTTCTGCTATTATTTATTCAATTTACATCAATAGATAACAGATTAAAACTATCCACACTATGTATTTAAAAAGATTTGTTTTAAAAGATAATATGACACATTTATCCACCACATTAATTTAATTCTTTAAAATACTCTAATAATACATTCCTCCAACAATATCTTAATAGTGAACATTTTTTTAATTTTTCCTTTCTAGAAACTAAACTATTAAAACTCACAAATAACAAAAACAAAGATAAGTCTACAACTGTAACTCTATAAAATGCAAACAAAACACAACCTATCATGGATAACAAAGTTTCTAGTTTGAATAGACAAACTGTTTTGCTATCTGTGTACCTACCAGTACCTAAAAGTTCCAAGACTAGCCAAAAGCTGCCGTGACTTAGAAATAATAATATAATATTCTATATGTCAAAAACAGTAAAAGACTGTTAATTTAGTCATATAGGTTGCCATTTAAAACTATTCCCCCATTTCCACATAAAAGTTTAATAATCCTCTTCTATTAATCACAGATATTGAATAATCCAACAAATAGTTTACTGTATACCTGTTTATGTAATAATAATATAAAATATCCTTTAAATATGCTTAAATTATTTGCTCATTCAACATTATTATAATTAAATCTCTAAACAAAAAAGTAGAACAGAGTAAACTTACAGGTGCCAGGTAATCTTATCATACTAACTTGTTATACAAAAGGGAAATCAATGCATGCACAAACACACACACACACACACACACACACACACACACACACACACACACACACACACACACACATTCACTTTAGAAAGCTGTTTACTAGAAAATTGAATTTTAAATTATTTAACAATGAACAAAGTGTAAGAAACAATTTGCATCATTCTAGTGTATTCAACCCGCCCCTCAATAATTCTATTTTAACATTTGAAAAAAATATGCAAATTTGATATTCACCAAATAGTGGAAAGAAGGAATGGGACTAATTATTCAAATGTTACTGAATATGAAACTACATTACTACACAAATTAATTGCTGATTTTGATATTAGGGTGATGAAACTTGATAAAGGGGGTGGTTGTTATAAATTCAGTAGATTACCAATATCAAATCAATGCATTGTTGTTTCCTGACAAGTATTGCGAGGTTTCATGCAATGAACTTAATGTGGCTTTTCGTAGGATTGACTTACTTCTGCAAGACATGCTTCTGCAGGGTGAAACTGGTAAAGATGACCATCATTTTATGTTAAATGAGAAACCTGCCCTAGCGAGTATATTCGGCATTCTGAAAGTACATAAGAGTCTTGAAAATGCGCCTTTTAGACCAATAGTTGATGGATGCAGGTCTAAGACATATTACATTGCACAGTGGATGGCTTGATAGTAAGGTTAAGAAATGTATTCCAAATAATACCAATATTTTAAAAGAGTCATGGCAGTTTTTAGGAAAACTTAATACTGTGCCCTGTTGTGATACAGGAATTTTTGTAACCATGGATGTTCATGACCTTTTCTCTGTAATGCCGCATGATACAGGTTTGTCCTGGTTTGAACAACAATTATTTTCCACTAGTACATTGAGTAATGTTATGGCAAATGCATGTGTAACCCTTATGGAGGTTGTCTTGAAAAATTATTTTATTTGTTTTGAAGGTCAAACCTACTGGTGTGGCAATGGGGGCAGCATGCACCCCCAGTTTTGCAAATCATGTCATGGCCCAATGGGAGGCAAAGTATATTCTGCATAGTGAGTATTCCACTTGTTGGTCTTTATACGGCAGATTTGTAGTTGAGGTTTTTATTTACTGGAATAACTCAGAGGAAAAACTAAAATAATTTAATTTTTGGTCTATGTAAATAATACGGTTGATTTTTTTAGATTTTCCTCCTAATATCATACAGATATAATTTCCTTTTTAGATGTTAAAGTAGGGAAAGATTATAATAACCACTGTTTTTATTCTAACTTATACAGAAAAAACACTTTTTCAAATACTTATCTGCACTACTCCAGCTAGCACCCTAGAAACCAAAAGAAGGTTGTAGTAAAGGGACAGTTGGTATGTGTTGCCAAAATGGTTTCCAATAAAGAATATTTTATTACAGAAGCCATTAAAGTAGTGGATATGTTTCACAAAAGGGGATACCCTGAATAATTATTAAACAAGGTATATCAGGAAGTAATTTCAAAGAGAGAAAATGGTTTATATGTGCCTATATCGGGACAGCAAGGGATAGAAATGACAAAAAGGGGTGACCCTATGAATGTGGAAAAAAGTATACATTCAATTTTATTACTATGTTTAATTTGGATAGTTCCTTAATTTTTAAGAGTATTTGAAAAAATTGGTCTCTATTTTTGAAAAATGGTGATTTGTTAGATAAATTGGATCCAACACCAACAGTGGTTTATAAAAAGGATAAATCTTTAAAGGTGAGATTAGAAAGGAAATGTTATAGTAACATAGACAAAAAAGCTCATTTTGGCACAAAACAATGTGGCTGTTGTTCCTCATGCTCTTATATTAATTCTACATATAATTTTTGTATAAGGAATAGGAAATACAATGTGATGGGTTGTTTTTCATGTAATACATCTAATGTGGTTTACTTAGTACAATGTAACCACTGTCCAGCTTTTTACATTGGAAAACACAGTAGACGCTTTAAGAGATGAATTTATGAACATGTTTTAGATATTAGGAATAAAATATCTACAAATGCACTTTATAGACATCTTGAAAGATTTGGCAATCATAATTTTAACTTTTTAATTATTGAGCAGTTAAAGAAAGATTTACAAGGGCAGGTAATAGACGAACATTTAGATAGGAGTGAGTTGAGATGGCAAATATTATTAAATGCCTACAACCATCCTGGATTAAAAGATAGTTGTTCTATTACCCCTTATTAAAACTTATGTATTATGGCATAAAGTGATTAGAATCAAGATTTTACTTTATGTTATTTAATCTATATGTTATGGCAGATAGTGAATTTTATATTTAATTATATTGCAAATATTATTTTAGTTGAGGTATACACAATTAGGCTTCTATAACTTTAATGTTTTAATCATGTGACTTTGAGTAGAGGGGTATAAATTGTAAGTGTTTTTCATTTGATGATGTTGTTGTGATGAAGTTTTAATGAAAGCGCTTAACAACTGGTATTAAAGTTTGTGGTTGAATATTCTGACTGGTTCTGGTTCCTTGAAGTTTTCTTTACAACTTTGTTCCTGGTATATATATATATATATATATATATATATATATATATATATATATATATATATATATATATTTATATTCACTTTAGAAAACTGAAAGCCCACAATACTGAAATTCAAATCATTGAGACCAAAATCTTGAAAATTCAAAACACTGAAAACTCAAGACATTGAATCCCGTAACACTGAAAAAACGTAGGAAACCAATATTTAATATATGCCAGCACAACTACATACAGAAACAAATAAAAAATAAACCATATTACACTTCTGCAAATATAAGCAGGGGGGCTGCATCCCCCACACCCCCTGCTACTTAAATATATCAAATCTGAGATCGCACTGTACAGAATAAAATGGCAAACATACCGTTCCACACTCATGACTGCCTGTTTACATTGTAAAAAAACTATCCTCAACCTTCTCTTAGAAACACTACTTCACTGTTAAAATATTGCACATCACTATATATCTCTCCCATACTACTGGAGGTTCATAGGTAACCTCAGCCATGTTCCCTTCTTACTTGCTGTACTACAACATAAAACATCTTAATGTAGTGTATTGCGATCTTGGAGTTGATATATTTAAGTAGCAGGGGGTGTGGGGGGGGGTACAGCGGGGTTTGCCCCCTGCTTATATTTGAAGAAGTGTTATATGGTCTGTTTTTTATTTGTTTCTGTATGTAGTTGTGCTGGAATATAGTACATGTTGGTTTCCTATGCTTTTTCAATGTTATGGGATTCAATGTTTTGAGTTTTCTGTATTTTGAATTTTCAAGTATTTGGTCTGAATGTTTTGAATTTCAATGTTATGGCCATTCAATGTTCTAAAGTGAATGTGTGTGTGTGTGTGTGTGTGTGTGTGTGTGTGTGTGTGTGTGTGTGTGTGTGTGTGTGTGTGTGTGTGTCATACAGTGGATATAAAAAGTTTACACACCCCTGTTAAAATGCCAGGGATGTTTTTCAATTGAATTGTACAAGTTATAGGTCACATTAAAGGTGGGAAAAGTTTTGAAATGATTTATTGTGGTCTCATTTTTTTATATCACAAAAACCTGGCATTTTAATGGGGGTGTGTAAACTTTTTATATCCACGATATATATATATATATATATATATATATATATATATATATATATATATAGGGATCTAATTCATTTGATTGAAAGACCATTTGATAGAAACTCATTTGGTCGAAATTTCATTTGATAGAAAACTAGTATTCAAGGCACTTAACAGGAATTTGTCCCCCTCCCCAATATCGTGTGACCCTGGAGTTGATATATATAGTTTGGGGTGCACAGCCCCCCCACATTGGGGGATGTGGGGGGGCAAAGCCCCCCACCTATTTTCATTTAAAAGAAGACAAGAAAACAAAAACTACCCATTTTAAACAAAAATAGGTCGGGGGCTTCGCCCCCCACACCCCCCCTAACTATATATATCAACTCCAGGGTTGCACTATATTGGGGAGGGGGACAAATCCCTGTTAATTGCCTTGAATACTGGTTTTCTATCAAATGAAATTTCCACCAAATGAGTTTCTATCAAATGATCTCTCAATCAAATAAAGTAGATCCATATATATATATATATATATATATATATATATATATATATATATATATATATATCTGTGTGTGTGTGTATATATATATATATATATATATATATATATATATATATAAAATGCTAAAAGATGTGCACATATTTTATAGCTGTAACAAAAACTGTGAATTGATTTTTAAAGTACAAGTGTGTATATATCAGAATTGTGTAGCACTCTTAACAAGACAAGTATCAAAATATTTAATGATCCTTTAGTTTATTAAACTACTTCATAAAAATATGTATATTACTGAGGTCCAAAAGAATGTCTTGCTATTCCTATGGAGTAAAAAATATATATATTTGCAGTCTATATTGTATTCAAAAGTTGCAATGTACTTAATTCAAATCTCATTCTCCCTTCCCGGGTTCAAACTTAGTGAAAAATCTACTTTACTTTGTATCAAAATGGATGCACTGATTCAGCAATATAACACTCAAATTTCAGTTCTGATTTATAAAATTAGTTATTTCAGGTAGTCTTAGTGAATCTGATAACATACAATATGCAAAAAGCTTCAAAGTTCTCATGACCAAGCTTCAAATTTCACCTTTCATATTATTTTTTATTAATATTTTATATGCTTTTTTCTATGTATATTATATGAAATTTTGTACAATTACATTTCTGCCATATGCAGGTATATATAATACGTATCTTTCTTATAAGTTGTTTGTTATTTAAATATATGTCTTCTTTCTTATTTTCCCACTAATCTTCTGTCTTGTTCTATATAACTTGTATTTCTGAAATCTCCCATCAAAGAGCTATTTAATCAACAGCTGTCTATTAGAGATTATAGTATGCATTTATATTTCTTAACTTACTGATGCACTTTTATTAATCTTACATATTAGATATTTCATTCCTTGTGCATTTGAGTATTATTCATAAGATGTTTACTCTTCTTATTTATTCTAGTATTGCAAGCAATCTTGACTATATTTTTATTTATTTATTTTACATTTGTTTACCTGGAAAGTCCAACTGGACACGTGTCCTTTTTCAGTGGAGGCCTGGGGAGAAAAGCTCCAAATAAAGCAATACAACAAGATACATTTGACATATACATTTAGAGTTTTTACATGGTAATATCAGAGACAAATTGAATTACATAGTCATTGCAGTTCAGCAGGTTAGTTATTACATATTTCATATGAACATTCATGTTTGTAAACATGTGACAGAACCCTTTCATATCTACAGGAAAAACAATGTTGAGCATTCATATTTCACTAGACATTACTTTATGGTAAAAATGTACTATAATTTACATGTGAGGGCAAAAGAATTGTATGGAGAGGAGAGTTATTTAAGCTAGGAGTAGAGAGAAAGGGTAGTATGATTGGGTAGGGATGTTGGACGTTCTATAAGGTTGGAAGAAAAGAAGAAAAGCAGTTGTGATAATGGTAGTGGGATGAGAAGGGGATTGTTAGTCAGGAGCAGGGCAGGGACACAGCCACCTGTTTAATAGGTGAGCTTTTAGAGTTGTTTTTAATTGCACTAGTGATACTGTGGGGTGATGTTATCAGGTGGTTTATTCCAGATTTTGCCTGTGTAGTTTGAGCAGAGGGAATCTCCTGCTTGATTTTTGGCTGCATTGATTTTTATGTACTTTTTATTAGTGGAGTGTAGGGTTCTTTTAGTGGTATAAGGCTGGTAGAGTGTAGGGTTCTTTTAGTGGTATAAGGCTGGACTAATGTCTGTAGAGCTGGTGTTTTTTCAGGTTCAAAGAGTACCTTGTCAGCCATGGTTAACTGGATGTAGTGTAGCAGTTGGGGAAATTCTAACCAGTTGAGTTGCTTGAGTGAGATTAGTGAGTATGGGGGCTGGATACAGCAGTGTGGAGATTAGGTGGGATTGGGCAACAGCAATCCTGGTGTTTTTAGTAAAGTAATGCTTATTTCTGTATAGTGTTCCCAGCTTTTTATGAACTTTTTTTTACAGTTTGGGAAATATGATTGTTGAATTTCTTAACAGTCAGAGTCCACTCCTAAAATTTTGGTGTTGGGGGATGGAGCTATAATAGTGTTATTTATTGAAGTGATGGTAAATGTGTTGGTGGGTGAGGCTACTTTCCTAAGTTGGAAGATCATTAGTTTGGTTTTATTGGGGTTGAGTATTAGTTGAGCATTTGAGAACCATGACACCACTGCATAAAAGGAATCTTGTGTTAGTTTTTGTAGCTGAGGCAGTGAGGAAGCAGCACATATTACTGTCGAGTCATCTGCATATTGGATGAGTGTTGACTGTGGTGCTGACAGGTAGAGGTTATTTGTAAATATAGAGAATAGAAGTGGCCCTAAAATAGAGCCTTGTGGGACTCCTAGTATTACTGGCAGAAGGGGTGATAAGGTTCATTGCCAAGAAACAGCCTGCTGTCATCCATTAAGGTACTCCTGGAACCAGTTGAGAGTAGACTTGCAAAATTTTAGGTTGGAGAGTATGTTGAGAAGTTTGGATTCGGAAAACATGTCAGAAAGCTTTTGACAAGTCAAGGAAGAAAGTATACATAGTTATTTTTGTTTGTGTAGAAGTTGACAGTGTTAGTAAATGACAGTAAGGTGGTAGATGTGCTGTGGAATTGTCAGAAGCCATGTTGTGTGTTAGTTAGATGTTTGTTAGTATACAGATATTCTGAAACTTGCTTATGAATGACCCTCTCTAGGATCTTAGACAGTGAAGATAAGATTGCGATAGGACAGTAATTAGTGAAATCTGTTGAATAGCCACCTTTGTGAAGAGGAATAATGTATGAGGTTTTCCAAATGGGAGGGACTTGTTGTTCAGCAATGGATCTATTGATAAGTATTGATATAGGATATGCTGTTCTGTCTGCTGTTAGTTTAAGGTATTCAGCAGGTAGGTTGTCTGCTGTTAGGGTAGTTGGTTTTAACTTTTTTAGCAGTTTCCTGATTGTATCAGTTGGTACAGGTTGCAGGGAGAAGGATGAGGTGACATTGGGATTGGTGCTTTTATTAGTAGGGTTGGTTGATTGTTTGACAGTGCTAAGATGGTTTCAGTAAAGTATCTGCTAAACTGACTGGCAATACTGTCTGAAGTATTGGAAGTAGTAGGTAGGGGGTGTACTAATTTTACCTAGCAGTAGTATATTGTTAATTGCTGACCAGAACTTTTGTGGATTGTTATGGTGTTTAGATTGGATTTCAGTGTAGTAGTTAATTTTGTCCTGTTTTATTTGTTCCTTTGCTTTATTTCTAAGTGGGTCTGTAAGGTCGGTTGGGACCTTGTTTGTTCCAATTTGTCTAGGCCTTGTCTCAAGTTTTTAGTAAAGCTTGGGTTTCCATTTTTAGCCATGGGGCAAAGTTGGATTTGCTGCGAATATATCTGTAGGGGACTTGTGAGTTTAGTATGTCAAGGAAGATGGAGTTGAAGTAATCTATAGCTTCCTGCAGGGGAAGGAGTTTTAAAGGTGACCAGTTACTTTGTTTGAGTAGGTCTAATAATTTGCGGGCATTTAGGTGTTTTTTGTTTCTTATTTGTACCAGTATGGTCTGTTTTGGTGCATTAGTTCTTTTCCTAATGACATATGTTGGTAAGTGATCATTGAGACTATCTGGTAGACAGTCAGCATGGGAGTAGAGGGTTGGTTTGTTAGTATCCAGTCCAAGGTGGACTGTTTGTTAGATGTCTTATTAAGTCTGGTGGGTGACTGGATGAGTTGATTAAAGCCATGCAGGTTTATGCTATTTTTGGGGTGTGGGAAGTTGCAGTCTAACCCGTCTATATTTAGGTCACCCATTATAACAGTTTCTTGTGGTAAGGATTTTCTACACCAATGTAATAAATTTTCTAACATCTGAATATTGCCCCCAGGTGGGATGTAGATACCGATATATATATATATATATATATATATATATATATATATATATATTTGTTGGGGTTGAGCTTTAATTTGGAAAATTTAACTTCAGTATTTTTAGACCCACAGATTTTCCATCTAGTGTTTCTACTGAGAGGTTGTTTTTAAATAGTAAGGCTACGCCTCCACCTCTTTTACTTTCTCTGTCTGTGCATATTGATATTGTAAGCTGAGGGTAATATTTATTTGCTGTATGTGTTTGGGTTTAGCCATGTTTCAGTGAAGAGTGCAATATCTGGGAAATAAAAGGTGAGGTTAGCATGCAGTTCATGGATTTTGTTGTTATCACTTGTTATATTTATATTTAATAGTAGCATATCAGATTTGTCCCTAGGAGGGATGGTGGATGTGAAACTACTGGATGACTGTGTGACACTTTGGGATGTAATGGTAGAGGAATTGCAGATTTGGGCCAGGATTTGGGTGTATGTCCCCAGTAATGAGCAGTTTTGATGCTGAGTAGGTCAAAGTGTGTAGGAATGTGATTATGTGTTTGTTGTATTGCAGAGAAAGACTTGAAATGTTAGAATGAGGAAGAAGAGTGTATTTAGCATAATATATGAATGAGTTATTGAAAATGGAGCTACATATGTCAATGTTGACTGGTTTGCGTGGTGTGGGGAAGGAGTTAGAGGTAGTGTGGGAGGGGGTTGGATTGCTAAGTCTGGTGTGATATGAGGTGTTGTAAGCTGCTAGTGTTAATAAAAATAGAGTTATCATTATTATGTGTGTTTTGTCTAGTTATTCTAGAGGAGTGGAGAACTTTGGGCGTGTTAGGTGTGAGGAGTCTAGTAGTGGATTGCAGTATATTTGACTTTGCTTTGTTGTGAGAAATTGAGATTATAGTGTTATAGAGGAATTTGGGTCAGAGGGGTTAGGGGTGAGGTTTTGGTGTGAGGTGTGGTAGGTGGTATGTATTGATTGGGTGCCTAATAGAAGGGAGTGGCTATAAATTTGTATGTTTGTGGAGAGTGGGGTGGGTGGGAATGGGGGTAGGAGAACAGAGTGACAGCTAGCTACCAGAAACAATCAGTCAGTAAAGGTACTTAGGGTTTTACAAAGAACAATCCCCAATTGCGCATAAAAATGTTAATTTTCAGAGGATTACATGTAGGGAACACAAGTAGTAATCACAGGAGGTACTTTGTAACAGAGGACAGAACATAGTAATTGCAACAACTGAGATTATTATCCTAACCAAGGTTTTTAGTGATTGAGTGGCAGTACTGTGAGAAAAGGGATGCAACAGCACATACGTTTGACAAAGAATGGGGTACTGCATTCTAGCTAGGTCTATGAGTGGGAAACAAAGAGTGGCTTGGGGTGGGGGAGTGATGAGATGGCCCGGTGATGCTCTATAACTAGTAGTCCGTACAGTAAATACAGCTGTATACAAGTAAAGGACCACTGTGTACAAATATAGGACTATGTACTATGTAGCCAAAAGTTACTTTTTAATTGGGTGTTATAATTTTCCCTGTGGGAGTTTTGTGGTTGCAGGAATCAGGATCTTTGCAATGAGGCAAGGCAACCATAGGAAAATGGAGAAAGTGGTGCAAACTTAATTACCTGTAATACAAACAAAATAGAAGAGCAGCAATAAGTCTAGGTTAGGTTCCATTAGGCATTTACTTTGGGTACAACCTGTGGAGTTAGAATAAAAGGCAGTCAAGGTTATTAGCAGTAGAGTGACCTTGTAGTGTGAGAAGGGGAGAGAAATGTAAGCAAGTTATTAGGCAGAGATAGCGTAGCTAGAAAGTATACTAATAAAGTGTAGTGAAGCTACAATAAGTTTATAGTGATTTAGGGTGGAATTTGTAGTTATAGAAAGTAAGGCTAATGGTGAGGCAGGAGATGGCTGTGTAGTAGAAGGGAGAGGAAGTAAAAGAAAGTCGTCTGAAGATTGTAATGAGAGGAGGGATGGGGAGGTAGTGCCGAGAAGGCAGAGGAGTTAGGAGACAAGGTAGTATTGGGAGGATTCACAGTGCAAAATGCAGCTGAACCTTTGTGATAGCAGGGTATTGGAGGACAAGAGTAAAGACAGTAAGATGTAGAGAGGGTAGTGAGAACAGTAAGGCCTACACGTGGCAGAAGGTAGCAGAAGGCAAGTATTTGGAAATAACTGAAAGAATATAATACATACAGTGTGATACTCTGTGGACCCAAGTGTTATTCACTTAGCGACTGTTAAAAGTAAACTATACAAGATACTGACTGCTACAGTAACTTCATTCAATTCTAGACTGATGAAACAGAGGAAAATACACCATATAACTTTGCTAAGGAAATGCGGTAGCATTGGAAGCATCAGCGATTACTTTTAACAAGGTTGCAATGTATATACAGTTACAGTCAGGCTAGCGCTTGCAATTTAAGTTCACTTTAACAATGATGTTATATGTAAAATAATTCCTGCTTGTTGAATTTTTCTGTATGTTTTAGACATTGTAAATTGCTGTTCTGATCTAGGCTTCACATCCTGACTGAATTTGATTACAGCATGTAAAAATGACAACTCACAGCACACAGCAGCTGATAATTTCCTCTGCAAATTTCTCATTATTCTTAATTCTTTCAAACTGTTCTAATCACTAACAAATATCTGATTTTCTTCTTTCCATTAATATTAACTGTTAGAGTTAATAACAGTGCAGCATTGGCTGTTAACATTCAGCAAAATGTAAGCAACAGCTCGGTATAAAATAATAACTTTTGTTTTACCAATTCTTCACTTCTAAGAAAAGAAAAAAAGATGTTATTTTGAGTTGATTTCTCACATATATACTTGAAAAAAAAAAAAGAAAGGTCCTTTCTGTTTTCACAGACATCAGTGATGACCTTTGACCTAGATTTTCTTCAGAACAGTTCAAGGCAGAAAGCAAGGCAAGCAAGAATCCAACATTCTGACAAAACTGGAACATTCTTTTGTTTTCAAGCTTTTTATAAGTGATACTTTCTTCATAAATGACTTGAGAAAAGAATGTGTTACACAGCAACAAATAAAGCAAAATAACCAGCAATTTAACACTTCTGTTAGTTAGATCTGGCATTCAATCAACCCAGCAATGCACTTACTAAGTAAAGTCAAACAAATAAAATAAAAAAAACTTAACTTATTTAGTCTTAAAGTTAACAATTTTATTGCTTATAATTTAAAGGCATTCTCTAACAGGAAGTGTGTGTTTAATATTTAGAAATATGCCTATAAATTTAATTAAATGAAATATATTAAGTCTTTCATGGTACATACAGTAAAACACTAAAAGTAACCACTTGTGTTTCTCATCATATATATGTGTGTGTGTGTGTATATATATATATATATATATATATATATATATGTATGTGTGTGTGTGTGTATACACACACACACACACACACACACATACATATGTTTTGAAGCTTCAAGTCCAATACAAACCTTTTACATAAAGGGCAAATCTAGTGTATCAAAAATAAAAGTCTTTCAATCAGAGAATAAAAATCACTTATTTTAAGATTTTTAATTTTATAAGCAGTTTTCCAGGAATTCAACTTCTTCTGCCTCTTGAGGGATATATTCTTCCACTCCATTACTTCAGTATTATTAAGGACTTTGTTCCTATTCTGACTCAGTCAAGCTCCTCGTGGTCCTGCAGAGTGGTGCTAGCAGCAGAGAGATGAAAAAGAGTGACTACTACCTGATTAAGTATTTCTTTGCTACCTTTTCATTAGCGACTGCATTTTCTCACCAAAAAGCGAGTTTGTGACTGCTGTAATACCTTAATAAGCTTGTTATTGCATTTTTTGCTTACCTGCACTTTAAAGTCATTGTTTGTTGTTTGATTTAACTGTTAAGGCTGCCCACTCATGTGTGCTAGCCTGTGCAAAGCATTTACTGTGTTTTTCTGCCTCTGATACTGTCCTAAAAAAAAGAAAAAATATATATCTTTGTTTTCCCGACTTTACTGTGCTAGAATAGTCCAAAATTCAGGTTTTGCTGTATTCCGGACTTCAGTACAAGTTCCTGTGTTGCCCATATCCTTACTTTAATAGGAGGAAGCTTCTCTGTTCACCAGTGAGAGTGGGGAGCTTTGAGTAGCCTATCTGTCCCTGGAGGAGTGGTCTCAGCCCAGTAACTAGTTGCTTATTGGCCATTTTGGGCTATTTCCTAGCTCTTTCAAGTATCCTGCTTTAAAACTTGCTTTGGCGTGGTTTTTGCCCTTGTTCCGACTCAGCCAAGCTCCTCGTGGTCCTGCAGAGTGGTGCTAGCAGCAGAGAGATGAAAAAGAGTGACTACTACCTGATTAAGTATTTCTTTGCTACCTTTTCATTAGCAACTGCATTTTCTAGCCAAAAAGTGAGTTTGTGACTGCTGTAATACCTTAATAAGCTTGTTATTGCATTTTTGCTTACCTGCACTTTTAAGTCATTGTTTGTTGTTTGATTTAACTGTTAAGGCTGCCAACTCAAGTGCGCTAGCCTGTGCAAAGCATTTACTGTGTTTTTCTGCCTCTGATACTGTCCTAAAAAAAAAAAAAATATATATATATATATATATATATATATATATATATATATATATATATCTTTGTTTTCCCGCCTTTACTGTGCTAGAATAGTCCTGAATTCAGGTTTTGCTGTATTCCGGACTTCAGTACAAGTTCCTGTGTTGCCCATATCCTTACTTGGATAGGAGGAAGCTTTTCTGTTCACCAGTAAGAGTGGGAAGCTTTGAGCAGCCTATCTGTCCCTGGAGGAGTGGTCTCAGCCCAGTAACTAGTTGTTTATTGGCCATTTTGGGCTATTTCCTAGCTCTTTCAAGTCCCCTGCTTTAAAACCCGCTTTGGCGTGGCTTTGCGCGGTTTTGCACATAGATCAGCATCGGGCAGCGCCGCTTAAACGGGCTTAAACTATTTCCGGCTCCACAAAGTCTGCTCTTCACTTTTTCCCTTAGAACTGCTCTAAATCTCAAAATAAGCACTCTATTTTCTTTCTAAAGACCAGCACTTGCTCATATAAGTAAACTTGCAGGTAAACACTAATAAACTTAAGCACTACACCCTCTTATACTCCTTTTAAGTATTTGCTCCCTATTGGTCCTTTCTGATCAGTCAATAAGTAGTTCCCTATACTTTTCAGGCATGCCCAAAGGCCAGTTTCAGGTTTACTCCCCAGTCCAGCTGGTGAATATGGGAATCTTGAGGCAATGTTACAACTGCCTTATGTACACAGACCACCCTCTCCTCCTCCCAACAAGCTCAAACATATGTGAGAGATGCAACTACATAGCCAAACTGGAGGCTGAGCTCTCTCAACCCAGTACTGGCACAGCCAGTCAGGAGGAAAAGGTAACCACACACACTACAAATCCAGTCTCACATAGATCCATCGCACCAGCAAACCAGATACATAAACACACAAAAACAGAAATCTGCCTAAGCAGCAGAGACCTCCAAAGCAGACATCCAAGCAACCCCCACTATGCAACAATACCCATGTAACACATAACTCACAAAGTCAGTGTGCCACACAGTCACAGCCCTTAAGGCTAAACAACACACCGAATACACTTGTAATAGGCGACTCTATTGTCAGACACACTGACGTCCCACTCACGAGACTGAATAAGGAGAAGGTCACTGTAAGCTGCCTGTCTGGTGCCAGGATCCGCCACATAACACATGCACTCAGGTCACTCCAAAGCAAGTACAAATATGACTCCGTCATTGTCAATGCTGGTGTGAATGACCTGAGACGTACCTCCCTGGACTACATAAAAAGAGACATAGAGGAGCTCTCTGATCGTATAGCCCAGGCCGGTATGACCCTGACTTTGAGTAGCATCTTGCCCTCACTAAGAATGATGCCACAGTATAAAGACAAAATGATCAATTTTAACAATTGGCTAAAGTATTGGTGTCATTCAAAGGGGATACAATGTCTGTCAGCTTGGGATGACATGCTCAACAAGCCATGTTGCTTCACGAGGGACGGATTGCACCTGTCACCCCTGGGTTTTCGAATACTGGCAAAGGCTCTTGCCTCCCCCATAGTGCCTTTTTTAGGCAAGGCTCAAAAGACAAAACCACCTCCATAGACAACACAAAGAAAAAACTAAGGGTAATGCTGCTCAACGCCAGAAGTCTAAACCTCAAGATGCACGCACTTGAGACTCTCCTCAGTATGGAGAATATCAGTATCTGTGCAGTAACAGAAACCTGGTTCAAGGCTCCCGAAAGCACCCCAGCACTACCAGGTTATACTTCATACCATGCTTTTCGGCCACAAAACTCGGACTGAACCACAAAAGGAAGGGGAGTATCCATATACATCAAAGATACCCACACCTCCAGGTTAGTGGCACTGCACAAAGCATCGGAGACCATCCATGTGCAACTAACAGTGGGCAAAACTGCCTTTCAGTTTGTAGCCTGCTACAGAGCACCCCCCGAAACACAGGAACCCCACTCAGCTTTCCTGAGAACACTGGAAAACATGAAGGTCTCTCCAAACACCATTATATTGGGTGACGTCAACTACCCAAACATTGATTGGGAAAACTACTCAAGCCCAAACACCCTCGCCCAATGGTTCCTAGAATTTATAAACTCAAATGCTATGGAACAACTGGTCACCACTCCCACAAGAGGGGAAAACATATTGGACCTGGTCATCACCAACATGGGGTCTCTATGTTCCACACCAGAGGTATACCCCTCATTGGTAAGATCAGACCATAAATTAATCTCACTGGACATCCATATTCCATCCCCACCCCCAGCCAAGGAAACCACGGTGAAGAACTTCTCAAAAGCAAACTTCACACTTCTCAAAACTGAGGTGAAAGCTTTCAAAGGCCCCGGGCCAGTAGAAACTACGGCCCAAAACGCAGAATCCTTTACAAAAGCATTCTGTGGACACCTACAGGAATGCATGGAGCATGCAATCCCAAATAAAACCAAGACTCACTCCTCCAAAGGCAGGAGACCTGTCTCGTCGACCCCGGCCATAAATAAGCTATATAACAGAAGGAGGAAGCTACTACATGATAGAGCAAAATCCCAAAAAGGGAAGGCATCTCTGATCAGTGCTAGCAAGAAACTACGATCCCTCATAAAATCATCTAAGGCAAGCTACGAAAGAAAAATTGCACAAGACACTAAGGATAATCACAAGGCCTTCTTTAGGGAACTCCCAGATATGCTCTGAGTTAGTGCAAAATGACAAAAAATACACTGAACCCACAGACATTTCCAACATCCTCGCAGAAAGGTTCAGTGCAAACTTCTCCCCCCCTTCCCCTCCAAAAGAGCAAATGTCTATCTCAACAGAATGTAGCCTCCCTGTGATCACAGATGCACAGGTGAGAGCTGCCCTCTCCAGAACAAAAAACACAGCATCAATGGGACCAGACGGTGTCCCGGGCTGCATCTTACATGAGCTCCAAGAAGAACTAAACCCTCACTTAAAGACACTGTTCAATCTCAGCCTTACTACAGGATATGTACCCAAGGAGTGGCGTACAGCAACAGTGGTCCCGCTCCACAAAGGTGGTGCCACAACAGACCCCGGGAACTATCGCCCTATAAGCCTGACCAGCCTGGTCTGCAAGGCTATGGAGTGTATCATCATGGAAATCATAAACAAGGTCATTGGGAACCTCTAGACACTGGATCCTACCCAATTCGGCTTTGTTAAGGGCAGATCTTGCCTCTTGAACCTGGTTGACTTCTTTGAAACTGTTACCAAAGCCATACATGAAGGGAAGGTAGTCCACACTGCCTACCTGGACCTCACAAAAGCCTTTGACACAATACCCCACTCAGGCATCATAAATAAGCTCACCAGCTTAAATATCAACCCCTATGTCACAAGATGGGTTGCAAACTGGCTCAGGGATAGAACCCACATGGTCAGAATTGCAGGTGCCATGTCAGACTCTAAACCAGTTACAAGTGACGTCCCACAAGGCTCAGTCCTGGGACCCCTCTTGTTCGGTATATATTTCTCCGAGGTACAGGCTAACATGGGTGGACTATGGCTGACAAAGTTCGCAGACGACTGCAAATTGGGCACCATAATCGACACTCCGGCTGAGACAAGCATTCTCCAAAAGGGTCTGACAGAGACAGATAATTGGTGCCAGAGCCATGGCCTAAAGCTAAATGCCAAAAAGTGCATTGTCATCCCCTTTGGGAAAAACAAAGTGCCCACAAATTACCACATAGGTTGTAATCCATTAAGTACGGAAGAAGTAATTAGGGACTTGGGGGCCTAAGTAGATAGTAATCTCTCCTTTGACAATCACGTTGCCAAAGTAGTTAGAAAGACCTTCTATATAGCCCACCTTATCACGAAAGGGTTCACATCTAGATCAAGAGAGGTCATTGTGCCCCTCTACTCATCACTTATCAGGCCCATAATTGAATACAATGCCCCATTTGGGATGTACCTTACCCGACACCTGCAGCAACTGGAAAAACCCCAAAAGTACCTCACCAAGAGGATCAAGGGACTCATACAGATGCCCTATGCACTTCAGCTAAAGAAGCTCCAGCTCTACTCAGTTGCGTACCGCCTACTCAGAGGTGATCTTTGTCTGACGTATAAAGCCATGTCCAACCCAGAATTACTGGACATGCTCCACCTCAAGAAATCCAAATCCCTTAGAGCTACACGCTCCAGGGACTTGAACCTCAGCACAGAAATAAATAGGACATGCTGGAGGGACAGATTCATATCCCAAAGGCTTCCCTCACTCCAATCCATGTTAGGCAGAGCCCCTCACTGACCCTATTCAAGAGAAATCTTGATGAGTGGATGGGAGACCGTAAGTTTACCCCTGGGATCTCCTCTGTGTCCATGATAGACAGTGGTACAGTAAACTAACCTTAATATGACTACCTTCTGTGACCTACTATACAAAGGCACAGTCAACTAATCTAAAAGGGTGGTGAAAGCCAAGCACACTCTGGCTAGGCTTATAAGTGCCCTAGGGCAGATAGCCTAGTATCAACCTATGAACCTATGAACAAAAGTGGATGCCTTTTCCAGTGTGCCAAATATTTTAGTTTCTTCAGAAATAAATAATTTGATCTTTCCAGGAAACAGCAAAATGGTTTTAATATTGTTCTTTTAAGTTCATTGATCAGTGGCAAACAGGATTTTTGTTTATGCATTACTTTACTGGAGTAATCATTGCCATATTTGACTACATATTCACCTATTTTAATAGGTGGGCTGGACCATGCTGTTTTTAATATTTTATTTTTTTCTAAACTAGACTTAAACTTAAATATAATTGAACGTGATGGTGAGTTTTTCCTCTTTGAATGTGCTCTCAGGGATTTATGTGCCCTTTCATTTACCAAAGATAAAGTTTAGATTTAATGTTTTATGTAGCCAGGTTGCTAAGAAGTTTACTATATTGCTACAATCATACTTTTCAGGTATACCATACATTCTAATGCTATTTCATCTCAGACTATTTTCTAAATCAACTTTATCTATGAATCAGTTATTTTGTTTTAAAAGAAATCCACTCCGAGACTCACCTTCAGTTATTCTTCCTTCATGATCATTTAAAACTTCTTCCATACTGCTGATTTGTGTACTTTATTGTTTCATAAACATTTCTAAAGTTCCATCTTTTTTGAAACTTTCTATTTTGGTATCCAGTTTGTCTATGTTATGTACATCCATAATACTAGATAGTATTGACCGGATGCCTTTTTTAACACATGAATTCTGAGAACCATTTCTTGAATGGCTCATGTTGAAGTCTCTTCTCTGTTAACCAAGCAGTTGAAATTCTGACAGGAAAATTGCAGCTTTTGAAGAACTTGAAGCTATAAATCTTTTCTCTGACCATTGAGTAAAATTAGCTAACAAGTATCTCCAAATTTTAGTTTTTTATTCTATTTTCTGTCTGAAAAAAGTTTTCGCTCAAAGGGCTTTCAGCAGTTGCTGCTCTCAGTTAGCCATTTTGGCCACACTCCCTTTATTATTAGTTGATATCTTTCTTTCATATGTTGCAGTACTCATAACATGGGGGAGTCGGCTGCTGGCTGACTCTTACGTCAAGCCAGTATACAAAGGTTTAGTGCTACTGTGAGGTATGTGCAACATCACACAGAAACAAAACATTTGTCAGTCATAAAATATCTTCAGGTATAAAGCAGACTTTGGCACATACCAGACTTCAGAACTTTTCTGCCACCTGTCAGATCATCTACTCCGATTGTGGCTCATCAGACAAGTTGTGCACCTTGGTTCAGCTAAGTGCCCCATTGGGGGTTTTCTTTATTATCTTTTGGCTTTTGTGTGTTTTTGTAGCTACGTGTCAGCTAGGAAGGGCAGGTGTCAGTGTGGAAGGCAGATTCCACATAAGGACTCTCAAGACCTTTATCGATTTTGCCTAAGCCCTGACCATGACCATACTACTTTTTCTATTTGCAAGGAGTTTGTCTGCAAGACCCTGCATAGCTGGTTAACTTCTCTAAATTTATACCCGGAAAATCAGAACGTAAAACGTCTCACACTCAGTATGGAAGTTACGTTGGGCTCTTCAGGCAAGCCACTAGCTAGAAAGGACAAGAAATCTAGGCCTGATTTACCTACTGCTCCCTCCAGTCCAGACTGCTCTCCTGAGGCCAGTGTTGGCCTGGAGTCACTAGGCACTCCTTTAATGGGTGTGGAGGCCATGGAGTCACTAGGCACTCCTTTAATGGGTGTGGAGGCCATGAAGGACCCTACCAGCACATCCTCAGGGGAAATGTAGGCATCTGACTCGGGCATGGAGGGGAACATTGGCTCTTTGTGACTGAATGCCTGCATGGCATTACACAAATTATTGTATGAGAGGATGTTCCTACCAACATTGTAGACTGTAGGCCAATGTCCGGCCCATACACCTTCCAGCAAATGGAGATTCCTAAAAGAAGAAAATTAAAACAAAACATGTTGCTCCTGCCCTTTAGAAACAACCAGTGGATTGTCAGGCTTTTTCCCAAGGCCCATTCAGTGCCTTTATGGCCTTGAGACAGTCCTCAGCCCTCTCTCTCCCTTCTCCCTCCATCCCAAACTCTATACCACAAAAGAGAACTTCTGAGGAGTTTTCCTCAGATAATGAGGATTCTTCTGGGGACAAATCTTTGGCTTATTCAGCCCAAATTTCTTCTCCTTTGGGTTATGCCTCCCCAGAAGAAGAATCTAATGATGATGACTCCCCTGGGAAGAATATCTCATTTGGGGAAACCATTCTTAAAATGAGGGAGTTTTTCAAATGGGATTGTTCTCAGGTGTCTGACATCCAAAGAAAGGTACTATGGCCTGCTGCAGGTGGACTCCCCTTCCCATCTGCAATACCTCCTGTTCAGCTAGGCTTCCTGGATACATTTGCTACAGTTTCAATGTGCCCTAATTCTCAGCCTCCTGCCCCCAAAAAGCCAGATTTTATAAAGTGCCAGAGGATTCCAAATTTCTGTTTGGATGTCCCTCTGCAGACCCTGCAACCATTCCAGTATCTGTGGAAAAGGCTTCCAAGATGCTACCATCTACTTACCTGCTCCCCTCAGATGAGGAGAGCAAAGTCATTGAAAAATAGGAAAAAAGGTCTATACATCAGCTACTTTGGCATTCAGGGCCATTAACTACCAGACCCATATGGACAGATATTCCTTGGCCCTTCTCTCGGATGCTGGTAAACTACTTTCTGAGCTTTGTGACTCTCCCACTAAGGCCAAACTCTCCTTCATCCTTAACTCTTCAGCTCCGGACACATGGCAATCCATAAAGTGTATCTGTGATGCCGTGGAGGCATCACCTAGAGTGGCTGCATCTGGGTCAGTCCTGAGGAGGTATTTTTTGCTCGTGCGCCAACCTTTGATAAGATTAAGGCAAAAATTGTGGATGCCCCCTTGGACAACAAGGCATTATTTGGTACCTCTGCAGCTGATCTCTTTAAGTCTCTACAGGAGAAGGACAAGGAGCTGCAAGACCTGAAACACATTTTTGTTTACATGGTGCCCAAGTTTCAGAGGAACTACCTTACCAAAACCACGTTTACAAGGAAGTCTTCCAGGCCCCAGTCTTCCAAAGGTAAGAGAGATGCTAGGAAACAATTTACATCTAAGTCTACCTCCTCTACTCCTACACAGAAACAGTCCTTTCAAGCTATGACAGGTAGTCTGTGACTACCCACCTCCTGGACCTAACACCTCTGTCTCTTTGCCTCTCTCTTTCCCTCCATCCTTGGAAACAAATAACTCAGAACTCCTGGGTCCTCTCCATCATCCTACAAGGATACTTTATGGTGTGGAAGACTCCTCCCTCCTTCAGGGGTATTTCACAACCTCCAAAACATCAACTGGAACTCTTTCCCCAGGTCATTTCCTCCCTCCTTTCTCAAAGTGCCATTCAGGTAGTGCCACCCTCCCATGTAGGAAAAGCATTCTGCTACAGGATGTTCCTGGTACCCAGGAAGGATGGTCCGTGGAGACCCATTCCAGACTTATCCCATCTAAACACCTTACTGAAGGTTCCCACTTTTCGAATGTTAACGTTACCCAGTCTTTTCCTCTCATGCTTCCTCAGACCATTATGGTATCACTGGCCACCAAGGATGCTTATCTTCATATTTCCATTCATCTTCGGTTCAGGAAGTTTCTTCGCTTTGCTATTGCTTCCTCACATTTTCAATTCTGTGCCTTGCCCTTTGGATTGTCTACAGCACCGAGGGTCTTCACAAAATGCTTAGCTCCTGTCATAGACTTCTGCAGGCTACAGGGCTTACAGATTTTTACATATCTCTACAACCGTCTTCTCCAGGCACAGACTCCAGATGCCCTTTAGGAGGACCTCCCCTTCATGGTGTCACTGTTGGAGGGTCTTGGGTTAATGATCAGTTACCAGAAATCTACTCTGGTTCCTTCCCAAGACCACATGTTCCTTGGCTGCAGGATCCAATTAGACAGAAAAGGTCCTGTCCCTCACCTCCTACTTCCAGGACCTCTTGCATCTGCAGTCTCTAACTGATAGGGCATTTCTTCTCCTCCTTGGGTTCATGGCATCCACTATTCCCATGCTTCCTTTAGCCAAGTTACACTTGAGGAAATTCCAGTGGTTCTTAAGAACAGTATGGGTACAACACTCTCATCCTCTGAAGTTTATTTTCCCACTCCTGCCTGGAAAAGACATTACACTGGTGGATCCAGCAGGTTTCAAGGAGTCCAGGCTTACCTTTGCAACCACCTCTTCCCACTCAGGAGCTGTACATGAATGCTTCAGACATGGGTTGGGGTAGAACCCTAAATTCATGGAGGGTTAGAGATTTCTGGTCCCTCACCCGGAAAAGGGAGCACATCAATGTAAAGGAGATGAGAGTCCTGATTTTCGCTCTACAAATTTTCAAACCTCTTCTTTCCTCCAAGGTTTTAAGATGGATGACAGACAGTACCATAGTCCTCTGATATGTCAACAAACAAGGAGGGACAAAGTCCTATCTCCTGTGCAGACTGGCTTTACATGCCAGGGAGTTAGCTGCCCAGAGACAGCTCACCCTCCAGGCAGTTTACATACCCATATCCCAGAATGGTTGTGGCAGATACATTGAGCAGGTCCATGACTCATTCCCCCCAATGGATGTTACACAGGGTTGTGTTTATGGACATGGTCCATCGATGGGGTACACGTCATGTAGATCTCTTTGCCTCCCTCATAAACAGACAACTTCCCATGTTTTGTGCCAGGGTTCTAGATCCCCTGACATGGATGGTGGACACCCTGTATTTCTTTTGGAAGGGGATGTTTCTATATGCATTCCCATCCTTCCCATTTCTCCAAAAGTTCCTGTTGAAATCCTTCCTACCCACAATGCCTCTCTCTCATAGTCTCTTCAGATCTCGTTTGCCACGTTCCTCGTCAGACGTGGCAAGCCTTTCTCTCAAGCTAAGTGTAGTGTTTTTGTGGTTTATCATATATAATTACCTGTCTTTAATTAGTTTTTCTTAAGGTTATCTCTTTAAACTCTATACTAAATCCTACCCTTACCTTCGGTAGTTCTTTTCGTACCATTGTTGGTACTTTCCCTCTCCCCTACCTCTGGTAGGCCCTTTCCCTTACCACCTTTTGGTATTTCTTAGTACCATTGTTGGTACTCCTTCCTTCTATCTCTTAAAAAAAATAAAAATAAAAATATAAAACCCTCTTCTACTATAGCTGTTGTTTTTTAGTTGTTTATAGTTGTATTTAGGACTATAGTGTTTGTGTGGTTTCTATTTCATTATGTCTGATAAAGCGAAACTAGGTTTCAAGCAGTGTGATAAGTGCTGGTGTAAGATGCCCAACTCAGACTGTCACGCCCGGTGTGTTTATTGTTTGGGCGTTGACCATCTTAATGTGTTATGTGATGTTTGCTCTGGTTTCAGTAACCGTACGTTAGCTGAACGCAAGAACAACCTCATTTTGAAGGGTATGTTAAAAAAACCCTTTTTGGAGGCTCTCTCTGGGATGGCAGTCTCACCACCACAAGGATATTAAAAAACATAAGGAAAAACGGAGTCACTCGGTGCCGACATCTCCATCCTCTTCAGAACCAATTCGACCCCAGACTTCTTCTGCGCCATCAGCGCAGACAGCTTCGGCACCGGGGTCTCTGTTTTCTCCCTCGGTGCCGACCTTGATCATGACAAACTCCTGTACCAACTACAGTACCATACCCGGCCATGGTACCGTTGACTTACACAGCTCCACCTATGATGACAGCTGTGGTTCCAAAGATTGAGTAACTTACCAGAACAAGGTATTCCCCATCTTATGACCCTTTTTTGGGGCAGCAATTCAGCCCATTTATTGAACATCCAGAATCTCCATCAGCAGTGTCTACCAGATCTACCAGGAGTCTCTCAGAACAAGATGTAGTGAGGGTTGTGGACCAGCTTTTGGTAGCTAGAGGCTTACCGACCCCAACTAGGTCTTCCCTCCCTCTTGGAACAGAAGCTTTCCTGGCATATTCACCTGTTTATCCTCCTCCGACCTCCTCCCAGGTTTCAGAGATTTCAATATCAATGTCCGTCCCGGGGCACCCTGTCACAGCTCCAACAGCAGAGGCTTCCCTGTCGGCGCCAATAATTTTTGGTGCCATGGCTCCTTCGCAACTGGTGCACCCTCAGAGCAGTGCTTGGGCTGTCGGCACCGTGATGCCTAGTTCGGTGCCAATTTTTTTATGGTGCCATGTACGGTAGTGGCTCTGGCAGCTACCAGTCCTCTCAGAGCTACTCACCTGGAGGTGGGCTCATCGGGGTGGGGTGTGACCCCAGGTTCCATGGTTGTCCTTCTCAGTTTCAGGCTCCCATCCCTCTTCGGGTGGGCCTGCTTTCCAGGTGATGGAGAGGGTCCTCACTTCTGCAGGCTCATAGTTGGCCATTGGCATCGGAACTAGAACGCCTCTCTAGCATGCAGCTGTCCCAACCTCCTACTCGGGGATGTCAAGCATGAGAGCCGCAAGACCTTCCCTTGAAGGGAACCCTTTCTTCGGAGTCCACCTCTGAAGACCCCATTGGGGAGCCACCCCAGAAGAAACTTTGCAAGAGGAAGCATATTGATTCCCCTGAGTAATCCATCATCAAAGACATTGATTACGGTGAGGGAGAAGGGTCCCCATGGTCTCCCCTGGAGGACGTCTCATTTGGAGACATTCTCAAGATCCTCAAGCAGAGGGGAGGTTGTAAATCCGCCAACCCTTCTTCAGAGGTATCGGTGTTCTTGCAGGCTTTCTGTGCTTGACCATCTACTTCCTGGGTGACCCCACCTGCAGATGTGCTCATTAGGGGTATCGTGCAGCACGGCTCTGGACAACATAGAACCTGTCCTCCAGAGGCCTGATAAAATTTTGTCCACACCTGAGGACCAACCCAACTGGGCCAAACGTCTAGTAGTAGATTCCATGGTTGTGGCAGCAGCCACTTAGAGGGAACTGGCAGAAGATAGTTCAACTGTTCATCCCCCGAACAGAGAGTCTGTGGCTTTGAACAGACAGGGGAAGTGGACCTTTGCTTCATCGACCTTTGCCATAAGGTCACTGAATTACCTGGCACACTTTACTCATCTCCAAAGAGACCTAATTTCAGAAATGTCTGCCTCTTTGGTGGGGGTACTGCCTGAGGAGGTGCGTGATACTGTTGCCTCCCAGCTAGCTACCTTAGAATCCATCTCGAACTCCTCTATGCACTTGATTTTTCACACTACCAAGGAGGCAGCTTGAGCGGCCGCATCAGGCATCGTCATGAGACTTCATGCTTGGATGCATTTCTGTAACTTCACGGACCCTTTCAAATTTTCCTTTGTCAATGTGCCTGTTGACGAATCTTCCCTCTTTGGTCCAAAAGTAAGCGACACACTATTAAGCAGTGAGAAAGATGGAAAGACCTTGTCTGCTGTGGGCATACTTTTTTCACCTCCCCCCCCCCCCAGAGATCCTACTCCAGGAATCAGAGGGGGAAAATTGTGGTTCAAGAAGTCCCAAGGATCTTTTCGTGACACTTGTGATGAGCAAGCGTTCCACCTGGGGGCAGAGGGGGCAGCCCATCTGGAAGACGTCCCTTTTGGGGCAGAGGGGGTCTGAGCAACCAGGGTGCTAGGGATTTGTTCTCTGGCCAACCCTTCCAGCACTACTGAGCGGCGGCTCAATTCCTTTCATCTGTAAGCAGTCGGGGACAATTCTCTCTGCCCCTGCAAGCCTGGTAACTCATAACAACGGATTAATGGGTGCAGAGAATAATATCCACAGGCTGTCATATCCCATTCGATCTCATTCCCCGACCCGTAAAATGAATCCCTGATGTTCAACGTGGTCAGAGGCATGCTGCAGCCTTGGAAATTGAAAGCTGCTAAGAAAAAATCATTCTACCAGTCCCACCAGACCACATAAAATCCGTTTTTTTACTTGAGGTTCTTTTTAGTGGCAAAAAATACAGGGGACTGGAGACCAATTCTGGATCCCAGCCTTCTAAACAAATTCAGCAAACCTCAAAAATTCTGGATGATCACGGTGCAGTCCATTCTCCCCTTTCTGGGGAAGGACAACTGGATGTGCTCTATAGACCTTCAGGACGCGTATTACCACATAAAGATGGACAAGTGCTCCTGGAAATTTCTTTGCTTCCGGCTGGGAGCCAATCACTACCAGTTTACGGTGATGCCCTTTGGTCTCTTGACAGCCCCCAGAGTGTTTACCAAATGTATGGCAGTCGTAGTAGCTCATCTCCAACTGCAAAGATTCCAGGTGTTTTCATATCTAGACGATTGGCTCCTCACCGCCACGACCAGGAACCTTCTCATTCTCAGTCTCTCTTACACTCAAGGCCTTGCTCTTCACCTAGGTATCATGATCAGTATGGACAAATCGAACATGTTGCCAACAAGAACTCTGGAATTCATTGGAGTGATCTTCAACACGACATCCTGTCAAGTTTCCCTTCCTCCTCACAGGTTTTCAAAAATAAGAAATCAGATTTGAGTTCTCCTTCCACAGACATTTGTGCCAGCATGCCTAGTACTACAACTATTAGGCTCTATGGCCGCAACCATTACCTTAGTCACCCTGGCGAGGTTGCACGTGAGACTATTACAGTGGCTCCTTTCTTCACAATGGTTGATCTTAACCCACCCACTCGACCACTTGATACACCGTACAAACCTTTGCAAGGAAGAAATGCTATGGTGGATGAAGCCAGAAACAAATCTTTGGTCAACCGTTCTGTCTTCCCCAGCCCAAGGCCACGGTGACTACAGATGCTTCCCTGTTAGGGTGGGGGGAGCATTTCCAGGGAAGGATGGTCCAAGGCACTTGGTCCCCCATAGAGGCCAATTTGCACATAAGTTTTCTGAAATTGAGGGCAGTTCTCTTGGTATTGCAAGTGTTCCACACATCCCTTCCTTCCGGGTCTATTGCAATACAATAAGACAACATGTCAGTGGTCTGGTACATCAACAAACAAGGCAGCACCAGGTCTTACCCCCTATGTCGGGAAGCCATGAGAATATGGCATTGGCCGATGGCTTCCAACCTCTTTCTTATAGCGATGCACATTCCTGGGAGTTCCAGTCTCATTGCAGACAATATGAGCAGGAAAATATTGATGCCTCACGAGTGGTCCCCCGACCCAGTTATAGCGGCTCAAATCTTCCATCACTGGGAGCAGGCCTTGCTGCGACTTGTTTGCTTCCCCCCGAGCAACAAATGCAGAAGCTACTTTGCCCTTATCCCCCATCAGGGGGAGTCACCGAGGGATGCTCTGACACATGATTGGCCCTCAGGTCTACTGTATGCCTTTCCCCATTTCCCCCCATCCCAAAATATCTACAGAAAGCTCAAAAGTTGAAAAGCAAAGTGATCCTCATTGCCCCTTATTGGCCCATCAAGTCTGGTTCCCATTTCTTTGGCCTCACCTGATCTACAGCCCATGGATCCTGGATCAATCTCAAGGACTGCTGACTCACCCACAGGGATTGATTCACCCCAATCTCCACAGCCTCAATCTCACAGCTTGGTTCCTCCACTTCTGATGATTGCCAGGCTACCTGATATTTCATTCCCTGTTCATGACATCCTCCTGGCTTTGCACAAACCTTCCACCAGAAAAATTTATTTCAGTAAGTGGACTAGGTTCTCTGTATGGGCCAAAGCACAAAACATGGATCCCTTCTCTATGCCTATTCAGAAGATCCTAGAATATCTCAGTACTCTTTTGCATGCTGGAGCCTCAGCATCGAAGATTATAGTACATATAGCAGCTATTGCAAATTTTCACAATAGAATCGACAATTCATCAGTTATGTCACACCGACTGTGCAAAACCTTCATGAAAGGAGTATTACATATTAAACCTCCTGTCAAGCCCCCTACAGAATGAACCAAATGACACGCAAGGTGGACCAAGTGCACGGATCCACCAGAAACTTGTAAAAATGTCAAAAACGATCCAGCACAAAGGAGAAAAAGTGCCTAAATCAATTTTACTGTGGCAAATATAGAAACTTCATACTGCAAACCAGTTTCGGCTATATATCCAGCCTTCCTCAGTGCAAAACAAAAGTATAGATGACACATCCTGGTATCTTCTTTTATATCCAAAAAATTAAAGGTGTATGCATATTCAAAAAATTAAAGATACATGCAAACACAAAAAATATAATGTACAAAATTGTAAATAAGAATGAAAAATATGAATACTTACAAAGTAAATTCCTTAGCAAAGAAATTTCAAAGATCACACATAAAACATAATCAAAAGCTGGCTGCAGATGACTAGCAAATTTCATTTAGACCAGGTTTGACTAAAGCTCCTAACCTGGTAATCCATGAGGATTCCATATTATTTAATCTGTCATGCCAGCCAGCTTTTATATTTCTGTACATGTCAATTTTATCAATGATAGTAAATTTAAATTGTGCGGTTTTGTGAATCATGGTATGTTTGTACAAGGCATTGTATGGATGGGTAAGCTTGTTTCCAAAATGACCTTATCTTCTTGGCTTAGAAACGCCATTATTTTTATCTACCAACAAAACAAAATGTCCTTGCCTGCCAAAATAAAGGCTCACTCTACTAAATTGATAGCAACCTCAGTGGCCTTTCACCCCAGAGCCTCTATGGACGACAACTGTGCAGCAGCCACTTGGGCAAGTCCGCATACCTTTAGCACTCATTACAAATTGGATTTGGCCTCCAGGGGAAGAGCATCTTTTGGTTTTATGGTGCTCAGGAATGTCCTTCCTTAGGGCCACCCATGACAAAAGTAGCTGGGGACTCGGTCCTATCAGTAAGGAATTAATGAACATCTACAACACAGATAGAACATTATGGTAAGACATAACTTTTTTTTTTCTATAAGCCTCCTAGCTAAATATTGACCCAGTCTAGGAAAGCAGTACACATTTACTAGAGTCAATAATCTGTTATTAGGTTTTATAAAAATGAGAGATAAGAGGCCATCTTGGTTCTCATATTTAGGAATTATCTGTGTTGACAGCATTTTTCCCATAAAATCATCACTCCTCTTGCTTTTAAATGGAGACTGTGCCAAAACTGAATAATTAGTGGGATTCCATGCATTGTTATCTGTATATTTAAAATGTGTTTCTTGAAAGAATATAACTTGAGCCTTGTTTGCCTTTAAATAATGAAGCAGGTTAGATCTTTTGCTTAGATTATATAAACCATTGA
The DNA here is from genome assembly GCF_019279795.1 of Protopterus annectens. Taxonomy (NCBI): domain Eukaryota; kingdom Metazoa; phylum Chordata; order Ceratodontiformes; family Protopteridae; genus Protopterus; species Protopterus annectens. The sequence continues at coordinate 1,749,665,464 of NC_056731.1, forward strand.
CATTCAAAGATAACATAGGTTCATAGGTAGGTACTAGGCTGTCGGCCCTAGGGCCTATATAAGCCTAGCCAAAAAAGTTCCCTGGCTTTCGCCAACCAAGAAAGTTATTTTCCTGTGCCCCTGTCTAGCAGAGCCACAGAAGTGATCCCCGGGGTGAATTTCCTATTTCCCATCCAATTGTCGAGATTTTTCTTAAAGAGGGCTAATAAGGAGCTTTTCTTGACATGAATGGGTAGTCTGTTCCAGAGCATGGGAAGTCTCTGGGACAGGAATCTATCCCTCCAGCATGTTCTGTTTATTGTGGTGGCAAGGTTTAGGTCCCTGGAGCGTGTGACTTGGAGGGATTGGGGTTTATTTAAGTGTAGCATGTCCAACAGATCTGGGTTTGACATGACATTGTATGTTAGGCAGAGGTTGCCCCTGAGTAGGCGATAAGCGACTGAGTAGAGCTGGAGTTTTTTGAGACGGTCTGCATATGGCATCTGTTAGAGGCTGGTAATCCTCTTAGTGAGGTATTTCTCTGGCCTTTCTAGTTGTTGTAGATGTCTTGTGAGGTACACGCCAAATGGGACATTGTACTGTATAATGGGTCTGTTCAGGGATGACTTGAGCGGAACAATGACCTCTTTTTTTCTGGAGGTGAACCCCTTTGTGGAGAGGTGTGCCATGTAGAAGGATTTCCTGACTACTGTGGTGATGTGATTATCAAAGGAGAGACTACTGTTCACCTGTGTCCCAAGGTCTCTTATCACACTTTCGGTGTTTAGTAGGCTACAACCTATGTGGTATTTCATTTGTACAGTGTTTTTCCCAAAGGGAATGACAATGCACTTCTTGCCATTGAGCTTGAGGCCATGACTTTGACACCAAGCATCAGTCTCAGTGAGACCCCCTTGTAGAATGTCCACATCAATAGGCGATTCTGTTATGGCACCTAGTTCACAGTCATCTGCAAACTTCATTAGGCAAAGACCTGCTGTATTAGCCTGGACTTCTGAGAAGTAGATGCCAAATAGGAGAGGACCCAGGACTGAGCCCTGTGGTACTCCACTTGTCACTGGTCTGAAGTTGGATTTGGAGTCGACTTCTTTCACTGTGTGGGTTCTGTCAGTGAGCCAGTTGGCCACCCATCTTGTGACATAGGGATTTATGCCCATTCTAGTGAGTTTATCTATAATTCCAGAGTGGGGGATGGTGTCGAAAGCCTCGGCGAGGTCAAGATAGGCTGTGTGCAACACCATACCCTCGTCCACGGCTCTAGTGACTACTTCAAAGAACTCAATCAGGTTTAGGAGACATGACCTACCTTTTACAAACCCAAACTGAACTGGATCCAGAGTTTGGAGGTTACCTATGTCCTTGTTTATAAGCTCCAAGATGATACATTCCATGGCCTTGCAGACCAGGCTCGTCAGGCTAATGGGGCGGTAGTTCCCAGGGTCTGTGGTGGCACCCCCTTTGTGAAGTGGGATAACCGTCGCTGTGTGCCATTCAGAAGGCACAAAGCCTGAAGTGAGGCTATGATTGAACATGGTACTTATGTGGAGTGCCAGTTCGTTCTATAGTTCGTGAAGAACGCAGCCTGTGATGTTGTCAGGTCCCATGGATGCTGTGTTCTTGGCTTTGGACAGTGCGGTCTTTACTTGTGCAGCTGTGATTACAGGAGCTTTGCATTCTTCTGGTATAGTGATGGGCCCTTTGGGGGTGAGGGGGGGTGAAGTTTGCACTGAACCTATCTGCCAGGATGTTGGCAGTATCAGTTGGTTCTGTATATCTAGTGGCATTGTCCTGCAGCTCAGAGCAGATCTAAGTGTTGCCATTGAGATTCTTGACATAGCTGTAGAATGCTTTGTGGTTGTCTTTAGAATCAGTGGCAATTTTATTTTCGTAACTAGCTTTGGAGGATTTTATGAAGGATCTCAGCTTCTTACCGAGGCTGATGAGAGAGTTCCTGCAATCAGGGGATTTTACCCTTTTTTGGAACAGTTTCTTCCTTCTGTTGTAGAGTTTGTTTATGGCAGGGGACCACCAGATTGGCTTCCTTTTTTGGAGGATAGTGTCTTGGTTCTGTTGGGGATGGCACGATCCATGCACTCGTGTATGTGCTTATACAGTGCATTTGTATAGGATTCAGCCATCATACCTCTATTTGCCGTCTGTATGAATGTCGTGAAGCTTGCCACTTCTGTCTTAAGAAGCATGATGTTGGCTTTGGGGAATATTTTTACGGTGGTTTCCTTAATGAGGGTGGGGGCGGGATATTGATGTCTAGGGTGATTAGCTTGTGGTCGGATCTAACCAGCAAGGAGTTGACCTCTGGCGTGGAACATCGGTTGCTCATATTGGTAATGCCCAGGTCCAGGATATTGCTGCACCTGGTGTGGGGGTAAGGACAAGCTGATCCAGGACGTTGGAATTTTTGAATTCCAGAAAGCATTGAGCAAATGAGTTAGTACATGAATAGTTTTCCCAGTTGATGGTGGGGTAGTTGAAACTGCCCATTATTAGGGTATTGGGCTGTACCTTAATATTACCCAGTATATCAAGAAACATGGAGTGGGCATCCTGGGGCATGGTGGGAGATCTGTAACAAGCTATAACCTGGATTGCAGTTTTGCCCAGTGTTAGTTGCACTTGGATAATTTTGGATGCATTATGTTGAGCAACTAGCCTGGAGGTGTGGATATCCTTAATGAATATGGACACACTTCCTCCTTTAGTGTTTCAGTCCAGGTTAGGTGGCCGAAAGGTGTGGTATGAGTTATAGCCTGGTAATGCAGGGGTGCTCTCTGGAGCCTTGAACTAGGTCTTCGTCACTGCACAGATGTTGATGTTCTCCATTGTAAGGAGTGCCTCAAGTGAGTGCATTTTGAGGTTTAGACTTCTAGCATTGAGTAGCATTACTCTCAGATTTTGCTTGCTTATACCTGCTACGGTGGTGAGTTTGTCATTTGAACTTTGCCTAAAAAAAGCACTATAGAGGTGGCAAGATCCTTAGTCAGCATCCGGAATCCCAGGGGAGACAGGTGCAGGCCATCTCTGGCAAAGCATCGTGGTCTGTCCATCATGTCATCCCAGGCAGACAGACACTGGATCCCCTTAGAATGACACCAGAAGCTTAGCCAGTTGTTGAAGTCAGTCATTTTGTAATTGTATTATGTTATCATTCTGGGCGATGGTAGGATGCTACTCAGGGCTAGGATCATATCTGCCTGGGCTGCATGGTCTCTTTTCATGTAGTCCAGAGAGGTACGTCTCGGGTCATTCACACCAACATGGACAATGACAGAGTCATATTTGTACTTGTTGTGGCATGACCTGAGTGCTTGCGCTATGTGGCAGATCCTGGCACCCGACAGGCAGCTGACAGTAACTTTCTCCTTGTTTAGCCAGGTGAGTGAGACATCAGTGTGCCTGACTATAGAGTCACTTATGACTAGTTTGTTGGGTACGTTGTTTTGCCTTATGGGCTGAGGTTGAGTGGCACACTGATTTTGTGGGCTGTGTGTCATTTGGGTAGTATTGGGGGGTGGTGGTTGCTTGCGTTTCAGCTTTGGAGGTCTGTTGTTTGGGCAGATTTTTATTGAGAGCCTCCGCGAATGTAGGTTTGTGTTTTGTGTTACTATGTGTGGGTTTAGGTGGTGTAGGTTTTGATGGACTGTGTGTTAAGTGTGGTGTGGTGCAGGTGTTTACCTTCTCTTCTTGACTGTCTAGTACAGTCTTGGCTGGAGAGAGCTTGGCTTCCTGTTTGGCTATATAAGTGCATCTCTCAGAGGTTGTAGTGTTGCATGGTAGGAGGAGAGGGTTGTCAGTGTACATGAGACAATTACTGCATTTCCCCAAGATGCCCAGATTCATCAGGTGGACAGGGGAAAATACTGGGAGCGGGTAGGTGCTTATTTATTTAAGTACTAAAAACTGTTTTCCTCCTAACAAGTGAGGAAAGTTGAGTACTGCAGTAATTTGTAGATTTTAGTGCTTGCATCGAGTTTTGAACAAGTGCTGAGCACAGGGAAACAATTTTGAGTGCTAAAACTAGAAAACTGGCTAGTGCTAAGGGAAAATTAGAAGAGCAGACTTTCTGGCACCGGGAATAGTTTCACCCTAGTTAAAAGGCGCTGTGCGATGCGCAAAGCCTCGTAAACACGGGTTTTTAAACAGAAAGATGAAAGGGATAGAAATAGCCCAAAATGGCCAACAAAACTACAGATTCTGACCTGAAACCACTCCTCCAGCGACAGATAGGCTGCTCAAAGCTCACCACTCTCTCTGATGAACAGAGAAGCTTCCTTCTACCTTAGTAAGGTCTGGGCAACACAGAAACTACAAAACATTCCAGAAGTCAGCAAAATCTGAAAACCAGACTCTACTGGTTATAAAAAGTTGGAAAATGAGTAGTGAGATAGGATTTTTTTTTTTTCCAAAATTAAAACAGATACAGTAAAACAAACACTTTTAAAGCAGAAAAATGGCTATCACACTTGAGTGTGTAGCCCTCAACAGTTCAACAGTTGAAAAACACTTAAAAACAATCAAAGTGCAAACATTATCAGAATTCAAAAAACAGTTCAAATAAGTTGCAAAGTTAATAAAAAACGCTCGTCGGAATAGTGTGGCTAGCAAAAATAAGCAATAAAATGCAAAACAGAGGTATTTAATCCACTCAAACTCTCCCTTTTCTCTCTCTGCTGCTGTAGAACTTTGCAGGACACCCAAGCAGGATCTTGCTGAGATAATCTTCTTCTTCTTCTTTCAGCTTTTCCCAGTTAGGGGTCGCCACAGTGGATCACCTGTCCGCTCATGATTGGCAGTGTTGAGTTGCCAGCCCGGCGCCCAACCTTCCACAGAAGGCACACACACACATGCACACACTCACACCTAGGGCCAATTTAGAGTGTCCAATCCACCTACAGCATGTCTTTGGGATGTGGGAGGAAACCGGAGCACCCGGAGTAAACCCACGCGACCACAGGGAGAACCTGCAGACTCCGCACAGAAGGCACCCCAGCTGTGGATCGAACCAGAGAACCTCTTGCTGTGAGGCGGCAACGCTAACCGTTGCACCACCATGGCCGCCCATCTTGCTGAGGTAATACAATTGCAAAGACCACGCAAACACAGGTTTTTAAACAGTAAGATGAAAGGGATAGAAATAGCCCAAAATGGTCAATAAAACTACAGATTCTGGGCTGAAAAAAACAAAAAAATTAAGTTCCTCTATAAAATATGTTAAGACAACAGTATAGTCATCATCATCAATCAATCTAAATATTGTATAATTATACCTTCTGTGAGTTTTTGCAGAGTTAAAACTAATATTTCAGGCATGATGAAAAGTAAAAAAGAAAAAAATTGTGATAAACCAAAAAGAATAAATCTATTAAATACATGAATTTGCAAAATACTTAGCCTTGTAAATGTAAGCTCTACTTCACTATGTAATTAGCATAGAGATTATCAAAGAATAGAGAATTAATAGGATTAATATAACTCTGCAGCAAAAATCTAATAGTATGGTGATGTATGAATTATAAGACAAACTGAATCAATTTAGATATAAGAAGAAGAAATGAGATGATAAATGCAAATGTATGTGTGTTCTCTCATATTAAATCTAGAAGTCCAAATGAATGAAGATGTACTGATCACTTTTAATTTTATATACATATATGTAAACATATTTATATTTATATCCACATACATATAGTTTCCTTTCTTATTCTCCTCTTTCCTTTGACTCTTTCACTGTCTGTTGGTATAATGGTTAAGGTGATTACTTTAGAGACATAAGGTGCAGAGTTTGATTCTCACATTGGATAACTGACTAGGCTTAAAATGGCCCACAAGGGCAGTTATCCTAGCATGAGTCTATGAACATTCCTCTCACTCTGTTTTATTCTTTCATTCGTTGGTGTTGTATCTTTCGGCTTTTCCCAGTAAGGGGTCGCCACAGCGGAACTCCGGTCCGCTAATGATTGGCAGTAGATTTTTACGCACCGAGTTGCCAGCTCTGATGCACAACCTTCAACGAAGGTATGCCCATTCACGCATGTCTCCACACAGAAGACGCTTTAGCTGAGAATCGAACAAGACAACGTCTTACTGTGAGGCGACAACGCTACCGCAGCACCACCACCGCAGTTCTATTCTTTCATTTGTTACTTGTCCATTTATCGTTCCTGTCTTTTCTTTTTTTCACCCTCTCTTCTAGTTAATATTTTTTTCCTTTCTCCCGTACCCTTTTGTTTTTCCCTGTGTTCTTTTACTTTAAGTCTTGTAAATTCCTCCTACCCAGCACCATGGTAAATTACCATGAATGAGAAGAGATACCAGGAAGTAACTCTTCAACTCCTCCTGCCACTGTTGTGGCTTAAAACAACATTCTGTATTACTGGAGTGTAAATGATTAGTTTAAAGAAAGGCAGTCTCCATCCTGTTCAACATTCTCAGCCCAAGCTGATGAGAGAAACACATACTCTCCACCACCAAGCACAACTCTGCTCAATATGTCACCAAAACAACACAGCAGGAAAGGGAAGCACACATGCACTCCAGACAACTGAGTGAAATCTCCCTTGTCAGTAAAACACAAATCAAGCAAATAGGAACAAGCTCAAAACTAAAGTAAACAGGTAATCACCTTTATGACAGAAAAAAATATATATATAGATATGTATGTGTGACACACAAACATATATAGTATATATTCCATTTTTCTCATACCTTTCCCCTTCATTTTCTTCCAATATTCCCTTTAATTAATGCTTAAGGTGAATGGAGTCTATGGAGAATATTTTGTATGACAATGTTAAAGGAAAACTCCACCATAACCACTCTAAGTGCTTTATTTGTAATTTTAGTCTGTTTTCCACAACATGGCTACCAATGGGGCTTGATGTATCAATGTGATCTTGTACTCTCTCAACCCTTTCTCTTTCCCATAATAGCTTGTATGACTCATGCCATACATAAGGAAGTAACTTTAAATTCCCACGCCATTGACATATAATGGGATTTGGGAGGGCCACTGTTATTTTTTTAACCTTCTGTAAAAGGACTGCTTCTTTTCTGTCTCTAAGCACCCTCATTTATGTTTGGTTCAGACCTTCTTTTACACTATACTTAGAAGTTATCCAGCTACAGCCAGAAAAGTAACTAAGCTACAGGTCTTTGTTCAGTGTGTTCTTTTGTAGTTCGAGGAATTGAGAGTCCCCTCCCCCCACACTTCTGCAGCGGTGTTAAAACTGTCACTGCACTGAGAGAACCTTGCAGAATCAGTTCCTCAGACTACAAAAGAAAATCATGAACAAAGGCCTGCAATTTAGTTATTTTTTTCTGGCTGTAGCTGGCTGTTGTGGAAAACAGGCTAAGCTTACAAATAAAGCACTTAGAGTGATTTTAAGGTGTTAAATAGGCCAGGAAACAAAGAAGGAGTGAAAAAAGAGTTTTTTTTAGTTCTAGCCTAGTTTTCCTTTAAGGAAGAAGAAAGTCAATTTACTAAAAGATAAAGTTCTTCATAGTCTTTGTGTTGCTGCTGTTCTTGGTTATATCTGTTTCTGTTTCTTCTTTGTCAGACCAGGAGTTCTCAAGCAATCTTTTTAAGGTGGGGGATACCCAGTCCTTATCTTTAGTAGTTGGTAAAAGGTTATTGTTCTTTATGAAGGAAGAAGCTTTTTCTAAGTTGTTGAAAATTCTGATACCACTTGATAGATTAATTTTTATTTTAGCAGGGAGAATTATTTCAGATTTAATCCTTTTTTTTGAGTGTTTCACAAGAGGCCAGCATTTTTTCCACATTTCTAAGGTCTTAGCTGAATAATCGTTATCATTTTGTATGCTGTTCTGACCATATTTTAATGGAGCTTTTTCCCAAGCTATTTTAGGAATGAAGTCTTTACCAAAAAAAAAAAAAAAAAAAAAAGAATTTTATCACTATAGATCTTGGAGGAGTTGTTAAAGTAGAAGGAATGGGCTTATGTATTGCTTGTGGTCTTTCGATGCCATAGGAAAGTTCTTCTAGCAGATTTAATAACTTTGGAATCCAAGAAGATAAAACAGTAACTAGTTTATCCCCTTCTGTTTTTTTCTGTTAAACCTAATATTCTTAAGTTGCATCTCCTTTCTCTGTTTTCATGGTTATCTGTTTTGTTTAATAATTAAGTGTTTTATTTTAGTAAATATTCTGTTTGAGTTTTTTCTCCTTTAATCTTCCCTCCATATAATTTAGAGCATTCCGAATGACAGATATTTTAGTTTGATGCTGTTGGAGTATTCCTTTAAAAAAAATAGTTGTTTTACGCAGTTCTGTTTCATATTTTCTAAGTTCTCCTGAAAACCATCTATTTTCAGAGGTAATTCCTGAAGTGTTGTTGTCATCAGCTGCATATCCTTCTTCAGAGAAAAGTCAGAGTGGAATTGCTTAGAGTTGCTTATTTTTCTTTTAGCCAATAAGTTTCTGACAAGAAAAAGTTTATGAAACTTCACAAAGTTTGATGGCAAGTAAGCTTATACTATTATAAAAGTCGTGTATGAAGTAATTTTCCTTAGAAGTAAATATTTTTCTGTTTATTTTGATTATACTGCAGAGCTCTAAATGCTGATGCTTCCACTTAGACATCTAGGCCCTTCCCCCATGCCATTATTTCTGCTTCACATTCCTTAGACTCCAGTATATAATTAGAAAAATCACAAAATGCGAGCATACGCCACGGAGCCAGAGGAAAATGGCTAAAATCAAGTTTTATTGTTAAACTTAGTATAAAAGCAATGAAACAATAAATACAAGGTTAAGCGCTTTCATCTTGAAAATGTAAGACTTTATCAGAACAAATGAGTAACAACCAAAGCACATTTATATACTCCCCTTAATAACACATGATCTAGAGTAACCAATCCAAAAGGTTCATTAATTTACATCTCAATTCATCAGTTAAGTTAATTAATTAACCCATGGCCTAAAGCCATCATTTTAAAATACTTAGCATATTTTGTAAAATAAAATAAAATGTGTTCAAAAGGCTCTTTCAATTTTATTTTTATGAAAAACACTTTTATAACTTGGCTGCATGCATTTTCAGGACACTAATAATCAAGATGTTATTACTCGTTCCTGGGGGTGTCCCTACATCCAGTTTAAGCTGGGACATCAATTCTCTGTACTCAACTCTGTTCTCACAAGAACCCCCCCAGCATACCAGGGGGAATATGTTTGAGTACATAAAATGAGAATCTATTCTGGGTGCAGGCCCTGGTGTGTTTGTATAGGTCATTATTTTTATTCACTTTTTCAGCGTCCTACATATGCTCATAAATATGTTTCTTAAGATGTCTGTCAGTATGTCTTATAAAAAACCCAATACAGCTTAGACATTGGACCAGGTAGATCACCCCCTTGCTATTGCAGTTAAAGTGCCCTGATGGTTTAATCCAGAAATCTATGGCTTCCAAGTAAATTTGACCCTCATTACTTATAAACTCACATTGCTCGCAGGCCCGGCATTTAAAGGTACCTAACCTCTTAAAATTTAAATTAACCTTAAGAAGTTAATTAATGAACCTTTTGGATTGGTTATTCTAGATAATGTGTTGATAAGGGGAATATATAAGTGTGCTTTGGTTTTTACTCATTTGTTCGGATGAAGTCTTACATTTTCAAGACAAAAGTGCTTAACCTTGTATTTATTGTTTCATTGTTTTTGTACTCTGTTTAACAATAAATCTTGATTTTAGCCATTTGCCTCTGACTCTGTGGTGTATGCTTGCATTTTGTGATTTTTTTCTTAGTGTTTTATGCAAGCAGGAAGTAGTTTCCAGTATATAATTAGCTGACTGTAAACTCGCTTTATCTTGCTTTGAAAAGGTTCCTTCATTATCATGCAAAAACTACCACTACTGCCTTATCAGGCAGGCCTGACTGCTTAGAATCAGGCAGTTGCACTTCACCAATCATACTTGCTTCCAGCACATTTTTTTTAAACCAAGGATTTTCATTCTTAAATTCTGTGCATTCACCATTCATGGTATACTCGTTAGTTTTGCACTTATTGCTGTTACAACCATTTTATGTTTCTATACAATATTAATAAACTAGCCTCATGTCAGACAAACAGTGCTTACATTTAACTGTAAATAATTTATCTTTAAGCATGTAAATCCAAATATCACATTCGACTGTTCAATTTAGTTTTAATCTCAAGATTGATTTAAATTAATTTAACATTGTCCCAACGCATGTGAAAGGTACATCTCTTCACATTGTATGCATATTTTACTTTTAACTTTCTTTTCAGACTGAGTCATGAAATTGACTCCTAAATATTATTTTAAATATGTCCATAATGAAAACCAACGTAATGTACTTTTAAGATGGGATTTTAAATACTTAATTGTGGAAAAACAAGGGACCACATATTCTGACTACAGCACCATCGCAGTAACTGTGGTGTAGTAGTAGTATTGTTAGAGATTTATTTATCATATATACTAGTAATATAAAATATTTCCATATTAACTTTTCATATATACTAGTAATATAAAATATTTCCATATTAACTTTTCATATTCACTGCCTGTTTTTGATACCATCCTTTATGCCATCTTAAATTTACAATGAGGAACTAGTTGTTGTTGTTGTGTCTTTCGGCTTTTCCTGGTTAGGGGTCCCCACAGCGGAACTCCGATCCGCTAATGATTGGCAGTAGATTTTTACGTGCTGGCTTGCCAGGCCTAACGCACAACCTTCAACGAAGGAAGGCCCATTCACGCATGTCACCACACAGAAGACGCTCTAACTGAGAATCGAACGGGCAACGTCTAACTGTGAGGCGACAACGCTACCACAGCACCACCACCGCAGTACAATGAGGAACTAGTAATCTCATGCAAACAGTTAATCAGGAAAGAAATTAATACCTCTTCTGTTTGCACCAGACAGACTGGTTTACCTCCTGTTAGTTAGCTGGCTTGATTTGCATGTCTTTGTCTGTGTGGCAGAAGCTGGGTTATTTACATTGGTGGGTGACACAATCTTCCACTGACATTGACAGTCAGCCACCAAATTAACTGAATGCTAAAATGTACAGCTGCTCACGTTTGTTCACTTGTGGTCACAGCCTGGCCTTCGAGGTGAGTAGAAAGCTATTGTGCTTTGCCTGTGTTTCTGTTTTTGTTTGTGTGTGTATGCTCCATTAGTGACTGGCATTGTAGCAACAGCATGCTACTTTCTGATAAAAGCAACCATAGTTGAAATTGTTAAGATACTGAATGTTCTAAACAATATGAACCAGACTTTAGATACTAGTAGATATCATGAAATTAATTAGGAAGTTCTTCAAGAATGACTTAATAAAATATATTCCTCTTTTAGTGATAGAAAAACAGAAATGTGAATAGATAACTCATTCTTATAATAATAAGAAAGAAAGAAAGGAAGACAGGAAGAAAATAGCGGTGTCATCGTTATATAGTGAATCCAAAGTTATGGTACCTCATAATATCCCTTTATTGTGAGGTACAGCAACTTTGGAGAGTTAGCTTATATAAACAGTGTATAAACAGTCAGGGTGCCAAGACTATCTGCAAAAATTCACAGTCCACATATAGTGTGTTTCAGGATTTTCTTTGTTTTTGTTTTTGACAGCACTTTTATTTTTTGTTATTTTGTGGAGCTCCTAAATACAATTCTAACACATCTAATAAGGAGCTACAACAGTCTAATAATGTTTTACTCCCAATAAAAAAAATGTATTTTAGAATGGCCACAAGTTTTGCTTTATAGTTTTGAGTTTTTGAGGTGCTTGTTTTACTAGACGTTATTTGCAAAGTTACAATTAATGTGGTTAGCATTTCATAAATTTTCAGTCTTATATTTTAAAATAATCTGCACAGAAATACTGTCTTCATTGAAAATAACCAAACATTTACAGCACAAATGTTTGTTAACTGGAAAAACATGTTTGGCTATATTACAGATATTTTATTAATGCATTGTCTTGATTAAATATATATATATATATATATATTTTTTTTTTTATAAACAGCTTGGCTAAGTCAAACATAGCCGTTTATCATAGTCCATTAGTAATGGCAATGTGTTTTAGCTTCTACATTCTTGTTTGTTTTGTGGCATTCATTTATGTTAGTCATTTTTCAATATATTTAAGTTGTTGCATATGTTTTGTTGACGTTAAAGTAGGTTAATATGTGTGTATATACCTTTAAGAAGCTATCCAAGGGATTGCACAAGTGTAGAAATACTGAGCACGTGCAAGCTAGACTGCCATTTTGTATTTAGCTGTTGAGACGTAAGCATGTATGTACGTAAGGTCTGTCTGTTAACTAGTTTGTTCATATTTAATGATGCTGCTATCCATTCTGATGTGTTTTTATGTATTAAACCATCTAAACAAAAACCCCAGCCATCTTGTTATATGTGTTAGAGGTGAACAAGCGACATGGTACCAGAAGTGGCATGTCTAAAGGGCATAGAGTCTGAACCGGAATATCCAAAGGTCATGAAGTTAGAGAGGCATGGCTAAAACGACTTAAGGCACTTGCTTAGAGCTGGAGGCATATACAGCAGTGAATCATCCCTAAAATGTGCAAACTTCCCAAAAAAGGTCAGAAATAAATTTCAGATATTAAAACTTCTGCAGCACTATTTCTTTTTCGTATAATATGAAATGAGGCATACAGAAAGCTCTAAATCATATTCTCATAAGCCAATATTGATAAAAATATTAGAATCACTACAGAAAATGTTTGAAATAATGTCCGAATTGCATAAAATGAATAAAATAAGGGGAAACAACTGCATTTTCACAAAACATGTATTTTTCATATTAAGCAAAGAAATCTGAGCTATCAGAAGTGTATAAAGCGTTCACATGTTTGTGCAGTGTTACGGAGCTATTTCACAAAGTGTAGCCATTACAGTGCAAACTTCCCAAAGTACAGTATTTCGAAGAGTTTATTGTGCATTTGAATGTTGTTACAAGCTCACAGCACTGTTTGTTCATACATAGTTACAAGGGCCATATTTTTTCAGTGTGTTTGTATATACTTTGTGGGCATGGCACACAGATTTCGAAAACCAAGTGCACTTAGGCATATCCAACAATTGGAATGCCCACAGAGGTTCCTCACTAAAAGGATACAGGGCATAAGTAAAATGTCCTGTGCAGACTGCTTCAAGGCCCTATCACTGTATTCTGTCTCCTACAGGCTTTTGAGAGAAGATCTATGCCTGGAATACAGGACATTGTCAGACCCCGCTCTCATGGAAGTCATGCATATCCACAAATTAAACAGCACCAGAATTACCCTGTTATAAAGACTTAAACCTTGCCTGTGATATAAATAGGCTCTGCTGGAGAGATAGGTATATATACCATAGAATACTGCTTCTATGGAACATTTTCCCCATCCATGCAAAGCAAAGTTCCTCCCTAAACCAATTCAAGTGTAACTTGGACAATTGGATGGGAAACCAGAAATTCATCCCTGGTTGGCACCTATGTCTCTGATGGACACAGGTAACCTGCATATGGTTCATCTCCCAGGCCCCTGCTTACACTTATCAAGGATATCAGAACTTGTCAGAGATTTGGGGTGCATGGCTAGACTTAAAAAGGCCCTTGTGGTTGTTAGCCTAGTAAACACCTATGAACCTATGAACTTATGAACTTGTGTTTGACAGTAGTATTGCTGAGAACTGGAGAGTGTTTGAGCAAGAGTACGACATTTTCATACAGGCTGCATTTTCTGATAAAGACGACTGCATAAAGGCATTTATTCTGCTTAATTTAGCTGGGTTGGAAGCCATTGAATGGGAGCGTTCATTTGTGTATGTGCCTTCTCTCTATGCAGGAGGGGGGGAAAAAACGTCACTTTGTTGTACAGGCTGAGTCAAGGGAGGACCCAGAGTGCATAAAATGTAAATTTAGAGAAACGAGTAACCCCCAGACAAATGTTACAATGGAAAGGCACTTATTTTACACAAGGGATCAAAAGCTTGGGGAAACTTTTGCAGCATATATAACAGACCTGAGAAATAAAGCTAAAACATGCAGATTTGATGACTTAAGGGATGAGTTGATAAAAGACAGACTTGTGTGTAGCATAAAAGATGAGGCTGTCAGAAAGATTTTGCTTAATGACAGTGATTTAACTTTGAATAAGGCCATTGAGATTTGTCAGATATACGAGCTTACAGAAAAGCTCACAAATATGCTTACAGAGAATAGCTCTAGAAGACACAGTGATAAAGCTCATGTTGATAGTATGCAGCAGGTGGTTAAGAGAAACAGGCCTATGCATATAGCAGCAACTGTAACCACTGCAGCACTCACTGGTATACCCCAGAACTTTCCAGCAAATTCCAGAGTTCGCACAGTCTCAGTGAAGCTTAAAAGTGAGTCTGCAAACTCAAAGCATGGGCCCCAACCCAGTTTCATTGCCAACTGTCATAATTGTGGTGAAAGTCATGAATCTAAAAGGGAAAAACGTTTAGCTTTTGGTCAACAATGCCACAAATGTGATAAATGGAATAATTTCAGAAGGTTTTGTAAATCAAAAGGCCCACATTCTTTTATTACGATGGAACATTTTAAGAAATGAGTTGATCAGTTAGACAGTGGCAACCGTACTCTTTATGCTGATGGTGTGTCAGTACTTTATCAAATAGTCAGTGCAGTAGATTTTAGGGCAAAGAATGATGTATTTTGTACTGTTAGAATAAATGGCAAGCCCATAGAGCTCAAAGTTGACAAAGGTTCTAAGTGCAGTGTTATGTCTGCAGAAACGTTTGCTAGAGTGGGTCACATGGTAAAAGGATTGATTTGGCAAGGTGTGCGAAACTTGTTGCTTATGGAGGTGAAGAAATTCAGACTGAAGGCTCAGTAGTGCTTTCATGTTATTCTGATGGAAGAAGCTACGACTTAATATTTTATGTGTTCGAGACATGTCCTGTCATTATTAGGGCTCAGAGACAGTTTGAAAATGGGACCGCTTTCATTTAATAAGGAAGTCCACCAAGTTAGCTTAAAAGACCACTACTCTAATTTTGCCCAGCACATTTTTTCTGCCTCTCCTGATCTTTTTCAAAGACAAAAAACCAGGCAAGCTTCCAGTTGTGTACTCCATGAAGTTAGACCAAGTGGTCAGTCCAGTTATCAGGCCAGCATGCAAAGTTCCAGTAGCCATGTAGGACAGAGTCAAAGCTGAGTTAGATAAAATGGTGTGACAAGGTGTAATTTGTCCAGCTGAAACTCCAACTGAATGGGTATCTTCCATGGTGGTAGCTCATAAGAAAAGCTCAGATGTCATCAGAAAATGTATTGATTCATGAGATTTGAACAAAGCACTTAAAAGACCTCATCATCCAATGAGCAAGTTGAAGAAGTTTCAACTTTGATGACAAATGCCACTATTTTTTGTCTTAGATGCAGAGTTCATTTTGGCAAATTCAGCTTGACAAAAAATCCTCATTGCTCACTACTTTCAGTACTCAATTTGGCAGGTACAGATTTTTGAGAATGCCATTTAGGATAAAGTCTGCAAGTGTAGTCTTTCAATATGGAATGGAGCAAATTTCTTTCTGGGTATCTTTGTGCTGTTATAGTAGATGACATATTGATAGGAGGTCATGATGAAGCTGAACATGACAGAACTGACAGACTAGAAAGGTCACGTCAGTTGAGTCTTAAGCTCAACCCACACAAATGCAAATTAAGGCTATGAGAAGTTCCTCATGTTGGTCATTTATTTATGAGTACAGGCCTACGACCAGACCCTTCAAAACAAACAACCATTCTCAACATGCCAGCTCCAGACAATGTTTAAGCCCTGCAACATTTTCTTGGCATGGTCAACTACCTTGGCAAGTTCATTCTAGACTCGAGCCAACTTTCAGCGCCACACAGAGAGCTGACGTGTAAAGATATATCCAGGTCTTGGATAGAGCAACACCAAAGAGAATTTGATGTCCTGAAACAGAGAATTGCAAGTCCACCAACTCTCAGATACTGTTATGTTCACAAGCCAGTTACACTTTCCTGTGATGCTTTGAAATTTGGTCTTGGTGCAGTCATTCTACAAGAGGATCAACCTGTTGCCTATGCAGTATGCTCAGATTGAGAAAGAGCTTTTGCCAATTGTGTTTGCATGTTCGAAGTTCCATGATTATGTTTATGGTTGACCTATCCAGATCTAAATCAACCTCCAAACTCTAGTCACTGTTTTGAAAAAAACTATGCATTCAGCTCCAGCCAGAATGCAACCTGTGATGCTGAGATAACAAAAGTACAATTTCACTGTTGTCTACAAGAAAGGCAAACTTTTTTATCTTGCTGATATATTATTCACATCACCCAGAAATACCACAAAACAGCACGAGAATGACAGCCTTGATTTTAATGTCATGGAAGTGAGAAATTGTTCTTCCACACATCTTGATTAGCTGAGAAATCACACAGCTACAGATCAGTTTTACAAAGGCTCAACCATTTTATCAATCAAGGATGGCTGACAAAGCAGTCTAGTTTACCTCAAAAAGTGCAACCTTATTTTCCATACAGAGATGAAATTTTGTCTGACAAAGGTATCATTATGAAAGGTCCAAAAGTAATTGTTTCAAAGTCCTTGCAACCAGAGTACATTACTATCTTGCATTATGGTCACCCAGGAACCAAATCTACCTAAAGAAGTGTGAGAGGATTAGTATTATGGCCTTCTCTGTCACAACAGATTGAGAGAGCACTTTCATCTTGTTCAGTGTGTACTAGTAAAGTCACATCAACAGAAGGAACCACTTCAGCTTAATCAGATTTCAGAACTACCTTGGTCAACAGTAGCCACTGACATCTTCAAGTGGAATACCAGGAATGGTCAACATTATTTAGTGTTAGTAGACTCTTACTCCAGTTGGTTCGAGATTTACCTACTTCCAAACCTAGCATCCAGTACAGTCATTACTAAGATGAAGCGTCATTTTGCTGTTCATGGTAGTAAGCACAAAGTTATTTCTGACAATAGCTCACAGTTTTCAAGCCAACAGCTCAAAAGATTTGCTGAAGAATGGGACTTTACTCATGTCATAAGTAGTCCAGATACACGCAGTCAAATGGTTTAGCAGAATGTGCTGTTAAAAGTGCAAAGCAATCACTTGAGAAGTCAAAACAAGACAATATTGATTTTTTTCCTGAATCTCTTGAATCTCAGAAATGCTCCCTGTGATCAACATCTTGGTACACCTGCTCAGAGACTTCTATCGTGACAAACCAGAACCACATTACCAATCAGTAGTCAGTTGCTGGTTCCATGTGTCAAGAACAATAGGTCAGTAAAGACCAATCTGTTGAAGAAGCGCCTAACCCAGAAGTCCTACTAGGGTAAGACCAGTAAACTGCTCAATCCATTACAAGAATGAGAAGTGGTAAGGATGCAAATGTCCAAAGGTTATAATCTGATTGGTGTCGTGAAAAATACTGGTCACAAGCCGAGATCGTACATTCTGGAATCAGAAGGCACAATCTTTAGGTGGAATTAGAAACATTTAAGACCAGTGTCCGAGCCTGTATCACAGCAGATAGCCTGTGAGAAAGACTGTTTATCTCAGAATGAGTTGTCCAGTGCTCCAATTCCAGAGGAATTTCCAGAAGGCATTCCTGTTCCTGTGATGAATCCAGAAGGTCCTGATATGTGTTGTGCACTGCAGACTGTCCTGTTGTTAAATTTGGTCCCAACTGTTATGTTACGAGATATGGTTGCATCTCTAAACCCTGTAGCAGATATGAAGCAAGTTGGACATAGGTTCATAGGTTCATAGATGTGTACTAGGCTAATGGCCCTTGGGGCCTTTACAAGCCTAGCCATAGGATTACCCTGGCATCATGCCACCCAACCTTAGTTCCCAGTGCCTCTGTCGAGTAGAGCCACTGGAGTTATCCCCAGGATGAACTTTCTATTTCGCATCCACTCATTAAGATTTCTCTTGAAGAGGGCCAGTGAGTTGCTCTGCTTGACATGTATGGGAAGTCTATTCCAGAGCATGGGCAGTATCTGGATTATGAACCTGTCCCTCCAGCGTGTTCTGTTGATTGTGGTAATGAGGTTGAGTTCTCTGGAGCATGTGGTGTGAAGGGAATGGGATTTCTTTAGATGTAGCATTTCTAACAGAGCTAGGTCAGACAAGGCTTTGTAAGTCAAGCAGAGATCACCTCTAAGTAGGCGATATGAGACAGAGATTAGTTGGAGTTTTTTGAGTCTGTCCATATAGGACAAGTGTTTAAGGCCTAGGATCCACTTTGTGAGGTACTTTTGTGGCCTCTCCAGTTGTTGCAGGTGTCTAGTGAGGTACATGCCAAATGGGCATTGTACTCGATGACTGGCTTAATGAGGGAAGAGTTGAGGGAGACAAAGACCTCTTTCTTCCTGGATGCAAAACCCTCAGTACTGAGATGTGCCACATAGAAGGACTTTTTCTGACCACAGTGACAATGTGGTGGTCAAAAGAGAGGTTGCTGTCGACCTGTGTTCTGAGATCTCTTAATAACGCCTTCTGTATTCAGTGGACTACCATCGATGTGGTAATTCATGGGAACTGGGTTTTTCCCAAAGGGGATGATGACACATTTTTTGGCATTGTGCTTAAGGCCATGGTTTTAACACCAGTCATTAGTCTCAGTGAGGCCTTTCTGTAAGATGTCAATATCAATTGTGGAGTTAATAATGGCTCCCAACTTGCAATCGTCTGTGAACTTTGTCAGAGTCCCTTCATTTTGGCCTGGACTTCAGAGAAGTAGATACCAAATAGGAAAGGACCCAGGACCAATCCCTGTGGGACTCCACTTGTGACTGGTCTGCAGTCTGACTTGGAATCAGCTACCTTCACACTGTGGGTTCTGTCTGTGAGCCAGTTTGCAACCCACCTAGTGATATAGGGGTTGATGCCTAGCTTAGTGAGTTTTTCTATGATTCCTGAGTGGGGAATGCTATCAAAGGCCTTGGCCAGATCAAGGTAGGCTGTATGAACCACCTTGCCTTCATCCACAGCTCTGGTGACTCACTCAAAGAAGTTGACCAAGTTGAGCAGGCATGATTTACCCTTCACAAAACCAAACTGTGTGGGATCCAGAGTTTGGAGTTTCCCTATAGCCTTGTTTATTAGGTCCGTGGTGATGCGTTCATTAGCTTTGTGTATCAGACTTGTCAGGCTAATGGGATGATAGTTCCCAGGGTCTGTAGTCGCTCCTCCATTGTGGAGAGGGATGACTATAACAGTGAGCCATTCAGTAGGGATAAAGCCTGAGGTGAGTCTGTGATTGAACAGGGCACACAGGTGAGGTGCCAGTTCACTCTGTAGTTCATGCAGAACACAGCCAGGGATATTGTCAAGTCCCATAGAAGTTGTATTCTTGGCCTTGGACAGTGCTGTTTTAACCTGAGCAGCAGTAATACTGGGTGCCCGGTAATCTACTGGTATTGTGATTGGTCCTTTGGGGGAGATGGGTAAAGTTGGCAGTGACTCTCTCGGGCAGTATATTGGCAATATCTGTTGGCTTGGTGTAGGAGGTACCACTGTGCAGTAGCTCAGAGTAAATCTGGGTATTGCTGTGGAGATTCTTTGCATAACTATAGAAGGCCTTGTGATTATCTTTACTATCTGCTGCAATTTTGTTTTCATAGCTAGCTTTAGAGGATTTGATGAGGTATCTCATTTTTTTGTTGAGGATGATAAGGGAGTTTTTCCAGTTGTGGGACTTCACCTTATTCAGCATCAGTTTCCTCCTCCTATTGTAGAGTTTGTTTATGGCAGGGAACCATCAGATTGGCTTCCGTTTTTGGGAGGAGAGCATCTTGGTTCTACTGGGTATGGCGAGATCCATGCATTTGTGTACGTGTTCGTACAGTGCATTGGTGCATGATTCAGCAGTCATGCAATTATTGTCCATTTGCATGGGTGCCATGAAGTTAGCCACCTCTGTTTTTAGGAGCCCAAAGTTAGCTTTGGAGAAGTTTTTCATGGTGGTTACCTTTACTGGTGTGGTAGGGATGTTGATTTCCAAGATGATTAGTTTGTGGTCGAATCTAATCAGGTAGTAGTTGACTACTGGTGTAGAGCAACAGTCGCCCATGTTAGTAATGACCAGGTCAAGGATGTTGCTACCTTTAGTGGGGATAAGAACAAGCTGGTCCAGGGCATTGGAATTAATGAATTCCAGGAAATGTTGGACAGGTGTATTGGTACATGATTAGTTTTCCCAGTTTATGGAGGGGTAGTTGAAGTGGACCCTAATATTCTCCAGGGTGCTTAGGAACGTGGAGTGTAAGTCCTGGGACATGGTTGGGACCTATAACAGGCTATGACATGAATCGCTGTCTTACCCAATGTTAACTGCTCCTGAAGTATCTCTGATGCTTTATGTTGGGCTACCAGTCTGGAGGTGTTTGCATCCTTTTTGAATATGAAAACACCAGCTCCTTTGGAGCTTCGGTCCAAGTTCTGGGGCCAAAAGGTGTGGAATGAGTTATAGCCTGATAGTGCATGGATGCTTTCTGCTGCCTTGAACCAGGTCTCTGTTACAGTACAAATGTCGATGTTCTCCATTTTAAGACATGCTTCGAGTGAGTACATTTTGAGATTTAGACTTCGAATATTGAGTAACGTGACCCTCAGATGGCATTTGTTTCTAGCTGTTACGGTGGTAATTTGGTCTTTGGAACACCGCCTAAAAAAGGCACTATAGGGGTGGCAAGAGCCATGGACAGTATCCAGAAGCCCAGGGGTGACAGATGCAGACCATCTCTGGCAAAGCATCGAGGTCTGTCAGTCATGTCATCCCAGGCAGACAGATACTGGATCCCTTTAGAATGACACCATAAACTTTGCCAATTGTTGAAATCAATCATATTTTGCTTGTACTGTGGTATCATTCTGGGTGATGGTAGGATGCTGCTCAGGGCTAGGGTCATACACACCTGGGCTACATAATCTGAGAGCTCCTCCATGTCTCTTTTCATATAGTCCAGGGAGATACGTCTCAGGTCATTCACACCCACATGTACAATGACAGAGTCATATTTGTACCTGTTGTTGAAGGACCTGTGTGCGTGCGTTATGTGGCAGATCCTAGCACCTGACAGGAAGCTGATTATTACTTTCTCCTTATTCAACCTAGTGAGTGGGACACCAGTGTGCCTCACTATCGAGTCACCTATGATTACTGTGTTGGGCATGCTGTTTTGCCTTAGGGGCTTTGGTTGAGTGGCACACTGTTTAGGAGAGTTATGTGTCTCGTGATTAGTGTTGTGTTGAGGTGGTTGAGTGCATTTCTGCCTTGGGGGTCTCTGCTGTTTGGGTAGATTTTTATTGAGAACTTCCATGTAGGTGGGTGTGTGGTTTGTGTTTTTATGTGAAGGCAGTGATGGTGTATGTTCTGGAGGGCTATGTGTTCCGTGTGGTGTGGTGCAAGTGTTGACCTTCTCCTTTTGACCAGCTATTCCAGTCTTGGCTGTAGAGTGCGTGGCTTCCAGTTTGGATATATAAGTGCATCTCTCGCAAGTCTGAGTGTTGGGAGGTAAGAGGAGAGGGCTGTCTGTGTACATGAGGCAGTTGCTACATTGCCTCAGGATGCCCAAGTTCACCAGGTTAATAGGAGAAAGCACAGGGAACTGACCTTTAGACATGCCTGGAGGGGTGGGCATTAATAATAAGTAGTGGAGCTGTTTCCTTGTAGAGCATTTAGTGCTGGTAGCACTTTTGTGTGCTACAGTAATTGCTACAAGAAGCCTGGTATGGTAAAGTGCTAGACTAATAAGCTAGTAAAAGTGCAGGAGAGGAGGGAAGTAGCAGATCTAAGGGAAAGCTTGAAGAGCAGATGTTGGCACCTCTTAGAAGCTTACAAACAGTCCTGGATGCAGCAAATCTGTATCTGAACTAGACTAGTTACGGGAAAGGCAGGAAACAGGCGCAAATTTGGGCTTTTAAACCAGAAATTTGAAAGAGATGGAAAAAAACTGCCCAGACAGCCAATAAACTACAATTTATGGGCCATGAACCACTCTTCTTGTGGTAGATAGGCTACCTAGTGCTTACCATGCCCACTGATAAGCTAGAAGGCTTCCCTCCAACACAGAAAGTCATATGGGGGGGGGGCTCAGAAGCTTACAAACAGTCCTGGGTACAGCAAAACTGTGTCTGGACTAGACTAGCTACAGGAAAAGGGTACTTCTTGTCTGAAGGCTGAACTGTTTGGGCATGAGGTATAGGCTTAACTTTCAGGATTGGCCATTCTAATGGTTCCTTGCAAGACTTTATTCTATAGACTTACCTGTACTGGTCAGAATCTGCAAGCTTGTCACAGGGATTCCTGTGGCAGTCTTGGGTGATATACCTTGTGCTGGCGGACCACTTATACAAAAACACTTCTTCTTCAGGATGGCAGTATTATTTCTTCTGTGAGATGTGGAGGATGATTTCTTTACTTCATCACTTAGTGCCTGTGCCCAGAATCGAATGTTATGCATTACAATACTGTCTTGGAGAAACGTATGCCCCCCTCACCATGGAACACTTTGTATCTCTTCTTCCCAAGGAGAGGATTTTGATGCAGACATTGTATAACTATTGCAGTACAGTATCAGGCAAGGAAGAAGATGAACAGTAAAACATTGCATTTATGGAAATCTGCTAATATTCATAGCTTTTCTGTCATAGCAATTCATGTTCCAAGTTAAGTACAATTGTCTCGTGGAAAGGTCAAGCTGCAGTCTTTTGTCCTGTTACACATGGGGTGTCTGTATCCCTAGTTATGTAATCATTGAGGTCTTCCTCTGCTTGATTTTTTTACACCCCTAACCAGTACCAAGAGTTTCTTCTCCCTTTTTCACTCTAAAGGTAGGACTTTCAAACATGACTCTCTGGCTGTTCCCATCATTTCTCCCTTTCCTCAGACTAACTGGGGCACAACAGAAGAAAGGCAAAGTCATCCAGCTATCTGTAATTTGACCCTTGGCTAGCCTGACACATCATCACTGAGGTGATGAAAGCTTACATTATAATGTTACTATGCTTCTCAAAAAGGTAGCTAAGAATGTTAAAGAAAAAAGGATAGCATTCCAAAAGAGTACAAAAATTAATGAGATAATGTAGGAAGATCAGCATTGCATGTGCTTTGCTGTTCTGCTGCACTCACAAGACACACACAAATGCGCGTGCCTGCACACACACACACACACACACACACACACACACACACACACACACACACACACACACACACACACATACACATACACACATACACACAATGCCTTCTCGTGCTGAATTCAAGTTCTAAGTAAAACTCTCTCTTCAGAAGCTATTTTCAGTGTAGTCCTAAATTCTGTTGCTAAGTTTAGGTTATAATTATTATGTGGCATATAACTTGTCTTTGTAAACCGATTTCTCTTTTTACTCTTAGACTGCCTTTTTATTTCGCTAATAGCTTAAAATGAAATATGTTACTTTAATGTAATGCTTATATGCTGCTGGGTATGGTTGTATGTTCCAGTCATATGCTATTAATTGAACTTAGCCAAAACTCTTGACACACTTACATAACATCAGGGGCAGAGGAACTGAATTGTTGGGGTGTGACTTTATTTCATATATGTCATACTGTTTTGTTAAGAGCAGTTTTGGTTTTGAAATGAATGTGGAGAAATATGACTAGAATGTTAAAATGACAGGAAGATACTATTCTTGGGTTTATCTGTTTTGATGAAGAAGGCTTTGTTGTTGTTGACAGACATTTCACAGAGTGAGACTGAGAGTGAGTGAAGGAAGGAGAGGAGGCAGAAGCTCATATACAGCAACGTTTAGATTACAGAAGAGTTGGCAAAAAGGAGCTGCTTATCACTAGAAGTCACGTGCAGTGGTATACATTGGAACAATGGTGCTTCTGGGGGTGTGAAAGTGAAAAGAACTGGCATACAGTGTTTCATTACATTCATACTTTGTAGCAGTAACAAATGCAGGAGGCAGACAGAATGGGAAATGCATTTTTTAAACACTGTTATTAAATTACCACTTAAGACATGGGCAAACATCAATCCATCCATCCTCAACCCCTTTTTCCCATGTTTGTACATATGTAAATCCAAGAAAACAGTCGAGTCCAAGGCTGTGCAAACTTTTATTCCATAAGTAAAATAGTGATAAAACTGTGAGCGCTTTCGGGATAACCCCTCATCAGACAATGAAACAGCTTTCTTGAATGTATTTAAATACATCTGAAAACACAACCACCAATCATCTCACTGCCCTCCTTTTCCTTAGGGCTGGTCTTAAAGGTATACATGTATTCAACCCTGGAGGATGGTTTGCTGCTAGTTCTATAATCCAGTGTAGTTCATTACATTCAGTGACATTCACTATGCCCCCCTCCCTTCTACTCACATGAGTAACCTGTATAACCATGAACTTAAAAGTGTGTGCTGGATTCTTAGAAGTATGCACATACAGAGCATTCCGTTCATCTTTCTGTCTAATGCTGTACAAGTGATATTGTATTCTGATTTTCAATTTACAATTAGTTTTCCGTACATAGTAACTGGGGCATGACTGACACATCGCTATATGTACCACATTGTCCATATGGCAGTCTGCATATAACTTAAATATATATTCCTTTTTATTTATTGACTGAACAAAGCTATTCTACTAATCATGAAGCATGTCTTGCAATGCCTGCAAGGAAAAGTACCTGTTCTATGTGATGTTAACATAGTTTTGTTTTTATTTCTCATTCCTGGTTCTTTACAAAACATATCTTTTTGATTACTGTTGCGTCTAAAACCAAAGCTTGGTTCTTCGTCCACTATATTTCTTAGTCTATCCTCACTTAGCAAGATTTTCCAGTTTTGTTTAATTATTTCGCAGACCCCATTAATATTGTTGCTGTATTGAAACATAAGCCTATTTTTATTACTTCTTTTTATATTGCTGTTTTGTGACATTGTGTTGTTCTCATGGCTTTGTGTCTCATTTACTCTAAACCATGGTCTAGCCTTTCCCTTTCTATCTCTCTTCACTACTTCTAACCCCTCTTGCATCAGGTTATTTGTGTAGCCCCTTTGTACCATATGGTTCTGTAAACTCTCCAGCTCTTTTTCAAAATTGGCTTCTTCTGTGCATAGTCTCAATGTACGTAAACCCTATCCCACTACTATGTTTTTAAAAGTACGTCTAGGGTGCATACTTGAAAATTCTAGATAGTGATTGCTTCAAGAATTTTTCTTATATAGAGAGGTTGACATGTCAGTCCCTACATCATTGGTTATTCTTACGTCCAAAAAGTCTATAGATTTAAAATCACTTTTTACTGTAAACCTTAGAAAATCAGTGGTTGTCTCTAGACGCTTAACAAACCTTGTCAGTTCATTCTCACTGCGTTGCCATAAAATATAAACATCATCCACAAATTGAACATAATGCAGTAAGTGGTCACTCCACCATTGGTCATTAATAAGGACATTTGTTTCTTCCCAATATGCCAACACTAGGTTGGCGTATGAGTTTGCACAGGGTATGTGCATGGCCACACCCTGTCTTTGCCTATAGTATGTATCATTACATGTAAATACATTATTTTCAAATATGAGCTGCAGAACTTCCAGAATTAACTGGTTTGTTTTCCCATCAAACACTTTCTTTACTTTTAGTACTTCACTGATGGCATTTAAGCTGTAGTCATTACTAATAACAGTAAAACGGTTATTGACATTGAGTGACCATTAATACATTGGTCACTGTTTTGTTTTCTACAATCTCCGATAACATATTCAAAAAATGTCTTGTGTCTTTTAATATTCGTGGGTAACATTGCATCACTATTTTCAATTTAGTTTCCATCCATATGGATAAGAAGTATTAGGAGATTGTTGGTGATTTATGTTTCAAGGATTGTGCAGTGATGTGTCCTGCATCTACATCCATGCTGCTGAATAATAAAGCAACTCCTGCTTTGCACCAGTATTGTACAAAGCTGACATTGCTCAGTGTGTATTATCACACTGTCCATAGCAGATGTGAATTACAAACTCTTAGTAATGGGAGTAACATTCTTACTATATACAGTATCAAATTTTGCTATATTTGATACAAAAAGTGTGTGATTTTTTTTTTTTTTTTTGCAATTAATTTTGTGAACAGCCCTTAAAAAGTTTTCTTCAAGCTAAAAACTCCCAGATTGACAACATGAAAGATTTAACACACAATGCCTTGCTACCTACATTAGTGGATAAGCTACTATTTTCCTATGTTAAGTGCAGCAGTAGGGTAGCCTTATATCCCAGTAAGACAACTTATCAGCTAGGTATCACAGATGAAACACCATACACTGAAAATTAACATGTGATGATTTATTCATAAAAACCCAAATTTAGGTAAGTAGGTGTTCTTCTAAAGAAGTATAGTGTTAACACCTTTAACACCTTTTTTCACAGAGACTATCCAATCTCTGTGCAGCAAACTCACTCCTAATGACCCTAATCCAAGCTTAGCCCCTACTGACAACCAAACGCAGTTTAGCTTCCAACCCGTACCTACCCATCTAATAGCCACCCTACGTAAGAAACTGAGACCCACAACTCTAGCAGCTGATCTACTTCCTGCAGACTACTTACAAAAGGCTGCAGATGCTATAGCTTACCCATTTTCTATATTGATTAACCAGACTTTATCTGAAGCCACCGTACCCGCCATCTGGAAAATCTCCCGCGTTATACCCCTCCACATGGGAGGCAATTCTACTGAACTGTCCCATTGCTATATTATCTCCACTAGCTAAAATCATGGAGAAATGCATACACATGCAACTTATGCAATATCTCACCCAAAACAAACTTCTGTCCAGTATGCAACACGGTTTCAGGCCAAGTCATAGTACCACTTCAGCCCTCCTGTCATTCTCAAACGTCATAAACCATAACCGGAAAAACACTAAACTATCCTCGGCACTATTTCTCGATCTATCCAAAGCCTTTGACATGGTAGACCATAAAATACTTATGAGAACCTTAAAGTCATTTGCTTTAAACAGTCAAGCACTCCAATGGTTTGAATCCTATCTAAATGGTAGGCAGCAGGCAGTGCTTTGGCAAACCAAACTATCATCCAGCCTCCCCATCACACTAGGCGTCCCCAAGGGCTCCATATTAGGACCCCTTCTTTTCTCTCTCTTTACCAGTGATCTCCATTTAGCCATCCCAGAGGCCACCTGCATACAATATGCGGATGACTCCACTCTAATTTGCTCCACAACCTCACCTGCTAACCTACTTACCTTAATCCAGAACACCTTCAACACAGTTGAAAACTGGTTCTCAAACCAACGCCTAATCCTAAACCCCAACAAAACCAAACTGCTTATATTCTCCCCCACAAGTAGGTCCCCAACAACACCATTGAACATAACAGTAAGCAATGGCACAATCATCTCCCCAGAAGCCCAAACCAAACTATTAGGACAACAACCTCAGGTTTGACAAACACATAAATCAAACCATAAAAACAGTCCATAATAAAACTCGGGACAATATATAGGATCAAATCTTTCCTTACTCTACAAGCCAGAGCTGCTATTGCCAGATCCCAACTACTATCTACCCTTCTCTATGCTTCACCTCTCTTCTCCAACCTGAACAAATCATATCTGAATAAGCTAACAATCCACTATAACCAGATTGCCAGATTTTCTGCCGGCACTCCATACCGGACCCACCACTGCATCAATCTAAACCTGTTAGGATGGATGGAACTTCATAAAGTCCTTAACTGCCCAGAAAAAACCCCAGCATGAAAAAACATAATTACCCCCTATAACAACAATTGCTCACTCCGATCTTCCTCCAGATTATGGTTCAAATGGTTAAAGCAAACCACTCTGCTGGTGACTCACTATTTGCCAACTCTGTTGGTAAAACATGGAACTGTCTACCAACAGACCTGACATCACAACCATTATTAGCCGTATTCAAAAACAAACTAAAGAAACACCTCAAATCACACTGGTTATGCCCATGCTCCAGACCCGACTAGGTTCTTTTTCTCTTTTCATCCCTACTCCAAGTCCCATCCTAAGCATACTAGTTTCATACAAAATAGGTCTAGCCTATCCCCAATCATAGTGAGTATGGTCCTATAACAGGAAACAAACCTTAATTATATGCTTTAGCCAGATTGTCAACACACAAACATTCCTAGCCACAATTTGTACCTGATCTAGTCTGAATATGTCATGTAATGTACCCTCTGCAAGGAATGCAACTACTGTATGTATATATCTACTGTATATATATGTCTACTGTATGTATATATCTACTGTATGTATATACCTACTGTATATATATACCTACTGTATGTATATATCTACTGTATGTATATACCTACTGTATATATATACCTACTGTATATATGTACCTACTGTAGGGTTGGGAGGGTGGCCTAATGGTTAAGGTGTTTGCCTTACAAACACAAGGTGCAGGGTTTGAGTCTCACAAGGGATAATTGGCTAGGCTTACAATGGCCCGCAAGGGCAGTTAGCTTAGTTCTAACCTATGAACCTATGAACCTATACCTACTGTATGTATATACCTACTGTATGTATATACCTACTGTATATATGTACCTACTGTATGTATATACCTACTGTATGTATGTACCTACTGTATATATGTACCTACTGTATGTATATACCTACTGTATGTATGTACCTACTGTATGTCTATATCTACTGTATATATGCTCTTCTGTAACTACCATTGTTATTGATGTGCTCATGAATTTAAGCAACGTTTTTCTAAAAGCATCTTTATGTTTGTCATTGTCAGCCTTGGAGCTTTTCTCCCTGGGCCTCTGCTGAAAATGGACATATATACAGTCGGATTATCCCGGTCAACAAATGTAAAATAAAAAAATAAATAAATAAATAGAATAGAATTCTCTATCAACTGGCTAAAATTTTTGTAAATATTAAATCGTCATAACTTGTGTCTATTCTGAACTAGTGTTTTCATATTATGCCTAATTTGATATAATTATTTAAACTGTAGATGCTTTTTTGTATAATTTTTGAAGATTGTAAAATTATTGTTCTAAACATGTTTTGGTATACTTTGGAGCTTTTTCCCTGGGCCTCTGCTGAAAATGGGCTCCTATCAAGTTGGACTTTCCCGGTAAACTAATGTAAATAAATAAATAAATAAAACAAGTAGTGCATCAGGTAGTAATATGAAATAACGTGAAGTTTTATATATAGCCAGCATGGAGCGCATGGGCTTCAAATTCAGATATGGACATGAATGTGTAAGAGATACTTAAGTAGAATTTTATTTGCATGTAGGCAAACTTGGAGTTGTATTTGAGGGAGTAAAAAACATTGCAAAAACTTGACATTAGGCTGGCACTGTCCTTTAAATACTTGTTTGTTAGATCTTAGCAGCCTTAGGTAGATAAGCTAAGAGGAATACATTTTGAGCGAGTGCCATGTAAGAGCAGTAGTGTGCAGGGGAAACTGTTCGGTACAAAACTACACACCTGCTTACTAGCCCAGAAGAGGTGGACATGTTAAACTTCACTTAATGTTTATAATGTTTCTGCTGCTTTACTTAACTATTTGTTGAATTTGGAACATTTATTGCATTAACATAGAGGACTATGAGCGGATTGCTGATCCTAACTGACTTATTATATATCTAAAAATGGATGCCAAGAAATTCACCTCAAGAGCAAAGCTCAAGAGGTGCATCTTGGCATCTATGTTAAGAACACAGAATGTTAGGTTAGGATTACCAGCATGATCATAATTCTTTGTAGTGCATCACATGGAGCTTTGTCTGCTCTATGTAATAGAAGTTATAGTAAAAAGGAAAAAATAGTAAGTGTTTTATGACTTTTAAAACCATAAAACACTTAGGGACAGCTGTCAGAAAGGCAGTGTAATACAATTCCTCACTTTTACACTCACTTGCCTGTTTACTGTCCAAATTTTTTGCAGAATGTCTAGTTTTTTGCCTCACATCTCTGGTATATTCCTCATAAATTCTGTGGGGTTTTTTTGACTATTTAATGAGGACTAAAGTTATAAAAGGATGAGCTAAGTTTCAGACTTTGCATCCTTCAGAAAATAAAAGGGAACATATACTTCCTGTTATTCTGTTAAGTTTATAACAGGAAGTCAGAACACATTATCAACCTACTGTCATTTACTACTCAATATTGGCAAGTTGGAGTGCCTAATGCTAGTCCTGACCTTAACAACTTAAGCAGGGGGTTAAGGTTGGGTTTCTTGCCACTCTGGCACTTAACTGGTTTGTCTTTTACCGAATATCAGAGCATAATTACCTCGCTGCATGCACTACAAATGTGTAATATCTGGAATCATCATATGATATTTATTAAATAGAAGTAGAGGGAAAAAAAGACATGGTAACTGAGCCTTCTAAATCAAAAAATGCAGCTCAAGTTTTACATATTAATAGGCTATTTTTTAAGAATTAGTTTTACAGGGGAGCAAGCCCCTGTGTACTCTCTACACCCCACTACTAAATGCAAACTGAGTATTTTTTGTTTCCTGGGATTATGCAGCTTCAAAGTATGATTAATTAGTGAGACATTTGTGTATTTGGCAGGGGCGGCTCGTGCTGTAGGACTGCAGCCCTCCCACCTAGAAAAACCAAAATAAAAAAACTGTGAAACAAGAAAACAAAAACAAATCACGAGTCCCAACTCCTCCACACATGTGCAGACACATTGGGAACACTCAGACTGCCTTTGTCAGCAGTACGGATACAGAAGAAGAGATACCCAGAAATCTATGCAGTGAGATACCAGGAATCTATGTGGTGAGATACCAGAAATCTGTGCAGTGACAACTGCACAGAAGAGAGGAGCTCCAGACTGCTTCAGCTGCAGGCAGAACCAATGAGGACTGAGAAGTGAAGTTCTCGCAGAGATTTCACTGCTGCATAGGCATCATTCATGATGGTTGCTGGATACATTACTGGTGTGTGGGCTTTGTTCATGACTTGTGCTGCTGGACGGAAGGCTTCATCAGAACAGCAGGAGTGTGTGTGTGTGTGTGTGTGTGTGTGTGTGTAATGCCTCAGTTGCTATATACTGGTGGCTAGAGAGAACACATGGTGATGGGTAGAGATACTCAGGCTTGAACCCTGTACCTTGGATGCAGGTGGCAAGGACCTGAATTCCCTATCCACCACCATTTGTAAAAAAAAATTGAAGATTTTTGCCTCATATTTGTTCTGTTCCTCATAAAATCTGTGGTTTCTGTTTTTTCATTTTTCCTTGAAAAGTCTGTAGTGCAGTGGTGCACTGGTAGCAATGCTGCCTGCCTGACAGCTACAGGTTCTCTGGTTTGATTCCTGGCTGGGGTGCCCTCTGTGTGGAGTCTGCATGTCCTCCCATCTTACAAAGATGTGTCTGGAGTTTCTCCCTGCTCTGTTGAAAATTGTCTTTTGTTCCAAGTCAGACTAGTTTCCTGGTTAAATGTTTAACAACAGGCATTTGAATTTCAGACTTCATATTCTTCAGAAAGTACATGGTAACACAAAACCGTTTATTCTAGCAGTTGTCTAAGTTTATAACATGGATATTTGAAATTTGTCCCTATTTTTGGGACTGTATTCCCCCATTATTGGCTTCGTCCAGGTATTTTGTGCTAAGGTTGAGAGCTATCTATGGTAAGAACTCAATTCACTGAATGTTTGGGGGCTGTATTCACCCCATTACTGGCTTTGTCCACATGTTTTTTGCTAAGAGGTTGAGAGCTATGGTGAGAACTGAATTCACTGAATATGTTTGGGGGCTGTATTTCCCCCATTATTGGTTTTGTTCAGGTGTTTTGTGCTAAGAGGTTGACAGCTATGGTGAGAAATGAATTCACTAAATGGTAGCCATTTAAGTTTGTTTTCCTCTCTTTCACAAAACAGCTGATTTGGCATAGTGGTATGTTTCTCTGACTGTTTTGCACAGGGTCCCCTGGGTTAAAGATGTGGCAGTGAAATGTATGGTGGTTCATAGGTTCATACTAGGCTATCTGCCCTAGGGCATTTATAAGCCTAACCAGAGTGTGTTTGGCTTTCGCCACCCATTTTAAATTAATTTTGCTATGCCCTTTTTCGAGGTTAGTATACTGTGCCTCTGTCTAACAGTGACACAGAAGTGATACCTGGGGTAAACCTATGATTCCCCCATCCACTCATCAAGATTCCTCTTGAAGAGGGTCAATGAGGGACTCTGCCTAACCTGGACTGGGATTTTATTTCAGAGTGAAGGGAGCCTCTGGATTATGAATCTGTCCCTCCAGCATGTCCTATTTATTTCAGTGCTGAGGTTCAGGTCTCTCGAGCGCGTAGCTCGATGGGATTTCGATTTTCTGAGGTGCAGCATGTCCATTAATTCTGGGTTGGACATGGCTTTATACGTCAGGCACAGATCGCCTCTGAGCAGGCGGTATGCCACTGAGTAGAGCTGGAGTTTTTTTAACCGGGCAGCATATGGCATCTGTTTGAGCCCTTTGATCCTCTTGGTTTCTGCAGGTGTCTGGTAAGGTACATCCCAAAAGGGGCATTGTACTCAATTATGGGTCTGATGAGGGATGAGTAAAGAGGCACGATGACCTCCCCTGATCTAGATGTGAATCCCTTCATGATTAGGTGGGCTATATAAAATGTATTTCTAACCACTTTGGCCACGTGGTTGTCAAATGAGAGATTGTTATCAACTTGAGTCCCCAGGTCCCTAATTATTTCTTCCGTACTTAATGGATTACCACCTGTGTGGTAATTTGTGTGCACTTTGTTTTTGCCAAAGGGGATGACTATACACTTTTTGGCATTTAGCTTGAGGCCATGGCTCTGGCACCAGTTGTCTGTTTCTATGAGGCCCTTTTGGAGGATGCTTGTGTCGGCTGGAGAATTGATTATAGCATCCAGTTTGCAGTCATCTGCGAACTTGGTCAGCCACAGTCCTTCCGTGTTGGCCTGTACCTCCGAGAAATATATACCGAACAGGAGAGGTCCCAGGACTGAGCCTTGTGGGACGCCACTTGTAACTGGTTTGGAGTCTGACATGGCTCCAGCAATTCTAACCATGTGGGTTCTGTCCTTGAGCCAGTTTGCAACCCATCTAGTGACATACGGGTTTATATTTAAGCTGGTGAGCTTATCTATAATGCCCGAGTGGGGTATTGTATCGAAGGCTTTTGCGAGGTCCAGGTAGGCTGTGTGGACCACCTTGTCCTCGTCAATGGCCTTGGTGACTGTTTCAAAGAAATCGACCAGGTTTAAGAGGCAGGATCTGCCCTTAACAAAGCCAAACTGGGTAGGATCCAGTGTCTGTAGGTCCCCAATATCTTTTTTTATGAGGTCCATGATGATCCTTTCCATAGCTTTGCAGACCAAGCTAGTCAGGCTTATGGGGCAATAGTTTCCAGGATCCGTTGAGGCACCACCTTGGTGGAGAGGGACCACTGTTGCTGTACGCCACTCTTTGGGTACATATCCTATGGTAAGGCTGAGATTGAACAGTAGTTTTATGTTTGGGTTTAGCTCTTATTGGAGTTCATGTAGGACGCAGCCCAGGACATCGTCTGGTCCCATTGATGCTGTGTTTTTTGCTTTGGAGAGGGCGGCTCTTACCTGAGCATCTGAGATGTCAGGGGGGCAGCACTCTGCTGGGATAGATATTTGCCCTTTTGGTGGGGGGGGGGGGTTGCGCTGAACCTGTAAGCTAGGATGTTGGCAATGTCTGTGGGTTCGGTGTATTTTTTGCCATTTTGGACTAATTCTGAGCATATCTGGGAATTCCCACCCAGGTTCCTAACATAACTAAAGAAAGCCTTGTGATTATCCTTAGTGTCCTGTGCAATTTTTCTCTCGAAGCTGGCCTTAGACGATTTTATGAGTGCCTGGAGTTTTTTGCTAACACTGATCAGAGATGTCTTCCCTTTTTGGGATTTTGCTCTATCATGTAGTAGCTTCCTCCTTCTATTGTATAGTTTGTTTATGGCTGGGGTCCACCAGACAGGACGTCTGCCTTTGGAGGACTGGGTCTTGGTTTTATTTGGGATTGCATGATCTATGCATTCCTGAAAGTGTTCATAGAATGTGTTTATAAAGGATTCTGCGGTCTGGGACGTATTTTGCACAGGCCCGGGGGCTTTGAAGGATTCCACCTCGGTTTTGAGGAGTGTGAAATTTGCTTTAGAGAAGTTTTTCACTGTGGTTTTCTGGGCAGGGGGTGGGGTCGGGATGTGAATATCCAGTGAGATTAGTTTATGGTCTGATCTTACCAGTGAGGGATACACTTCTGGTCTGGAGCATAGAGTCCCCATGTTGGTGATGATCAGGTCCAGTATGTTTTCCCCTCTTGTGGTAGTGGTAACAAGTTGTTCCATAGCATTTGAGTTTATAAATTCTAGGAACCTTTGAGCTAGGGTGTTGGAGCTAGAGTAATGCTCCCAGTCTATGTTTGGGTAGTTGAAGTCGCCCAATATAATGGTGTTTGGAAAGACCTTCATATTTTCCAGTGTTTTCAGGAAGGCCAAGTGGGGTTCCTGGGTTTGGGAGGGTGGTCTGTAGTAGGCTATAAACTGGAAGGCAGTTTTACCCACTGTTAGTTGCACATGGATAGTCTCTGATGCTTTGTGCTGTGCCACCAACCTGGAGGTGTGGGTATCTTTGACGAATATTGATACTCCCCCCTCCTTTTCTGGTTCGGTCCAAGTTTTGGGACCGAAAAGCATGGTATGAGGTATAACCTGGTATTGCTGGGGTGCTCTCGGGAGCCTTGTACCAGGTTTCTGTTACTGCACAGATATCGATGTTCTCCATGCTAAGGAGAGTTTCGAGTGCATGCATCTTGAGGTTTAGACTTCTGGCGTTGAGTAGCATTACTCTTAGTTTCTTATCCCTTGTGATACCTATGGAGGTGGGTTTGTCTTTTGAGCCTTGCCTAAAAAAGGCACTATGGGGGTAGCAAGAGCCTTTGCCAATATCCGAAAGCCCAGGGGTGACAGGTGCAAGCCGTCCCTAGCGAAGCATCGTGGCCTGTTGAGCATGTCATCCCAGGCTGACAGGCATTGGATCCTCTTTGAATGACATCAATACTTAAGCCAATTGTTGAAATTGATCATCTTGTCTTCATATTGTGGCATCATTCTTGGTGAGGGTAAGATGCTACTCAAGGTCAGGGTCATACTGGCCTGGGCCACATGCTTAGAGAGCTCCTCTATGTCTCTTTTCATGTAGTCCAGGGAGGTACGTCTCAGGTCATTCACACCAGCATGGACAGTGACGGAGTCATATTTGTGCTTGCCTTGGAGTGACCTGAGTACTTGTGTTATGTGGCGGATCCTAGCGCCCGACAGGCAGCTCACCGTGACCTTCTCCTTGTTTAGCCTGGTGAGTGGGACGTCAGTGTGCCTGACGATAGAGTCACCTATTACAAGTGTATCAGGTGTGTTGTTTAGCCTTAAGGGCTGTGACTGTTCTGCACACTGGCTTTGTGAGCTATGTGTTGCATGTGTTTTGTTTTGGGGTAGCGGTTGCTTGGGTGTCTGCTTTGGAGGTCTCTGCTGCTTAGGCAGATTTTTATTTAGAGCCTCCGAGTATGTTTTTGTGTGTTTATGTGTTTGGTTTGCTGTCGTGGTAGATCTATGTGAGACTGGAATTGTAGTGAGTGTGGTTTCCTTCTCCTCCTGACAGGTTTCGCCAGTACTGAGTTGAGAGAGCTTAGCCTCCAGTTTGACTATATGGTTGCATCTCTCACATGTGTTGGAATTTGTTGGGAGGAGGAGAGGGTTGTCTGTGTACATGAGGCAGTTGTAACATTGCCTCAAGTTTCCCAGATTCACCAGCTGGACTGGAGAGGAGATTGACAACTGACCTTTGGACATGCTATAATAGTATTGGGAATTCCTTTATAATTGAAAAAAAAGGGGCCAATGGGGAACAAGGTACTCAAGGGGAATTTGTTAAGGTGTAGTGCTTTTAATTTTTTAGTGCTGACTTATATAATTGCTTTAGTGAGCAAGTGCCAGGTAACTTAAATGCAATGTGTTACAGGTAACTTAAATGCAAAAATGACAAACAGTAACTTTCTTTCAAGTGAAACAAAGAAATAAGTACAGTAAGCAATGCAGATGTCACTAGGGATCCACAGAAGCGCTGAAAAGCCACGTTTTAGGTGGAATTAGCTTTTCAGGGAAATAACAAGCAAACAAACAAAGCTAGATTCAGCAGGCCTGGATCTAGTCTATGCTACAGCAAACAAGGTGTACCAATACCAGTAAGAAACAGTTCAAATATGCAGGCACTACACAGCATTTTATTTTATCAACTTTCCAACATTATACAAGCAATGTTTAAAATGTGTCCCTGTTTGTTGGGCTTTTGTCCCCCCCCCCAATAAATTTCATCTTTTTCCAGATTTCTTGTGCATGTCAAGTAGATTTTACAAGGAGCTGAGAGCTGCAGGGGAACAAAACTTTAGTGCTGCTTATTCTAAGTCTGCTTGCATTGTTAATAGCACAACAGGTAGTGTACTTGCTTTTGATGCAGAAGGCTGTGGGTTCTACTCCCACAGTAGATAGATGCATTGCTGATACTGTACTGTGTTTTAAAGGGGGTGGATGCTGCAGTCCTTTTTGGCGAAGATACCTAGAGTAGTAGCTATGAACCTGTTATCAGTTTGCCATACATTCCCTATTGCGGTATTACTAGCTTATCATTTTTTTAATGCATGCAACATTCCTCAAGGGCAACAGGCACTTTATTTGTAGATGAATAAACAATGACATATAAAGTTGTTTGCTAGCAGCAGCCTCTTCATTGTTACAGATTTCTTTAATGTGGAATTATTTAGATGACTTTTACTACTACAGAGATTGTGCATATTTACTGATACTGGTGGACTGTAGAAGATTGAGTAGACTTTTATTATGGAAATGTTCTGAATTGGGTAGTTTTGTCATTGGTGCATGCATTTTGTTTCACTGTTTACTGGAAAAATGTTCAAAACGATAAATTTAAAATGCCCTCTAACAACTGTACTGTATTGTACAAGGAATACAATTTAATACATTCGGGAAGGTGTATCAAAGAGCATGTGTATGTTTAGTGTTCAAGGGGCCTATGATTTGAAAACAGCCGAAAAGGGGCCTATGATTTGAAAACAGCCCAAAGGGAATCTTTATCTGCCACTGGCAAAATGTATTTTCTTTGAATGTGTATTTCAATGCTGTTTCAATGCATGCGAGTTTCAAGGGCAGAGAAGTTTTAATGCTAGGTCTGTTTTCATTGTGAGACTACATTGCTTTGTTTAGCAGATATCTATTGGAGTTTGTGCTGTAAAAATGCAAAATAAAACTTTCAAATGAAATCCAAATCATCGCAGAAGTAAAGCAGTATGCACATTACAGTGTTTATGGTAAATGGGGCAAAATAACCAAGGAATGGGACATTGGAATGGCTGCAGGGGGGAGGCTCCATTCGACCATGATTTTGAGAGGGGAAAGGCAGCAAACTCAGACAGCCCCGGCTGAACTATACCTCTCAGCTGTCCATATTTTTGCAGAATGAATAGATATTTGCTTCTTATATTTGGTTTGTTCCTCATAAAATGTGTGGTTTTCTGGCAAATCATTTAGGAATTAAGTCACTAAATGACAGACATTGAGTTTCAGAAGTCATAACCATCAGAAAAATGCATGCTAAAGCAAGACCTGTTATTCTATCAACTGTCTTAAGTTTATACAAGAGCAATTTTTAGTAGTGTTTGTATGTTCCCCCAATATATTTGGCCTTGTCCAGATTTCCTGCATTAACAGGTTGAGAGGTACGTGCAAATAAATTGCTGTATAGAATTAGGCATATCCAAACCTCTCAACTGTCCTCAATTTTGGCTCAAAATGTTGCTCTTCCCCTAATAATCCCTCTGCAAAATGGCAATTTTGGAAGAAAACATGGAGGGTTTACAATTAATAAATAACTGTAATAATCAGTTATAGGTTACTTTTATTTCAGAAATGCATGTAGATTTTTTTTATTGTGTCAGCTGCTCAAGTTAGCAGTACTAATATTAAAAAGTGTCCCTTCTTTGACAGGTTCCCAGCTCTATTGTGTGGCTATTTTATATTTTTGCATCACATTTTTGGTCCATTTTTCATAAAATTGTGTTTTTTTTGGCAAATTAGTGGCAAATCATTAAAGACTGAAGTTAGAAAATAATGGCAGACATTTCAGTTTCAGATTTCATACCCTTCAGAAAATTCATACTTATGCAGACCTACTATTCTATTATCTTTCTAAGTTTATATGAGCAATATTTAAAAATTGTCCTTATTTTTGGGCCTTTGTCCCACTTCTATGTATGGTTTTGTCCAGATTTCCTGCTCTCAGGTTGAGAGGTATGGCAAATGTGTCAGGGCCATCACAGTCAGCCAGAGACATTTCAAATTGTGACAAACTTGTTGCACCCCACTCCCCCATGTAGTGACTCTGGATGTGTCCAAGCAAGGCAAGGAGCAGTTATGCAGTGTAAATGTGCAGACTACCCCCCCCCATCCAAAGTAAACACAAGTACTACAGTGGCTTTTCATCTGTCAGTGATTTTGCAGAATGTTCTGGTTTCTGTCATATTTTTATAGTGTTGATTTATGCTTATTATTATTCAGAAAGTGCCTTTTGCTCTGTGTTTAAGTAGCAGAGCTTTAATGACCATCAGGTAAGCTTGTCTGATATTGTAAGATGCAAGTAAGTTTTAGTAAGCAGTATTGCCAACATTGAAAGCCTTTCTGTTGTTGCCATGCAGAGAATACTTACATAACTAGATAACGTATAAGCCTTGGGTATTGAAATGCATATGACAGTATTTGTAATAAAGGACAGGATTACATTATGTTAAGCTCATTATAGGCTTTACCTGCAAACTAAACAGAATGCCAGTCTATCATGTGTGGTCCATATCCTGTGCAGTAATCCTTTAAGCAATATATGTTGAGCTTGTTTCTTGTTTGCTTTTCATTTCTTACTTTGATCATGTTTTCCCCAGGAAACAAGTAGATAGTTGTTGTCAGGCAGCAGGTCTTTTTTGGATAAGAAACATTTTTACAAGTGGGGGTATCACGGAGATTGCTACTTTCAGCGTGTTACTTGGTACTTTAATAAAGCTGAATATAAATTATAATTAGAACTGGAGTGCAAGGAGAAGTGAGTTGAGTTAAGTGCTGCTTGTTTTTCTTATACTTGATTTTGACTGGCATTCCAGTAATGTATTTAAAAAGTAATTTATTTTTTCATGCCTCACATCCTTTTTGTTTTCATCTAGATATTAAGTAAGCTGTCAAGCAGCCAATGGATTGAAATATTTTTTTTCTTCTACACTTCATTTTGTCTTGATTGGACTCTCATAGTGATGATGTGGCACCCAGAGCAGCATATTTAATTAAAATGACAGTTTTTGTGGTTTTGAGCATAGCTCCTCCCCTTTCTGGTTGGCCACACCCAGTCCCATTGACTCCACCCATTTAGCTGTCTCCTGCAGCCCCCCCCCTTTGATTTGAAGTGACCAGCCACCACTGGGATGAGGGGAGTGCAACAAATTTAAGTACAGACCACTGCATACAAATAATTTTATGTTTGTATTTATTTTTTTATTGTATTACATATATTGATATCATTAAATGTGGATAACAAGCCTACCTTTGTACACACTGACCTGATAACTAAATTGTCACTCTTTGTACATATATTGTAACATCATGAGTGTAATGTGACTTCTGTCTGTAGTATTCTGTTTAGGAAATTAATAGTATTAATGAGACTAGTGATTACCAGTCAAGCTTGTCTAAAAGGATGGAGCTTGGAAATAGAAAGACAGGAGAGAAGGTACATTCCTTATAGAGAGTTTATCCGTTGTAGAGTACAGCAGGAGCTATGCCCAAGGATTTGTGGTTTGATGTTCCACTTGTGGCTTGTAGTAGATGCAGTCTGAGGCAAATTCATGTGAAGATTTATTTGTAGAGCTGAAAGGAAAGCCTTGCAATGCGTACAGCTGTGACTTTTAATTTGCAGACTGTTGTTGGAAGAGTTATATGGGACAAGCCTACATGGTGGAGCTGCACTTATGGAATGTAAACCTTACTCCTAAGGTTCTGTAAATAGTGTACATGTTTTATGAAACTGACTGAGAAAAGCAAAGTTTGAGGGACAAGTGGTGGGTGAAAGGAAAGGATAAATAGGATGATAACAACAAAAGTAGTAATTCATGTGGCTTGGTTGAGGGGATGGATACAGGGGACGATGTATAGTGTCTGAAAGCTCCAAGATGAAACACATTTACCATGGTAGTTTTTACTTTTTTTCTGGCAGGAAATGTGATAGATTTGTTGGCAGTGACACTGCCAACAGCATCATATACTTTTTAGTTAATTTTTATGGCAGTCATTGTGAGGAATGGGATGCTTTATAAGAACAAGTGAATAAAAATACAATACTATGGTTGTTATTTCACCACTTTAGGTAACCACATAAGAGTTGCCAGCATTAGCTAAATGTTTCTGTGTGGGGTGGGGAGAAGCCTGCGTATAAAAGCAAAAGGCAATTACATGATTCAAGCAAAACAGTCATTGGTATGGCTAGTTTGGAGAAGGGAGGTGGGGTGTCTATATATGTCAGAGAGCAAGAAATTAGAATAAGTTACTGTGCTTGGTCTTTCTTTTACTTTTATCACAGTCACACATGAAGAGTATACCCATCATTTTCGGATAGTGGTGCAGAGACATGCTGCACAGGAAAGCACATGATTGTTCCTTGATCACTGTCAAGTAAAAATGGTGTGGCTGTATTTAATAGCATCAAGTTAAAAGTTAGTACTGTGGCCCTAATGTTTTTGTTTTCTTCTTAGTTTAGGCCTTAGAAGTATACAGAATGCTGGCATCATTTTTGAGGGTGGGTATTGTATGAAAGGAAACAGCAGTTATAGGATCACTTCTGAATGATTATTTAATATGGTTTGTTAGGGGTGGCCAGGATGTGCCAAAGAGCAACATGCCCAAATATGTGATTCCTTCACACTCAAGGATAGTACTTCCTTTCAGAAGGGGCACATTTCACTAAGACAATGTGTGTGTGTCTATGCCTTGTACTCAAGTATCATGCTAGAAGTCCATGATTTTTTGTTGTAAATTGCCTTTGGTAAACTAACATATGGCCTCTTATGTTCACCTAGTACATCCAGCATTCCATAAGGGCATTTTCATCATAATCTGGCATTATGCTAGGTTTCCACCTGGGGGCTGCATGAACTTTGTACAAAATTCTCAGTAAAATGAATGTTCAGAATGCAAGTGTTCCAAGTTCTGATTATATCAGAAGTAAGAATCCTGTGTATTTCATCAGAATGGAAAAAAGGGGTTGTGGAGATACATGTATATGTATATGATATATCTATATATCTATATATCTATATCTATATCTATATATATATATATATATATATATATATAGAGAGAGAGAGAGAGGTTCATAGGTGTGTACTAGGCTAATGGCCCTGGAGCCTTTACAAGCCTATCCCATAGGATTAGCTTGGCGTCGTGCCACCCAACCTTAGTTCCCAGTGCCTCTGTCATGTAGAGCCACTGGAGTGATCCCTGGGGTGAATTTACTATTTCCCATCCACTCATCAACTGTGGGTTCTGTCTGTGAGCCAGTGTGCACCACACCTAGTGGTATAGGGGTTGATACTTAGCTTAGTGAGTTTTTCTATGATTCCTGAGTGGGGAGTGGTATCAAAGGCCTTGGCCAGATCAAGGTAGGCTGTACAAACCACCTTAATTTCACCCACAGCTCTCATGACTGACTCAGAGAAGTTGACCAAGTTGAGCAGGCATGATCTACCCTTCATAAAACCAACTATGTGGGATCCAGAGTTTGGAGATTCTCTATATCCTTGTTTATTAGGTCCATGATGATGCGTTCCATAGCTTTGCACATCAGACTTGTCAGGCTAATAGGGCGATAGTTCCCAGGGTCTGTAGTTGCTCCTCCTTTGTGGAGAGGGATGAATGTAGGATTACGCCATTCGGTAGGGACAAAGCCTGAGTTGAGGCTGTGATTGAACAGGGCACACAGGAGGTTCCAGTTCACTCTGTAGTTCCTGTAGAACACAGCCAGAGATATTGTCTGGTCCCATAGAAGCTGTATTCCTGGCCTTGGACAGTGCTATTTTAGTCTGTGCAGCAGTAATACTGGGTGCTTGCCAGTCTACTGGTATTGTAATTAGTCCTTTGAGGGGAGAGGGGTAAAGTTGGAACTGAATCTGTCGGCCAGTATACTGGCAATATCTATTGGCTCGGTATAAGAGGTACCATTGTGCAGTAGCTCAGAGCAGATCTGGGTATTGCCATGGAGATTCTTTACGTAACTATAGAAGGCCATGTGGTTGTCTTTACTATC
This sequence comes from Protopterus annectens, assembly GCF_019279795.1. Classification (NCBI taxonomy): domain Eukaryota; kingdom Metazoa; phylum Chordata; order Ceratodontiformes; family Protopteridae; genus Protopterus; species Protopterus annectens. Next base: position 1,749,707,977 of record NC_056731.1, read on the forward strand.
TGCTGCAATTCTGTTTTCATAGCTAGCTTTAGAGGATTTGATGAGGGATCTCAACTTTTTGTTGAGGCTGATAAGGGAGTTTTTCCAGTCTTGGGACTTCACCTTATTCTGCATCAGTTTCCTCATTCTGTTGTAGAGTTTATTTATGGCAGAGGACCACCAGATTGGCTTCCTTTTTTTTGAGGAGAGCGTCTTGGTTGTACTGGGTATGGTGAGATCCATTCATTTGTGTATGTGTTCATACAGTGCATTGGTGTATGATTTGGCGGTCATGTACTATTTTCCATTTGCATAGGCACCTTGAAGTTAGCCACCTCTGTTTTTAGCAGCCCAAAGTTACCTTTGGAGAAGTTTTTCATGGTGGTTACCTTTATAGTGGGGGGGTGGATTTCCAACGTGATTAGTTTGTGGTCGGCTCTAACCAGGGAGGAGTTGACTATTGGTGTAGAGCAACGGTTACCCATGTTAGTAATGACCAGGTCAAGGATGTTGCCACCTCTAGGGGTGTAAGAATGAGCTGGTCCAGGGTATTGGAATTAATGAAATTTAGGAAACATTGGGCAAGTGTATTGGTACATGGGTAGTTTTCCCAGTTAATGGAGGGGTATTTGAAGTCGCCCATTATGAGAGTGTTATGTTGGACCCTAATATTCTCCAGGGTGCTTGGAAATGTGGAGTGTGAGCCTTGGGACATGGCTAAGGACCTATAACAGGTAAATGTAATGAGTGGTGCCTCCCCAGCCACTCTACTAATGCTATTGGCCAGTTTTTTTAAACTATATCACGCACTCTATTGATATCACTAGGGTAAGTCAAAACCACTCAGGCCATTTTCCTCTCTAGCTCACATATTCTCTGTTTCACTTGTTGGTCTGTTAGAGAAGTAGGGTTTAACTCTGTTACTACTCACTTGTTCAATTGCTCGCTGTATGTCTCCTATTCTATATCCCCATTCTAGTAGTTCAGTACACAAAGTGTCAAGTGCTTTATCTCGAGTATCTGGATCTGTATGCACTCGTATAACCCTGAGAACTTGATTTTTAACCACATTTCTGGACATATGTCTGGGAGGTTACACTTCAGAATCTCGAGCTACTGAAATATCGAACTTCAGTACCTCGAGACTGAAGTGTTGAAACTGCACTTGCATGAAAGTGCAGAATACCAAGTGTGAAAATGACGAATATGGAAATGTCGAATCCGCGGTGTGGCTGTAGCTGGAGATTCAGGTAAGTGATGTTTTACTAGGGGTTTTAAATAAGGATTAGTGTGTGTGAGTGTGTTTGGACTTTTGAAGTGTAGGTTGGGGTAGGTAGGTGAGATTGTGAGTGTGTAAGTGTTGCGAATGGTGGTATTTTACGTATGTGATGTGTGTTTGTGCAAGGGGAGTGTAGATTGTGGTGCTTTTTGTGTGTTTGTGTTTTAAGTGCGACCTCAGAGTTAGTGTATATAAGTAGGGGGGTGTAGGAGGTGCAGGGGGGCTTGCCCCCCCTTGCTTATATGTAGGGTTAGCGGGTGTGTTTGTTTTGTTGTGTTTGTGTGTGTTTTGTTGGTTTATACTGTAGGCAGGAAGGTGTATGTGTGCTTGTTTGTGTGTGGAGTGTGTATGTGGGTAGTCGCGAATTTGAATTTCGCACTTCTGGGGTTCTGGGTTTTTTAATTTTTGGCTTTACAGTCTCTGGATACTGAATTTCATTATTTCAATATTTCGGGATTGTAAAGTGAAACCATTTGGGATGCATACTAGTGTTATGCAGGATGTAATTTTTTTGCATGGTTTCCTATACATACTGGTCGATATTGTGTCCAAACCTTCCTTACTCACACTAGTGTCTAATATTCTCCATTGAATGATGCATAGTGAATCTAAGAAAAGAAGTAGTAATCAGTAAATTGAACCAACTGTTCATACTGGCCATCCCATATGAAAGAAACATCATCCATAAACCTTCTGTAGAACCTTACATGTTCTACAAAACGAGAGTCAATAAATACTGATTGTGACTCCCAATACGCTAGGACTATGTTGGCATAGAAATTGGCACAAGCCCTGCCCTTTGCAACTCCTAGTTTTTGTAGGAAATAGTCTGTTTTGAAGATGACGACATTGTTTTCTAATATTAGTTCTAATAGTGCACAAATCAACCCCACCTTCGAGTTAGAGAACATACTATTTGTTATCAAAATCATCCTAACACTTCCTAGCCCTACATCATTGGGAATGACCGTAAAAAGCGAATTAACATTCAGGGTCACAAAGATAACATTACTAAGAAAAACTGGCCAATACTCCTGTCCAATGATAGCATTAGTAGAGTGGTTGGGGAGGCACCACACTTTACATTTAAGAATAATAAAACTCTGAAGCCAAGACTATGTTATAAACGTACCAACTATGATAGGGCATACTAGGAGCGCAGAGGTACTTATGCCTGCAGATCATGTAAGGCATGCGATTACAACTGGTCAGTTACCTCAGTAGTACATCCCAGGACCCAAGAAAATGTAGAGTTTCGATTTTATGCAGACTGTACAGATAGGATCCTTGTGTATTGGGCACAGTGTACAGCCTGTAATATGTTTTATATTGGGAAGACAAACTATACGCTGAAGGAAAGAATACTGGAAGATATCAGTGATACACATAATGCATTTGTGTCCTTCCTAGTAGGCGAGACCCACCATTTTAAATTCTTAGTTTTACAGAAAGTCAGTAAATATATTAGGGAAGGTGACATTATTAATGAAACAGAATATCTAGAATTGAGATGGATTTTAGATTTTAAGGCAAGTGCTTATCCTGGCCTTAATAATGCTGTCTCTTTAAAGCCAGCCCTTAATAAGAGGGGCTTACATCATTAAATCATGTCATGTGTTTGTGCTCTTTCACTTGATTGGTAGAAGTGTTTTATTTAAAAGATTTGGAGTAATTGCTGTTTTATGGTCTAATGAAGTGGAAATGCTGTGAAAGCGCTTACCAGTTTTTAAATACTTTTATTGTTTTGTGTTATTAAAATAAAAAAAAAAAAAATATATATATATATATATATATATATATATATATATATACCGTTAAAAGATCGAACGTGCAAAACATCGACAAACGGAGATCCAGGTCCACATCATTGACACATCAGTTGTGCGACAACGTAATTCATCGGCATTTAAATAGTCGTCACACACTACGCGGCTACATTCGACATTTTGAAATTTCAGAACAGTGAGAGGGAGAATATTGTATCCACGAAGGAGTGTTTGAAAAATATTAGAATGTCTAATACGGATTTACCTGGTCCGGGTGAAATAGGAAGCATATTTGAAGCAACATCACAAAAGGGTAAACCAATGCTACACATTGATAGGTATTTGTATTACCTTGAACAAAGCAGGAATGAAAAGAGATACTGGTGTTGCAAAGAGAAGTTAACCAGCCGTTGTAAAGGTAGAGCGGTAACTAAATTAGTAAGTAGTGGTGACCAACTCCTAAAATCTGCACCACATCAGCACAGTGGTGACCCGAGTGAGACAGAGAGATACAGGGTGTGTAGTGATGTTAAACCTAGAGCACAGCTTAGCAGAGATATGCCTTGTGTTTTACTAGAGGATAGTTTAGCATGAACATCTTTAGACGTAGTGCACAATGTACCACGGAGAAGAGCACTGTTACAACGTATTGCAAGACTACGCCGCAAATATCATCTCACCCATGGAAGCAGGGAATTGAATTTATTGAATGTAGATGTAAGCAGGTATTACCTAAAGGATGGTACATTCATTGCTAAATGGATCGCTGAAAGTACCGGTAATACAGTGGTATATGCATTCAGCACTGTTAACAATTTGTATAATCTCAGTAAGGCCACTATATGGATGATGGATGGGACATATTCCATAGGGGTCTTACATGTAGACAACTGTATAGTATTCACGGTCTATTAAAGCTAGGGTCATATAGTAAGGTAGTATCACTATTTTATGCACTAATGAGTTCTAAATCTTTAAAATTTTATAACTATCTTTGGAATGCCTTATTTACTCTACTGGCCGAGAATGGTTTTGTGAAAAGTGTGAAATATATACTGTGTAATTTTGAGATCGCAGCTCTAAAAAGTGTCCACTTAAACTTTGATGATGTGCAGTCCAAGGGCTGTTTGTTTCACTTTGGCCAGAACGTATGGCGAAAGGTTCAGCAGGTCAATTTGAGTTCACTGTACAGCAGTAGTATGCGATTTCAGCTATGTATTAAATCATTGGTGGCATTGGCGTTCCTGCTTGAGGATTAGGTTTTGGCAACATTCAATAAGCTCAAAGAAAGGGTACCTGACAAAGGTACAGAATTAGTTAAATACTTTTCTGACTACTACATCTATGGTAGGCTGCGTAAGTTTAGCACTCGTAATTCTAGTACTGTGTGCTTTCCACCACTATTCCCGATAAAATTTTGGAACGTGTCTGAGTTAAATGAACTTTTCCTACCACGGACACAAAACTCGGTGGAAGCTTGGCACAGGCGATTGAAGTGTCTAGTGGGTGCGAGAGTGACCGATTTAGATGTAATCATAAGGGCTCTGTGTAGGGAGCAGGATCGTATAGATGAGTTATGTGTTCGAATGGTTACCAGAGTACCTTCCTCACCAAAGAAAAGGAGACTGATTGAGAGACATGATAGATTCCAATTTATACTATCTAATAAGGAAGAGTACACCCCATTGGACTTCTTTCTCAGCATTGCCTGTCTACGTAAAATGTAACCTACATGTGCATACTGTTATAATGCGCTAAAGTGAAATATTCTAAAAGTGAAATATTTTATTATAGATGAGTGTTTAAGTTTGTGTTCTGGATAAGCGGTGACTTATGCACTACACTTTTGTGTTTTGGATGAGCGGTGACTTTTCTGGTGAACTACGTTAAGTGTGATGAACTTCCTTTGGTTGGAGGTATATGTTTATATTATGATTACGTACACGTATTGTCTGTTTGTTGGGGTACTTCAACTGTTTAACGGATATCAGCGTTGGAGTTTTTACTGTGTACACTATTGGTGAAATGGATATCATAGGGTAGCACATCGATGTTTTGAAGTGCTGAAGAACTGACCGTCAATATTTTGATTTGGTGTTTAATGGTAACCTATATATATATATATATATATATATATATATATATATATATATATATATATATATATATATATCCATCCATCTCAGGCTGGTAGACATCTTTTTATTCATTTACAAGTATAAAATTTGCCTAAAATACTTTTTATTGAGTTACCAATATGTAAGGAGATTCTCTATTTCTCTTGAACACAAACTTTTTTGTCACTGAGCTTGTGGCCCCTCCCCCCAGTGTTTGCATACTCATTTGTAGAAAGGTACAAGAAGATAAAGCTATGTAGGTGTCTTTACAGCTGGAACTACTGTCTGAGCATGTTTTGTAGCAGCATGACATGATATTTTATGTGAAATATATACTATAATCCTTCTCATGCTGACAAAGGAATGGTAATGTTTTAGTGGGTACAATACAACAGTATTCTTGTGTAAGCATATGAATGCTATGGTTTTGAAATTTGTTTCACAAATAATATATATTTTGTGTTTTTCAAGTTGACATACTTGGTATGTATGTGAATCATGTTGCTAATATGTTGTCTTGCAGTGAGAAACAAAAAAAATAATACTATTTTCTTAAAAAGGTAATATTTTCTCTCATTGTTATGTATTATAGCAAAATACACATATTTTATACACTCGTAGAGATATGCAAACAGTTCAGAATCTGTTTTTTTTCCCTAAAAACTATTAAGCTGTGGAAAGCAAAATGAATAAGAGATTATTAAGGGGTCTTGGCCTGAAAATGTCATAACAATATCTTGAAGCAGTTGAGAGGTATTGTCATTTGAATTTAGAGTAGAATTCAGGCCAAAATGGCTTTCGTAGCTTTACAGATTGTAACTTTTATGAAACAGCTGAAAACAAGTGTCTAGCTTTCAGTTATCTTCATAATCAAATAGACAAGCACTATAAAAAAAACTTAAATGTATGGGGAAATTTATCATGACATGAAATTCTTATCTTGGAAGATTTCTAGAGGTTAGCCTTTCTAATTAATTTATTGCTCTACTGTTATGGTTTTCTCTTTGTGAGAACTGTAACACAAAGAGTGGTCTTGCTGGGGAAGCCACATGCTAATGTGGCAGTCTGGGGGAAGTGGCTAATTTTGGTTAGGCAAGTGCTGTCCCCCAAAAGTGTTTATCACTTCTGAGTTGCTTGACCGAGTAGTTCAATTTTACTCTTGGAGTAAAAACTCTATTCCCTCCTGTTGGAGTACTTGTAGTGTAGGTAAGTGTAGTGTAGCTATGGGACTTGGGGATGTGTCAGAGTGTGTATGAATAGGTTCATAGGTTCATAGGTTCATACTAGGCTATCTGCCCGAGGGCATTTATAAGCCTAGCCCATTGTTTTGTGGCTTACGCCACCCCTTTAGTATGGGGAACTATACCCATTATTTTGCTGTGCCTCTGTCGAGCAGTGACACTGAGGTAATTCCTGGGGTATATCTGCGATCTCCCATCCATTGGTCAAGATTTCTCTTGAACAAGGCCAGCGAGGTGCTCTGCCTCACATGTACCGGGATTTTGTTCCACAGCATAGGGAGTCTTTGGGTGATGAATCTATCCCTCCAGCACGTCCTATTAATAGCCGTGTTGAGGTTTAAGTCTCCGCCCTTGTGGCTCTGATGGATCTAGATTTTTGAGGTGAAGCATATTCATCAAATCTGGGTTTGACATGGCCTTGTATGTTAGGCAAAGGTCACCTCTGAGCAAGCGTAAGCGACTGAATAGAGCTGGAGTTCTTTCAGTCGGGCAGCATAGGACAGATTTTGAGACCCTTTATCCTTTTGGTGAGGAACTTTTGTGGCCTCTCCAGCTGCTGCAAGTGTCGGGTCAGATACATTCCGAATGGGGCATTGTACTCAATCATTGGTCTGATGAGTGATGAGTAAAGGGAGACTATGACCTCCCTTGATCTAGATGAGAATCCCTTCATGATAAGGTGGGCAATGTAGAAGGACTTCCTAACTACTTTAGCTACATGGGTGTCGAATGACAGACTACTATCAACCTGGGTCCCCAGGTCCCTGATAACTTCTTCTGTGCTCAGTGGATTGCCACCTATTTGGTAGCTAGGGGTAACCTTGTTTTTCCCGAAGGGTATGACTATGCATTTTTGGCATTTAACTTTAGGCCGTGGCTCTGGCACCAGTTATCCGCTTCTGTGAGACCCTTCTGAAGGATATCTGTGTCAGATGTGTTTTCTACTATGGCGCCCAGTTTGCAGTCATCTGCAAACTTTGTCAGCCATAACCCTCCTGTGTTTACTTGTACTGGAAAAGTAGATGCCAAACAAGAGTGGGCCCAGGACTGAGCCCTGTGGGACACCACTTGTGACAGGCTTTGAGTCTGACATGGCGCCAGCAACTCTGACCCTGTGGGTTCTGTCACTCAGCCAGTTTGCAACCCATCTTGTGATGTATGGGTTAACATTTAAGCTGATGAGTTTTTCAATGATACCCGAGTGGGGTATTGTATCAAGGCCTTAGCCAGATCGAGGTAGGCTGTATGGACTGCCTTTCCCTCATCAATGGCTTTGGTGACTGTTTCAAAAAGTCAACCAAGTTTAAAAGGCATGATCTGCCTTTGACAAAGCCAAACTGGGTTGGATCCAAAGTCTGCAAATTCCCTATGTCTTTATTTATGAGGTCCATTATGATCCTCTCCATGGCTTTGCAGATAAGGCTTGTCAAGCTAATGGGCCGGTAATTTCCAGGGTCTGTGGAGGCACCGCCTTTGTGAAGTGGGACCACAGTTGCAGTGCGCCACTCCTGGGTGCGTATCCAGAGGTAAGACTTTGATTAAACAGCTGTCCTAGCTGTGGGTTTAATTCCTCATTGAGTTCGTGGAGCACACAGCCGGGGACACCATCGGGTCCCATGGATGCTGTGTTTTTGCTTTGGAGAGAGCAGTTCTCACTTGGGCGCTGGAGATGTTTGGGGGCTGCACTCATTTGGTATAGATATCTCTCCTTTTGGGGAGGGGAGAAGTTTGCACTGAACCTGTCAGCCAGTATGTTGGCAATGTCTGTAGGATCAGTAATCTTCACATCATTTTGAACTAGTTCTGAGCATATCTGGGAGTTTCCTCCTAGGTTTCTAACATAGCTAAAGAAGGCCTTATGATTGTCTTTTGAGTCTTTAGCTATTTTTCTCTCGAAATTTGCTTTGGATGATTTTATGAGAGCTCTTAGTTTTTTACTTATAGTGATCAAGGGTGTCTTACCTTTTAAGGATTTTGCTCTATCTTGTAGTAGCTTCCTCCTTTTGTTGTAGAGTTTGTTTATGGCTGGGGTCCACCAGACTGGACGCTTGCCTTTGATACAAAGAGTCTTTGTTTTGCTTGGGATTACCTTATCCATGCAGTCCTGCAGGTGCTGGTAGAAGGCGTTTGTAAGTGATTCAGCGGCTTGAGTATTGTTTTCCGCTGCTCGGGGCCTGAAAGGAGACCACACTAGTCTTTAGAAGTGTGAAGTCGGCTTTTGAGAAGTTCTTTGCTGTGTTCTTTTTTTTTTGGGGGGGGGGTGGGATGAGGACCTCCAGCGAGATTAGTTTGTGATCTGATCTCACCAGTGAGGGGTATACTTCCGGTGTTGAACATTGTGCTCCCATGTTGGTGATGATGAGATCAAGTATGTTATCTCCTCTTGTGGGGATGGTGACTAGTTGTTCCATGGCATTTGAGTTTATGAATTCCAGGAACTTTTGGGCTAGGGTGTTTGGGCTTGAGTAGTGTTCCCAGTCTATATTAGGGTAATTGAAGTCACCTAGTATGATGGTGTTTGGTGATACATTTATCCCCTCTAGTGTTTTCAGGAAGGCCATGTGAGTTTCCTGAGTTTGTGAGGGTGGCCTGTAACATGCTACAATTTGCAGAGCAGTCTTGCCTATGGTTAATTGCACCTGGATGGTCTCCGATGCATCGTGCGTTGCCACCAGTCTTGAGGTGTGGGTGTCCTTGATGAATATGGATACCCCCCCTCCTTTCTTGGTATTGTCCGGATTTTGGGGCCGGAACGCATGATATGAGGTAAAACCTGATAGCGCTGGGGTGCTCTCAGGAGCCTTGAACCAGGTTTCTGTCACAGCACAGACATCGATGTTCTCCATACTGAGAAGGGCCTCGAGTGCGTGCATTTTGAGATTTAGACTTCTGGTATTGAGCAGCATTACCCTTAGTTTTTTTCCTTTTTTGTGTTCTAGGGTGGTAGGTTTAGAATTTGAGCCTTGCCTAAAAAAGGCACTATGGGGGTGGCAAGAGCCTTTGCCAATATCCGGAATCCCAGGGGTGACAGGTGCAAGCCGTCCCTTGCGAAGCAGCATGGCTTGTCCAGCATGTCATCCCAGGCAGACAGATACTGGATCCCCTTTGAATGACACCAGTGTTTAAGCCAATTGTTAAAGCTGATCATCTTATCTCTGTATTGTGTGGACAAGTTCATGTCTGTCAGGGCATGACTGAGGTTGAATGAGTATGTGAGCATACGTGCCTAAATCACAGACTAAAACTCAGTGCCACAAAATGCATTATAGTGCCTTTGGGGAAAACTGTCACCCAAGCTTATTAACCCATCGATAAAACCCCCCTAAGAGTTGACCCAGTAGTCAGGCATCTGGGAACATAGGTAGTCAGTAATCTGGCTGTTGACCAACATGTGGCCAAGGTAGTAAGAAAATCATTCTGTGTTATCCAACTTATAAGTAAGGCCATGACATTCAGGTTCAAGGAAGTCATAGTGTCACTTTATTCAACCCTTATTAGATCCATCATGGAGTATAATGCCCCATTTGGCATGCACCTGACCATATATATGTAACAGTTGGAAAGCCCACAAAGATTCCTTACCAGAAGAATCCAGGGTATGAACATATTGTTCTTTATGGATCGTCTTAAAACTCTATCTCTATACTCCATCTCCTACAGTTTACTGAGAGATGATCTATGCTTGGCAAACAAGGCATCCTCGCATCTAGCTTTTATGGATCTTTTGCACATCTGCAAAATGAATGGCAGCAGAATCACTGGATCTAAGGATTTAAATTTTGCTTGTGACATAAATAAGACATGTTGGTGAGACAAATAAGTGTCTGGCCTATGCATAATCTTAAACAGTGGATGAGACATCAGAAATTCACCCTGAGACTGGCCCCCATGCCTCCAGTAGACAGAGGCAGATAGTAATGCCCAAACATACCCTCCACATAACCTGTAGAAACTTCCTAATATACCTCCTCCTAACAAATGCCATAATACATAGGGAGACACTTCGGTTGGATTGCATGGCTAGGTTTATAAAGGCCCTGGTGATCATTAGCCTAGTGTAAACCTATGAACCTTTGAACATGTGCACGTATAAATCTACCAAGGCATTTGCACTATAGGGGTAGGTAGGGGATGTGGAGTCTGTATATGTGTGTGTGGGGAAGTGAGCATCTCTTTGACTCAGAGTGAGTTTGGGGAAGGGTATGTTTGTGGATGAGATGATGTGTGTAGGAGGAATGTCTGAGACTGTGTGTGTGTGTGTGTGTGTGTGTGTGTGTGTGTGTGTGTGTGTGTGTGTGTGTGTGTGGGCCCTGCACGTGCTTGTGTGAACACACAAATGACTAGAGAAAAGCCTTTGGTAATGTTATGCACAGGACTGCTAGGGAGAACACTGGTATTGTCAGGTATGACAACCCCGTTTTCATTTCAGAGACAAGGTAATGAGCTGCTAATGAGGTGTTAACAAGTGCAGATTTACCATGTCTCTGAATCAGAATTTCTTTCTGTCATGCTAATTGACTGACCCGCTCAGGCAATTAGCATGGGCAAAGAGGAATTCTTTGAATCCTAAGGATAATGTTATAATGTCTGACCTAAAAGTAAGATGTGATTCTGTATAAAAGTGATCTTTCATTCTTTGTATGTATTGACACATAAACATCAACTTTTTAATGTCTATTTTTCATCAAAATTCAAGATGCAGCTGTTCCTCTGTTTTTGGGGTAGGAGCCCATTTTCATTCTGTTTATAGATAATTATGCCAGTAATGTTGCCTTAAAATGTCATGAATAAGTGTTGAACTGGTTTAGAGATATAGGCTTTTAAATGCAAAGAGCAAAAAATAGCCAAAACAGACAGTATTCTGAGGTCAGAACTTCTGAAAATGCTCAGCAGTTAAGAGGTTAAAGGGAATTTGCTACTAGCATTCACTGTATTCACATGTTGTTGTGTCTTTCGGCTTTTCCCAGTTAGGGGTCGCCACAGTGGAACTCCGGTCCGCTAATGATTGGTAGTTGATTTTTACATGCCGAGTTACCAGCCCTGACGCACAACCTTCAACGAAGGTACACTTATTCACGCATGTCTCCACACAGAAGACGCTGTAGCTGAGAATCGAACCAGACAGCGTCTTACTGTGAGGCGACAACGCTACCGCAGCACCACCACCGCGGTTCACTGTATTCACATGTAATTAGTATATTTAATATATTTACATATACACAAACAAATCAAGTCCATAACAGTGTATCAGAAGTGGAATAATTAATATGATTAGCAGAGCTGGTGTTGACATTTTGAGGTCTTCAGCAAGTTTCAGTCGTAGCGAAACAAAAGCAGAAATTTTGCTACCACAGTTTACTGTAGCCCTTATTCAAGCACCCCATCCACACAAACCATCTTCATCACTATGTTCCCTTCACTTCTACCTCATTTGAACCTGTTTTCCACTTTCTGAATGCATACAAGGTTTCTTACTTTAAGTGACTTAGTCACAGGTACTTCTCTTTGTCAGAGATCAAACTTGTAGACTAACATGCAGTCACATTCTTGTTACAGTCTTCTGTGCCACACCAAGGTCACCAGCAAAACAGGAAGCACAGTCACTCCACCATCATATATGTCCATACCTGGCAATATGGCCCAGCTGATCAATCCTACGTTCTTCATAAAACATTACAATTGCCATTATCTGTTTAACACTTAATCTTCTCATTCTGGCTGTTCAAGCCATCACAGCCAATGACCATTCCTGGTTATCATTCATGTACGAATAAAAGTGTGGCTTAATCAGATAGATCATAATATTATTCTCCATATATACCCCCACTAAGTCTAAGCAAGCAAAATTAGCAAGCACACCATATTGAAACTATTTTAATTACAGAGAGTCCAAGATGGCAGTGATCCGGTCAATACCTTAACAGCATGGCTCCACAAAAAAACAAACAAAAAAAAAAAACACGATGTAAGTCATGAAATTAAGGTCCGAAAAACTTATTTTTGATAAATAAAACACCTGCGACTACAACATCACATTCAGTGAAGAGGTAAATCAAGTATCCTGGAAAATACGAAACAAATTTCATTTGATCAAACCTCACAAGTACAAACATGAGATAGCCTGATGCAGCAGTCTAACTTAGAATGGAAAATAAAAGGGCAGACCAAGCTAACCAAAGGGATGAATAAAATCCATGAAAACTAAAATAAAAATGAAGATTGAAAAAGCTTTCTGATGATAAATATCACACCTGCGACCAAATGACACCTCTAGTGAAAAGCTAAACCAAGTGTCCTGTAATGGGTGAAGCAAACCTTTTCCCTAAGAATACTATGCAAGAACAAACACGAGATAATGACCCAAAACAGTACGAATGGAAAATAAAAGGGCAGACCAAGCTAACCAAAACGACAAATGAAAAACACAAAAAATAAAATTAAAAGAAGAAGATATAAAGAGCTTTATTGATAAATAATACACCTGTGACCAAGCAGCGCTTCTTGTGAAGAGCTAAACTGAGTGTCCTGTAAAGGGCAAAACAAACTTTCTCTCTAAGAATACTGTGCAAGAATGAACACGAGATAACGGCCTGATACAGCAGATTTAAAAGGATAAGAATTGTGAAAGTTAGATCAAATAAGCCAAGATGATGAGTGAACCTGAAATAATGGAAGCGCAAACGATTATAACCAAATACTCAAAAGTAGTTACACCTGAAAAAGAAACCATAACCAAAAGGCAGAGAACCATAAAACTACAAGAGAATTGAAACTCTCATCAAAATCAAAAGTGGAGCAAACACCCATCCTAACTGATGTAAAATCTGCACTACTACCTCTACAAATAGCCATTCAAAACTTCTTGGACCAACCTTCAGAGTTTGAACACACATTAAGTCAAATAGCTTCAATACTAGACATCACGGAGGCTAAAGTATCCAAAAATGAGTTAAAAATAAACCATGTAAAAAAACAATGAAACAAATGCGAAAAAGATTTATGAGATACAACAAAAAATCATTGACTTGGAGGCAAGAAACAGAAGGAGCAGTATATTAATTCCAAGCATCCCAGAGAAATATGAACAAGCACGTTATTAGAAACAATAAAACAAATCATGGGCTGCCTTTTAGAAAATGATTCAGAAGCTGGTGAGATGGTGATCAAAAGAGCACATCAAGCACTACACAAAACACAAAGCTTAGATAAACCCAGACAAATTTATGTGACGTTGCTCAGCCACCAAGATGTTTATAAAATTCTCTTGGCAGCAAAAAAAAAAAAAAAAAAAACATATCATATAGAATGGAAGCAAGATAATGTTTGCACAGGACCTTCCCTTCCAAATAAAGCAACAAAGACAACAACTAACTGTGTTCTATGCTTATCTAATAGCCAAAAAAAAACAAAAACAAATTCCAGATGAAGTATCTGCACATTAATCTTCCAATATAATGAGGTTAAACACATGATTGAAATAGTGAAAGAAGCAAAAGCAGTGTTTATGAAAATCTTCAATGAACTGCCAGATGGTAAAACCTGAGTAAAATCTCAACAGGTGTAGTTGGTAAAATTTGTTGTAATGGGACAGTCCTGGAAGTATGTAAAAAAAGAAACCATAGCACAGATGGGACATTTTGTTCTAACTGAAGACAGGAACTAAAAATTAGAATGATGTGTGTGCCACGGCCAAATACTTTGGAGGGTCCTGCTACATGCACAGACAATGTTCATAGGTCGTGCTCTTTTCTCTCCTTTCCCAAATAGAATTGGGCTATTTGCAGTTAAATGTGGTCAAATATATGGCTCAAAAAATGAATATTTAAAGAAAACTAGTTTATCTCAACCCCATAAGAAATCCCACCAGTTCGAAAAGAACTACTGGAAGTTGAACTGTAAAATATGGAGAACAGGAGATGAAAATTTCTTTCTCCTGTCTATAAATACAATATATCCGTGGACAGTAGTGAAGAATTTCATCTCTGTGCAAACCTATGCTTTCATTGTGGTAAATCATAGGGCGGCCTTCTTATGTAAAGGCACAAGGTCTTTGAAAGTATATAAATTGCTCAATTTAGTAATTTCACTTAAATTGTTGAAAAATAAATTTGGTAAAGTCTTTAATGGTAAAGGATAAAGAATGCATGGATGTGGCAAGTTTTTTAGGCACTGAATCACTGAAGGAGCTGAAAAGTTGCATATCTGTCACATAAGAACATTGCAAGGTTAAGAGCTACATATCCTGACTTTTCTTTCTGTTTACAATTGGTAATTTTTTATGCTCTTTCCTGGCATATGAGCAGCCCTAGCAAGGAATATAACATAGTCATGTAGAAAACAAGGTCTAACAACTAAAACACTAATGTTCCTCAGCATATATAACATAGTGTGATGAGGTATGTTTGTGTAAACTTCAAGCACATTTTAAATGAGTATTGATGAATATTAGAATGTTATACACCAGTTAAATATTTTATTATTTCTTTAAGGCCAAGTAAAACTGGTAAGCTTTAAGTGTCTGCCTCGAATCATTCTTGCAGTATTCTTCAGTAATCTTTGGAAAATTATGGGCATGGTGAGAATTCTGGTAACTGTGAAGCAAGTTATACAAATTTTGCTACAAGGGGCCAAACTATGATATAAATAAAACTGCATAACCCCTGTAACATCTGATAACTCCTACATGAAGTAACTAGTAGACTAAACCAGGCACTGGATTTTCCAGTGCTATTTGACAATATAACCATATGAGTAACATGTGAACTATGTTTAGTAATTGTTGCAAGGGTTTGTCCAGGCCTCCCAACCGTCCCAAATTACTTGTTTTTTTACCAAGTTTTGGGGTCCCAATAATGACGTGCCATGAGTGGCACCCCTTAATTTCTGATTTTTTTCATCTTTTTTTTACACTTTTTAATTTCTGCGCTTTTGGAGCTGACGTCATCACGTGCGCAATGACATCAGCTCCATCAGTCTGTCAGAATTAAGCTCAAGGGATGTGCAGACATGCATGGGAGTGCGTCTGTTTGAATACTGGGACTGCTGTTGGGTCCAGAGTTCGTTATGGATTTATTTAAGAATACTGGGACTGTCGTTGGGTCCGAGCATAATGCGGATTTTGGAGTTGAGTTATTTAAGCTATTTCACACACAACTGCAGAGTGAGCCAGGATGATATCTGAAGATGCTTTTAAGGTACCTAAGTGTGTGCGTGTGTGTGTGTGTGTGTGTGTGTGTGTGTGTGTGTGTGTGTGTGTGTGTGTGTGTGTGTAATGGTGCATGCATGTTGGTGTGTAAAGTTTTTCAGTACTTTGTTATTTTCTTTTTGACATTGTAAATTTATTGGAAAGCAGGGTTGATATCTGCACAAGGTAAAAACAGTGTAAGGGATACAATGTTGTGATGGTAGTTCAGTAACAGATTAGCACTTTGGTGTTCAGCAATGCTTTCACTGAGCAAGTTCACCAAAATGCATGGATAATTCACATATGTTTCCCCAACAAGTATGCTTATTTTCACAAACCCACTTCTTTTGGAATGCAAGTGAGCAAAAGAACTGTGGGGGTGGTGTGATATAAACATCCCAAAACTTTTTCTTCTTGCTGGAGGAAAACAAGAAAGCTTGGCTACATCTGATATGTGTGAGATTGAGTGGGATTGCTTGCAACATCCAGATCTCTTGGAATTGATCTGAACTAGTGGATTACAAGAAGTGTTTACACAGGAGGCAACCTATGGTTACTGCCTTTTTTATCTGTATACATTTGTCACTGTTATTTATATTGGAGTCTGTCAAATATATGCTCCAAGCAGAGGAACGTGGGGTCATCAGCATCTGTTTTTGTTTATTTATTTTTGCTGGGGGAGGTCCCCTTTTTGTGAGAAAACAGGATTAAAAGTTGTTCCAAAATAGTGTGGGGAAAGGGGAGGATGGAGGATTTTGGAGCCCCCACTGCCACAAACGACCCAAACCCCCTTTGCATGACTGGTGGCACCACTGCTAACTTGAGCAGCTGTGGCATAGCTAGGAATGCTGGCAGCCTGAACATTCCAAGGCACAGCAGCGTGATGGAGTGGCTGAAGCAGAGGATTGAGAGCTGTAGCAAGCATCATGACAGCTGTGAGAGCAGGTACCAACAACCTCAGCTCGAGCAGCTGGCACTGGATCGCTGCAGCACCATCAATTTGCACCAGCGTACCTTGGAGCAGAATGGCAAGAAGTCTGCCAGCAAACAGCAGAACAAGCAGCAGCAGGACGCAGACACTGCTTTTGCTGGGCAGAGGAACAACACTCTTATTGTGGTAAGGAAACCAGGAAGAGAAGAAGGGATTTAATTGTTTCATGCAGCTAATTTGCAGAGTGGTATGCCACACTTTGTAGCTCTGTTCGTATTCCAGCTGTGCTACTTGTCTTGGGTGAATATTTTTTTTTCAAAACTTGCAGGTCGCTAGTAGTAGTACTCTTTCTGACATGCTAAGATTAGGCTGGAGAAGACTCCACTTCATTGATCTCTCCGCCTCTCATTTGTATGTGCGGTGGAGGAGTGTGTGTGTGTGTGTGTGTGTGTGTGTGTGTGTGTGTGTGTGTGTGTGTGTGTGTGTGTGTGTGTGTGTGTATGTGTGTATGTGTGTGTGTGTGAAAATGCCCCCATTGAATGGGGGTGTTGGCTACAAAGGCTGAAACCCTGTACCTTGGGTACAGGACAAAAAGGGCTTAAAGTCCCTAGCTACCATCCCTTGTGAATTTATTCCTCATATTTTTGTTCTTTTCCTCATTAAATCTGTGGTTTTAAGGATTTTTGTTGCAAAGCACTGAATGATTGATTTAATTCAATAAATAATGATAGGCATTTGAATTTCAAACTTCATATTCTTCAGAAAATAAATGGTAACACAAAACCTTTTATTCTAGCAATTTTCTAAGTGTATAAGATCAGTTAAGTATTTGAAATTTGTCCCTATTTGGGAGCTGTATTCCCCCATTATTGGCTTTGTC
Organism: Protopterus annectens; assembly: GCF_019279795.1. Classification (NCBI taxonomy): domain Eukaryota; kingdom Metazoa; phylum Chordata; order Ceratodontiformes; family Protopteridae; genus Protopterus; species Protopterus annectens. The sequence goes on from NC_056731.1 coordinate 1,749,725,354, forward strand.
TGGGTTTTTTGTGCTAAGACATTGAGAGCTATGGTGAGAAATGAGAACTGAATTATGTTCTGTATTCCTCCATTATTGGCTTTGTCCAGGTTTTTTGTGTAAGAGGTTGAGAGTTATGGTGAGAGGTGAGAACTGAATTTACTAAATTATAGCCATTTAAGCTTCGATCTGTCTTTCAACATGCTGATGATTTGGCATAAGTGTATGTTGTTCTGACTGTAGTGCACAGAGTCCTGGGTTCAAGACTTAGCAGTGAATGCATGGTGGTAACATGTTTTATTCTAGCAACTTTCCAAAATTATACCAACAATGATTAAAATGTCTCTGGTTTTTGTCCTATTCCCCCCCAAAAAAAAAAAACTGAAATTGAAAGTAAGTGCAAGAAGCTGTGCAAGATGCTTATGGCTTACACTACTGTCATTATATTTATATATTTACACTTTTATGATGGAAATGTTCTTAACTGGGCAGTTTTGTCATTACTGGTTCATGCATTTTGTTTCATTGCCTACTGGAAAAATGTTCAAATTGTACATTTAAAATGCACTCTAACTTAAGTCTAACAAGTGTGCCATATTATACAACGAATATAATTTAATAAAGTCAGGAAGGTGTATCAAAGAACACATGTGTGTTTCTTGTTTTGTGTGCAAGGGGTCTATGATTTGATAACAGCCCAAAGGTAATCTTTATCCACCACTGACCAGATGCATTTTCTTTGGATGTGGTGTGGGTTTCAGTGCTGTTTCAATGAATGTGAGTTTCAAGAGCAGAGAAGTTTTAATGCTAAGTTTGTTTTCATTGTGAGACAGTATTGCTTTGTTTAGCAGATATTTATTAGTGTTTGTGCATTGTGCTATAAAATGTAAAAAAATAAAATCCAGATAATCATTGTAGAAGTAAAGCAGAATGCACACATTAGTGTTTATGGTAAATGGGGAGAAATAACCAGGTAATGGGACATTGGAATGGCTGCAGGGGGAATCTGGTGCCATATTTTGGTTGTTTGTTCTTCAGTTTGTGTTTGAAAGTTGTTATCTCACAATTCCATTGGAGTGGGTGGGGTTATGTAATTATGTATGCAAATTTTATGTTAATCAGTGTACAGATTTGTACCTATTTTTCATGGGCCTTGTCCAGATTTTTGATGATTCCAGGTTGAGAGGTATGGGTTTGTCCCTGCCCCAAAACTGAATAACCTGATGATTATAATTACTTTGGGTACTCACAAATTTAAAAACAATGAAGACATAATGTGAGCTCACTTTCAAAGGAAATAAGCATGCTACAAACCCATTCGTGTTAAGATCATGCAATGGATGTTCATCGTGTTACACTGCTGCAGTCATTACACTTGGGTTATCCTGCCGTCAGGCGGTCCCGCAGTCGGCCAGAGTTCCAAAGTCTTGGTCCGGTGTCGGTTGCTGTCGCCTCCTCCTTGATGTTAGTGCGACGGGTATATAAGATGCAGCCGACGCCATTTTCTTTAGTCTTTCTTGCCACGCGGTGCCCGAAGCAGAAGCAGTTCGCAAGAGCCGGTCAGCTGACTCCTGAGATTTTCATTCCGAATCCAGAACCGAAGTCTTCTAAAAAAGCCAAGTACCCCATTGGGCAAACTTTTTCTTGCCTCAGACCGATGTCAGTAAAAGTTAATAACTGTATTTCTTGTGGGAAGCAAATACCTCATAAGGATTTCCACTCCTATTGTATTCCATGCCTAGGCCCTGACCACGATGTCACTGGTTGTCGGTTTTGTGCTAGGTTTAACAAGAGCACTATTAAACGTTGGTTTGATTTTGCCCGACATTATTTTGGCAGAAAATTCAATTACACCATGCCGTCGGAAATTCCGGCGACCGCAATGCATAAAAAGTGCAAGGACAAGGACAGGCATCCGAGGCCCAAAACTGACGATGAGGCCTCTTCTAGGCCGGTCGCCGGTTCTCCGGTTTTCAGAGAGGCGCCTACGCAGCCCCTGACGACCGCTTCCACAGAACCACAGACCGTCTCCGACTCCCACGTGGAGCTGGCTGGGCCTTCGGATGCACTAGGTTTTCAGCTTTCCGATCCTAACCCGACAGAGGGAACCGAAGTAGCTGAGCAAACCACAGCTACAGAGGGTGTTTTCAGACCTACCCAGTTAACCATTAAACCCTCTGCTAAGTCTAAGCCCCCCTTAAAAGCAAAGAAACAGACACAGCTCTCTCCAGGACAGGCTTCCATGCCTAAGAAACAAATGCTAAAAATGGCCGAGGATCTAATCACCCTGATCAGGGGGTCCTGTCCCCTTCCTGATAAAAGGCCCAGACAGGATGCAGACTATGAATCTTCTGACCAGGTATCCATTTCCTCAGACTCTTCCTCGGATCTAGGATATTCTTTACCCCCTTATGAGGATTCTGATGCTGAGGAATCAATTCCATCAGCCTCTCCGCCTGAGGATTACTCCTTTGGGGAGACCTTACATACCATGAGGCAGCATTTCCACTGGGAAGGCCAGGATTACTCAGAATCCAAGAAAAGGCTCAGAGACTTCCTTTTATTGCCTCAACACAGACCCCTTGCTATCCCGCCAGTTTTAGATATCGTGGATGATGTGTACACTGAATCCATTTTAAACCCTGACTCCTTACCCCCAGCCCCAGTTAAACCTGATAGATATCACAGAGTCCCGGACTCTCACAAATTTCTGTACAAAAGTCCTGTTGCTGACCCTGAAATTATTTCTCGGGGACCCAAAGGGATTAAGACCTCATCAGCAAAAAACCCAGTTCCCTCTGACAGAGATTCCAGAGCATTAGACAGATGGGGAAAAAAGGTATATACGTCTGCAACTTTAGCAATGAGAGCCTTGAATTGCCAGTTTCACATGCTAAAATATCAGCAATTTTTGATGTCTCAGTTGAAACAAAAGATGCTTCCAGATTCAGATCCTCCTAACCTAATAGAAATGCAGGATTTATTGCATGCAGCTGAACAAGTGGGAAAACATACTTTGCAATGTGGGTTTGATTCCTTAGAGGCCTCCTGTAGAGCAGCAGTTACAGGCTCTGTCATTAGAAGGCATGCTTGGTTAGAAGAACATACGTTACCAGATCATGTTAAGGTCAAATTATTGGATGCACCTTTGCAGCAGGATGTGCTGTTTGGAGTTAAGGCAGAGGAGGTATTAAAGAAGATGGAGGATAAGGCAAAATCTATGCAAACGGTGAAAGATTTCTTACAGGTTCAGCCTCCTCGTTTTAGCAGAAATTAGCCAACAAAGAATTGGTCCTTTTCAGTCACAGATAGACCTCAAAGGGGCAGATACAGACGTCCAAGAGGTAGAGGTCAGACATAAGGCCCTTACAGGCCTTGACAATGGAGTACACCAGGCCAGAAAGAAGGGGAAGACAGGCCTCAACCTTATAAAAAGCAGCCTCAATGACATTCCACTGCAGCTGCCAAACAGCTCTCTCTTGGCAGCCCCCTTAAGAGGAAAACTGGCACTTTTCTATCACAACTGACATTGCATCGCCAAAGACAAATGGGTTCTCAACATTGTATCTCAAGGTTACAGGTTCCACTTTCACACTCTGCCAAGGCTAAAAGGAATGCCAAATCTGCCACCAAATCAATGGGCAGAGGCTCAAAAACAAATTACAGCACTCATGGACATGAGAGCTATTCAAAAGGTACCACCACAGGAACAAGGACAAGGATTTTACTCAAGACTCTTTCTGGTTCCCAGAAAGGACAAAGCCTGGAGACCCATTCTGGACCTTTCTTCACTGAACACTTACCTGGATGTTCCGAAATTCAAGATGTTGACACTACAGCAGCTTCTTCCCATGCTGGGCAAGAAAGCTTGGCTCGTGACTTTGGACCTCAAAGAGGCATACCTGCATGTCCCTATCAGACAAAACTGCAGAAGATACCTCAGATTTCTAGCTGGTTCAATGCACTATCAATTCTCTGCACTGCCCTTTGGCTTATCTACTGCGCCCAGGGTCTTCACAAAGTGCCTGGCACCAGTAATTGCATTTTACAGGCAAAAAGGAATTCAAATTTATCCATACCTGGATGACTGCCTGATTCAAGCAGAGAGCAAAGACATTCTACTAAAGCATCTGGCGTACGTAAAAAAGTTAAGTTGCCTGGGGTGCACAGTAAACGAAAAGAAATCAAAACTAGTGCCCTCACAACAGATAATATTCCTGGGTGCCAGCTTGAACACAATGGACCAAATGGCTTATCTCATGCCAGACAAGCAAGGACAACTGACTCAATATTTTCATTTAATGACAACAAAGACCCAACTCCCTGCAAGACAAATTCTGTATGTACGCTTTCCCTCCTTTACCTCTCCTTCCAAATGTACTCATAAAAGCCAGGCAGGAAGAGACAAAAATGATCCTGATTGCACCAGACTGGCCATGCCAGCACTGGTACCCAATCTTAAAGAACATAGCACAAGAACCACCTTGGATTTTGCCTCAAATCCCACAGTTGCTGACACAGCACAACAATCAGAAACTTCACAGCCAGCTAAAGACCTTAAATCTAGCTGCATGGAAAATTCCTTAGTCAAGCAAGCAATGCCTCTCTCCAAAGCTGTTATGGATGTCATTCTGGAGGCCAGAAGGCCTAGCACCAGGAAAGCATACTCGGATAAATGGAAAAGATTCCATGCCTGGAACCAAGCGCACAGCCTTGACCCTCTTGTTCCAAACATTCCTCAGATACTTCAGTACTTAACTGAGATGCTGGACAAGGGCCTCTCTTTTTCATCCATCAAGATCCACGCCTCAGCTATCTCTGCTCATTACAACACGGATCCACAAATTTTTTCTAATCCTTTGCTCAAACAGTACCTCAGAGGGGCTAAAAACATAAGACCGCCCCGTAGAGCACCGACACCAACTTGGGACCTCAACTTTGTTTTGGAAAAATTAACTTTACCTCCTTTTGAGCCAGCTAACACGGCAGAATTAACATACATCTCTTGGAAAACTGCTCTGCTACTGGCAATAACATCAGCACGAAGAGTTTCAGAATTACAGGCACTAATGGCAGTGGAACCTTTCCTCATCTTCCACCAGGACAGGGTGTCTTTAAGAACTAACCCTACGTTTATGCCAAAGGTGGTATCAAGTGTGGCTCTAAACCAAACTATTCACTTGCCAACTTTTTATCCAAAACCACAGAACAAAGGGGAGAGACTTCTACATTCTTTGGACATTCACAGACAGTTACGCTTCTACTTGGACAAAACCAAAGCTTTCAGAAAATCTGAGCAGACTATTTCAAAATGGATAGGACACGATATATGTTTCTGCTATATACCCACCATGGGAAACCTGTACCTAGCAGCATTAGATCTTACTCCACCAGGGCAACAGCCACTTCAACTGCCTACCTCAGAGGAGTACCCACCAAGGATATTTTGGAAGCAGCAACATGGAGTTCTGTGCATACCTTCACCAAACATTACCATTTGCCTTTATACTCCAAATCCAGAGCTGGCTTCACCACTGCTGTACTGCAAGGCCTTATAGCCACCCATAATGCCTTATAGATCCAGCCTCCCTACCTCAGCTTTGGGATTCCACCCAAGTGTAATGACTGCAGCAGTGTAACACGATGAACATAGTACAGTTTTGTGCCTACCATAAATGTAGATCTTCGAGTGTAAACACTGCTGCAGTCCAGGTTACCCTCCCTCCTTCCCCTCTTACTTTCTGGTACTTACCTAGGTCATCTACCCTTTATTACCTATGGGGAGTATTTGCTGGTAACTAAAAATGGTTGTTTGCTTTTCTTTTGTATATTTTACTAGCAATTTGAATTGCCTACCTATTTGGGGGCACCTGACATCTGGGGCAAGAAAAACTGAAGAAAATGGCGTCGGTTGCATCTTATATAACCCCTGTCACACTGACATCAGGGAGGAGGTGACAGCAACCGACGCCGGACCAAGACTTTGGAACTCTGGCCGACTGCGGGACCGCCTGACGGCAGGATAACCCAAGTGTAATGACTGCAGCAGTGTTTACACTAGAACATCTACATTTATGGTAGGTACAAAACTGTACTTTCCTTATGCTGGTTGTTGGTAATAAATTCTAAGCTAATGCAGATGCTTTTTATGCAAGAATTTAAACATTTTAAATCTTTACTTTAGAAAGACTTTCTTTGCTATTTATCAAACCTTCAAAGCATCATAGTTGTCTTGATAGAGCATATTATTCTGTGTTCCTGGGTTGGGAAATGTATGCTTTGATGCTGTTTAAATAGTGGTCAAGATCTACAAGTACCTTTATTTTAGTATGACATGCCTTTTGATGCAGTACTGCTGTTTTTTCACAACTAATCCCAGGGTGCTTTGGAGAGTCTCCCCTGGTATCTAGAGTACTTAAATGGTCAGTTAACAGTGTGTTTTGGAACAGTGAAGTACTCTGTTTTAGAAAATTGTCTTTCTGGCCTAAACTTTTTTTTCTTTTTTTTTCAAACCAAGAGTTTGTGCAGTGCATGTATTACAACCTTAAATGAAAATACATAGGAAGGTGTCATTGCATATATCTGTTCCATGAAGTACTAAATCTTATGAAAGAATGCAATTCAAGAAATAATCCTCAGGAAACTCTTAAAAATCAATGTATAAAGCAGAAACACAATTACGAAAAGGAGATTAACCTTTTAAATAAGGTCAATCAAAATTGAATGGGTTCAGGTACCTAGGCAGTAAGACATTTCCACTGTGGTACATTTGACTGGGGACAGATGGCTGAAAGTACATTCAGCTGCAGAGAAATATGGCTGTTTGCAAATTCCCTGTGGGCAAAGAGAAAAATGTGTTGCCATACCTACAACTTCAATAACCAAATGCACAGGGGGAAAACAATGTCCATGGTCCCCAAGGGAACATGAGACAGCAGGTAATATGGCAGGCATAAGCAGCAGGTAGGCCAGAGGGCATGTCAGTGGCAGTAAAAATGCAGTTAACAATGGGCAGTGCCTTTATAATCAGAGTGTGTGGACCACTACCCTCTTCACAGTGTCTAGGGAACATTACCCAAAATGCATACTGGAGCATAAATGGGACTACAGAACCAGGCAGGATTTTCTGCACGCTGTAGCACACTTCTACATGACTTAGTCACACAAGTATGTACTGTACACTAAGCACAACAATCATTACTTCTTCTGCCTCCATGCATTTGGTTATTAAAGCTGTGGGCATGGCAATATGTGCTTCTCTTTGCCCACAGGGAATTTACAAACGGCCATATTTCTCTGCAGCTGAATGTCACTTCAGCCATGTGTCCCCAGCCAAAATGTACCACAGGGAAATGTCTCGCTGCCTAGGTGCCTGAACCCAATTGAATACAACTTTAAATGAAAGATGTAGAATTTGGGCGATACTTTCAAACTAGGGAGTCGCAAGACAAGAAACCTGATCAGGTAGGAGATGCTAATCTTAGTGTACCTGGTTGTTGCTTTTTGTAGTATAAAGGTTTTGACAAAATTATAATTTAGGTGTATGAAGAAATGCCTGACTCTAGCTTGCAAAAGAAGAAACATACGTCTTGGTAGTAAACTGTTATTCTCTGCCGAACTAGGTTGTTTTGTGGGTAGGCACATGGCAGAGCTGGAAGAGTTAAGTGCTACAGGAATATAGACATATTTACTCACAATAAAAAAATGTTAGTCATGCGAATATAAGGAGAAAATATCTAAACAAATTAGTATTAAAAAGAAAGTAATAAGAAAAATGAGATGTGGATAATTGACTTATGGAATGTGAAAGGGATACAAGACGAAAAGAAAAGGAAACGTTTTATGCATTTAGCATTTAAATCAGTAGCTCTGTGGTGAATACGTATTTTAAGAAGGGGGAGGAGCATAGGGTGACGTACAAGAGTGGAGGAAGATGCACACAGGTGGATTATATCCTATGTAGGAGGGCCAGTCTGAAGGAGATTGGAGACTGTAAAGTGGTGGCAGGGGAAAGTGTAGTTAAGCAGCATAGAATGGTGGTCTGTAGAATGACGGTGATCAAGAAGAGGAGGAGGAGGAGTGTGAAAGCTGTGCCAAGGATTAAATGGTGGAAGTTAAAAAAGGGTGATTGTGAAGTGGAGTTTAGGAAAGAGTTAAGACAGGCACTGGGAGGCAGTGGAGAGGTACCGAATAGCTGGGTAACTACAGCAGAACTAGTAAGGGTGACTGCTAGAAAGGTGCTTGGTGTGACATCTGGACAGAGGAAGGAGGACAAGGAGACCTGGTGGTGGAATGAGGAAGTACAGGAGAGTATACAGAGGAAGAGGCTGGCGAAGAAGAAGAAGTGGGATTGTCAAAGAGATGAAGAAAGTAGACATGAGTATAAGGAGATGAGGCGCATGGCAAAGAGAGAGGTGGCGAAAGCTAAGGATAAGGCATATGGAGAGTTGTATGAGAGATTGGACACTAAAGAGGGAGAAAAGGACCTGTACCGATTAGCTAGACAGAGGGACAGAGCTGGGAAAGATGTGCAGCAAGTAAGGGTGATAAAAGATAGTGAGGGAAAGGTACTCACAAGAGAGGAGAGTGTGTTAAGTAGATGGAAAGAGTATTTTGAAAGGCTGATGAATGAAGAGAATGAGAGAGAGAGGAGGTTGGATGATGTGGGGATAGTGAATCAGGAAGTGAAACAGATTAGCAAGGAGGAAGTAAGGGCAGCTATGAAGAGGATGAAGAATGGAAAGGCTGTTGGCCCAGATGACATACCAATGGAAGCATGGAGGTGCTTAGGAGAAATGGCAGTGGAATTTCTAACTAGATTGTTTAATGAAATTTTGGAAAGTCAGAGGATGCCTGAGGAGTGGAGAAAAAGTGTTTTGGTACCTATCTTTAAGAATAAGGGTGATGTGCAGAGCTGCAGTAACTACAGAGGGATAAAACTGATCAGTCACAGCTTGAAGTTATGGGAAAGAGTAGTTGAAGCTAGGTTAAGAAGGGAGGTGATGATTAGTGATCAGCAGTATGGTTTCATGCCAGGAAAGAGCACTACAGATGCAATGTTTGCTCTGAGAGTGTTATTGGAGAAATACAGAGAAGGTCAGAAGGAGTTGCATTGTGTCTTTGTAGACTTGGAGAAAGCATATGACAGGGTGCCTAGAGAAGGGTTGTGGTATTGTATGAGGAAGTCGGGAGTGGCAGAGAAGTATGTAAGAGTGGTACAGGATATGTACGAGGGTAGTGTGACAGTGGTGAGGACTGCAGTGGGAGTGACAGATCCGTTTAAGGTGGAGGTGGGATTACATCAAGGATCAGCTCTGAGTCCTTTCTTATTTGCAGTGGTGATGGACAGGTTGACAGATGAGATCAGACAGGAGGCCCCGTGGACTATGATGTTTGCAGATGACATTGTGATCTGTAGTGAGAGTAGGAATCAGGTTGAGGAGACTCTGGAGAGGTGGAGATATGCTCTAGAGAGCAGAGGAATGAAGGTCAGCAGGGCTAAGACAGAATGTATGTGTGTAAATGAGAGGGAGGGTAGAGGAATGGTGAGGATGCAGGGAGTAGAGTTGGTAAAGGTGGATGAGTTTAAGTACTTGGGATCAACAGTTCAGAGTAATGGTGAATGTGGAAGAGAGGTGAAGAAGAGAGTACAGGCAGGGTGGAATGGGTGGAGAAGTGTCAGGAGTGATTTGTGACAGACGGGTACCAGTAAGAGTGAAAGGGAAGGTCTACAAGAGGGTAGTGATACCAGCTATGTTATATGGGTTGGAGACAGTGGCATTGACAAAAAGGCAGGAGTCAGAGCTGGATGTGGCAGAGTTAAAGATGTTAAGATTTGCACTCGGTGTGACTAGGATGGATAGGATTAGGAATCAGTATATTAGAGGGTCAGCTCATGTTGGACAGTTTGGAGACAAAGCAAGAGAGACGAGATTGCGTTGGTTTGGACATGTGCTGAGGAGGGATGATGGGTATATTGGGAAAAGGATGCTAAGGATGGAGCTGCCAGGTAAGAGGAAAAGAGGAAGGCCTAAGATAAGGTTTATGGACGTGGTGAGAGAGGACATGCAGGCGGTTGGTGTGACAGAGCAAGATGCAGAGGGTAGGAAGAAATGGAAAGAGATGATCCGCTGTGGCGACCCGTAACGGGAAAAGCCGAAAGAGGATGATGAGCATTTAAATCAGAAGCTGATGTTATATTTATGCAAGAGACTCGTATGTTAAAGGATGATTGGAGGCATGAGAAGGAGAAAAAAATGAATAAAAACAATAATAGTGTCAGGTAGTGAAAGAAATAGTAAGGGGGTGACTATTTTAATTAAAAATTAATTTAAAGAGATGATTATACATCAGGACTCAGATATAATGGAAGTCGCTGCTATTTTTTAATTAAAAGATCTAGTTTACAGAAACCATTTCTTTTCTTGAGTCTGTTTAGTCCATGTGCAAATCAACAAGACTTTATCATGGAAATCTGTCATATTCTAACTATATTTCCAAACTACTACTATATTATAGGAGGTGACTAGAATGCTGTAATTGATCCCGTAAAAGATAGAACAAGTAGAAGGATGTTATTAGTGTATTTTTGTTGTAACACTGAAAATTCTGTTGACACATGGTGTACCTAAATATGTCTGAATTCTTCTTAAAAATTAATTACTGTATCTTGAATATTGATTGGATCTTGTAACACGCATACAATATAAGATAAGAAGAAAAATAAAAATATTTGAAAAAACAGAAAATATTTAATTGCAGTACAGTAATAAAAATATCACTGTGTATGTTAACTAAACAGATTCAGAAAACTATTATACTATGCATTACTTGTCCTTCTCCCCTAAAAATTTGAAGTGTATTTAGGACAAAATAGCTAAACAAACTCATGCGGCACACTTCTGAACTTCTTTCAGCATAAAATATTGTTTTTTCTTATTCATACAGACAAAATAAAACAACATTATGTTAGCTACAGCTAATTGACTGATTAAATGCACTGTGGTTATTTCAGAGCAGGAGATCATTTCACGCATTGTTTCACATTAATGAATCCCAAAGACATGCAGTAGGTGGATTGGACACTCTAAAATGGCCCTAGGTGTGAGCATGTGTGTGCCTTCTATGGAAGGTTGGGCGCCGGGCTGGCAACTCGACACCGTAAAACTCCACTGCCAATCATAAGCTGACAGATGATCCGCTGTGGCCACCCCTAACCGGGAAAAGCCGAATGAAGAAGAAGACGAATACATAATGGATGGATGGCAGGTACTGCTGTACAGTTTTAGGAGCCCCTACAAAATTAAAAATTAATAAAGCCATGGGGTCACAGCAGAATTAGTAAAATCAGCAGAGATATAGGAGGAGTGAAGAAGTCAAGCCCCAGTCCCTAGAGAATGATAGTCTCTGGACTTGTGACTACCACCCTACTATTAAAGGCATGTACAGAGAAAGTTGTATATGTGTCTTTACAGCTGGCTCATTTATTGCCTGGTGAGCATCCCCTTTCTGGCATCCCATCCCCACAACAGGTAAAGGTGAAACAAAAAGGGCCTCTACCTTAAGTCTGGTGCGCCAGGACCCATTCCCCCTCCTCACTGTCGCATATCCCTCAGCTCTTCAAGTCCAGAGCAAAAAAAAAAAAGTCACTGCCATAGTTTGGTGCTAAAACCCAGGTCTCCACCCCTTCACTCTGCAGTTAAAAGGACTTCTTTTCTGTTAAACTGTAGCAACTTTACCGCACAGAAAGAGCCGAAGGCTGAACAGTCAATTTCTTATTTCTGTACCGTCCTTCAGGAATGCTGGTAGAGAAAAAAGAATGTAGGAACTTCATTTCCCAGTTGTGCCTCCTAATGCCTTGTACTGTTCACCCCATACTTGCTATGCTTCTGTCCCAGCTATGTGCATTTTATAGCTGAAGTTCATATTATTCTAAGACATTAGTACAATACTCCGGACAATTACAGATAAATGGTCCACTGTTGCTACGTACCTCCAGTACTCTTGTTTAGCTTTTTGAATGTTCAAGTTTTGCCATTCATTTCTCAAAAATGTATATTTTTCATTTAAATATTAAATGTTAAGGGCATTCATTCAAATACCCTTATGATAACAACTTTGAGGTTCTAGTAACATGGCTCAGAATCAACTCAAAGAAAAATATTACCATAATAACTACTTACATACCTCCCAAGAATACTTCCACTGCCATTGAGGTACTCATAGCCTGGATAGCCTCCACCTACACCCATGAAACCATTATTATCTATATCTATATCTATATCTATACAGGAAGAATGTAAAGTCCCTGTAATCACATCTATGCAGGTAAAAGCTGCAATCTCTAAAACCAAAAACACAGCATCCATGGGACTGGACAACATCCCAGGCTGCGTTTTACACGAACTTCAGAACAAACTGACTCCCCACCTAAGCACCATTTTCAATCATAGTCTCACGTCAGGCTTTGTGCCCACTGAATGGCACACAGCAACAGTTATCCCAGTCCACAAAGGGGGAGCCACCACTGATCCTGGGAACTATTGCCCTACTAGCCTGATGAGCCTGGTCTGCAAGGTCATGGAACGTATCATCATGTAAGTCATAAACAAAGAAATTGGTAGCCTCCAAACTCTGGACCCCACCCAGTTTGGGGTAGTGAAAGGCAGATCATGCCTTCTGAACCTGATCAACTTTGAGGCAGTCACCAAAGCCATAGACGAGGGTAAGGTGGTTCACACAGCCTATCTTGACCTCACCAAGGCTTTCGACACCATCCCCCATTCTGGAATTATAGCTAAACTCAGTAAACTAGGTATAAATCCCTACGTCACAATATGGGTTGTCAACTGGCTCACTCACAGAACCCACACTGTAAAAGTTGCAGACTTCAAATCTGACTTCAAACCAGTGACAAGTGGAGTACCACAGGGATCAGTCCTGGGATCTCTCCTGTTTGGTATCTACTTCTCTGAAGTACAGGCTAACACAGAAGGCCTCTGGCTAATGAAGCTTGCAGACGACTGCAAACTAGTAGCCATAGTCAAATCCCCAAATGATGTGGACATCCTACAGAAGGGCCTCACTGAGACAGATGCCTGGTGTCAGAGGCATGGCCTCAAGCTCAGTGCCAAAAAGTGCATTGTCATCCCTTTTGGTAAAAACTCTGTACCCATGAACTACCACATAAACGGCAGTCTACTTAACACAGAATGTGTGATAAGAGACATTGGGACCCAGGTGGACAGTAGTCTCTCCTTTGATAATCACATCACTAAAGTAGTCAGAAAATCCTTCTATGTGGCACACCTCATCACAAAAGGGTTCTCATCCAGGAAAAAAGACGTCATTGTTCCCCACTACTCGGCACTCATTAGACCCATTATAGAGTACAATGCCACTTTTGGAATGTACCTCACAAGATATCTGCAGCAGCTGGAAAGGCCACAGAAGTACCTCACAAAGAGGATTACTGGCCTCAAACAGATGCCATACACTGACCATCTCAAACAACTTCAGCTTTACTCTGTAGCACATCGCCTACTCCGAGGAGATCTCTGCCTAACATATAAAGCTATGTTAAACCCAGAGCTGTTGGACATGCTACACCTAAAGAAATCCCAATCCCTCCGAGGTACATACTCTAGGGACCTAAACCTTGTCACCACAATAAACAGGACATGCTGGAGGGATAGATTCCTGTCCCAGACACTTCCTTTACTCTGGAACAAGCTACCCATTTTGTCATGCCAAGTTCCTCATTAGCACTCTTCAAGAAAAATCTTGATGAGTAGATGGGAAATAGGAAATACACCCCGGGGATCACTTCTGTGGCTCTGCTCGACCGACAGGGGCACAGGAAATTAAATTTCTTGAGTGGCGTAAGCCAGGGAACCTTGTTGGCTAGGCTTACTTAGGCCCTTGGGCCTATAGCTTGGTACCTACCTATCAACCTATATTACAGGCGACTTCAACTTAGACTAGAACACTTGCACTGGTGATAACCCCTCTACCTTCATAAATCTACATGGTTTCTCCCAAGCAATCCAGTTTCACACACAAATAGATAAACATAGCAAAAGGGAATCTATGTTTGACTGGTCCCTTATCAACAGTACCATCCACAGGTATCTCTCCGGGTGCCTTCCAAATAATTAAAGTGATCATAGACTTACCTACTTAATCCGTCATCAGCTCAACTCACCCAGAACCATAGTTTACAAAGTCATACGAAATACCAAAAACTTCTCCAATTCATAGTCATGCCCAATAAATGCAACTGGACACCACTCCATCATCTCCAACTTGACCAGGCCGTAACATACTGCAGTGACACATTGTGTTAAAAATAAGAGATTGCCCTGAATATCAAAAGAAACCATTAAACTTCAAAAACTAAGTGACAAAACCTGGTATCAATACCAAAAAAAAAAAAGAAAGTAAAACTCTGCTAGCATACCAGCAGCTCCACAATAAAAAAAAAAAAAAAAAACTCAAACTAGAAAAAAAACAATATTATAAAACTATGCAAAACGAATATGAAAAAAATCCCAAAAAGGTCTGGCAAGCAGTTAATTCACTCCTCCACCCAGGTAAAGCTACAACTTCAGAACCAACAACCAATAACCAAAGTGTGAGTATTGCCTCACAAATCAACACCTACTTTATAAACACCATCCTCTCCTTAGTTACAGAGAACAATTCCACCCCTCTGTCTCTTCCACCTAATGTGGACACTAACAACAACTTTTTTGACCTCAAACCTATCCCAACTAACACCATAAGAACAATGCTGAAAAAACTGAAACCTTGTTCCTTAGCAGCTGACCAACTCCCCAATGAGTACCTCAAACTGTCAGCTGATGCCATAGTTTTGCCTATCTCCATTCTGGTAAATAGGTCTATAGCAGAACAATATGTCCCAAAATTATGGAAAATTTCCTACATCACCCCTCTGCATAAAGGAGAAACATCAACAGAATTAAACAATTATAGATCCATAGCCATCCTTCCCCCCTGTGTCAAAATTCTGGAAAAATGTATCCACACTCAATTACTACAATACCTGTTATCTCACAACTTTATCTCTCTCGCCCAACATGGTTTCAGACCAAAACATAGCACCACCACAGCCCTAATTAATTTCTCTAGCACCATCAACCAACTGAAAAATTCAAACCAGCAAGTAGCATCATTCCTCTTAGAAATGTCAAAAGCGTTCAACACCATCTCCCTTCAGAAACTCCTTAGTACACTTGCCTCACTAAACATATCAAAGACTTCCCTCTCCTGGTTCCTAAGCTATCTTTCTGACAGACAACAAGCAGTACGATGGAAATCCCAACTCTCACCACTTCTGCCTGTCTGGGTTGGAGTCCCCCAAGGGTCCATATTAGCACCCCTTCTTTTCACCATCTTCTCTAATGATCTAGCCTCATCCACAACGCACACTAAAGTAGTTCAGTATGCAGATGATTCAACTTTAATCTACTCAGCAGATACCTTACCAGACCTCCAAATAGTAGCCCAGCAAGCTTTTAGTAATATAGAAACATATCTAAGTAAATTACAACTAATCCTCACCCCCAAAATGACACAGTTAATGCTATTTATCAGTAGCAAACAATCACTGATCACCCCTCCTTTCACTATTCTCTCAGCAAACAACACAGTGATCCAACCAGTTGAGCATACAAAACTCCTTGGAGTGACAATTGACAACACTCAGATTTGACCAACACATAGCCACCACAATTAAGAAAGTTCACATCAAACTTGGCTCATTGTACAGAAGCAAGCCATTCCTCACTGACAATACCAGACTAGCCATATCCAGAACCTTCCTCCTCTGTGCTTTCCCCCTCTTTACCAACTTAAAAACAATCAGACTTAACCAAATTGGAAACTTGCCACAACAAAATAACCCATTTTGCAGCCAACCTTCCCCATCAAACCCACCATAGTACTGCTGTACATAAATTAAATTGGCTTGAGCTACCTAACCTTCTTCATCTCTACCAACTTAAATTCACGCACAATATCATCTTCCATCCTGAGATTTGCTCATCTCTCAAGGAACGTGTTGTTCCCTACACTTGCCTACAAAGTCTAAGATATGCAGACAGAAACTTTCTCACAGTAAACAAAGCTAACAACACTCACAATGAAGCCCTATTTTCAAATCATGTAGCCAAATTATGGAACTCTCTACCCCACACCCTCCAAAACACACCTGAATCTACCAGTTTTAAACAACTACTGTTTGAACATCTATCCAAAAGCTGGCATTGCTCCTGCGCCAAACCTGACTGACAAGATATCTATAACTCTCTGAACACACTGTCCACTCCTTATCTCATTTTCTCCGTCTTCTCAGTGTTTATTACTACTCAAAAATAAATATATATATATAAAAGAAATGTAATTTGGTCTTAACAATTATTTAGTATGTACACCGTGTCTACTAGAAAACTGTATTGAATACTACTTTATATAGACTAACTAGAAGATATGTATTCTGGTTCTTGCTGTATGTATACTGTTGTACTATCTAATTATTGTTTATTGCTTGTATTTCTGTGGTGCTTTTCTCCTCAAGCCTCCGCTGAAAATGGGCTTCTGGCCCAATCGGACTTTCCAGGTAAACAAATGTAAATAAATTCTTCATATTTACTTCTTTATTATCATCATTGTTTAACTGCTTTACCGTCGTATACATTGCATATATTCTTCTGTAGACTTTTTCATGACCATATTTTAAATGTGTTTTTTTTTCTATTATTCTGTAGACTTTTTCGTGACCATACTTAAAATGTTTTTTATTATATATTGTTCTATTCTATTTTTGGTCTATCATATATTGTTTATTGTTTTATTCATATTGTTTTGCACATGGAGCTTTTCTCCCCGGGCCTCTACTGAAAATGGACATATATCCAGCTAGACTAGCCCGGTCAACAAATGTAAAATAAAATAAAATAAATAAATAAATAAATACATTTTTTCAAGCTGACACACAGTATGTGTCCGAGTCATGTTACTGATGTGCTCTTATGAAATGAGAACCAAGACTAATGCTTTTAGGAGAATAATATTTTCTGCCATTTTATATGCTATATCAAAATACATTTATTTTAAATACTTTATGACGCATGCCCATATAGGCTGTGTAAAACAAAATGAAAATGGGATTATAAAAGGGGTCTTATCCTAAACATTTCATAATAATGTCTTGAAATAGCAAATATATATTGTCTTGTGAAGTTATGATGGGATTCAGACCAGAATGACCTTTGTAAATTGACAGAATGCAACTTTTGCCGAACAGTCAGTTGAAAACAAAGTTGTAGCTTTCAGCTTTTGTCAGAGTCAAATAAACGAAGCTATCAAAAACGTAAATATATAATGTTGTTATGAATATGGACCTGAAAGAGTATATTTCTCTATAACAGTGGCCTTTCATTCGTTACATATGTTGAGGCATAATTCTTTCATTAAAATTCAAGATACTGTTGGTGCATTACTTTTGAAAGTAGGAGTCCAGTCCAGCGAAGTATTTAGTTAATTATGCAAGTAGCCATCAGCATAAATGTCATGAATACATGTTGAACCATATTAGTAATATAGTGTATTAAATGTAAAGAGGAACATCAGTCAAAACAGCAAGTAATATTGGGACAGACCATTCTAAAAATGGCCATCATTTAAGGGGTTAAGTTATACTTGAGTTCAAACATCAGAATTTTTGCTTATTATTCTAAAATCTCCTTTTTGGATCAGTAAAAACTTGGTCTTCAAATGCCCCATCTCTTTATAAGCATGCATTTTATTTGTAACTGTATGTAATGCTGCTGTTGTGTTGTGACTCAACCTAAAACATACCAAGAGTCAGTCAGAAGTCCATATTTCTTTATATACTCAGCAATTTGAGTATATAATATTTTTTAACAAGTTTAGCTAGTCAGTAAAGCATGATTATCGGTTTGAAGTCCTGGTACTTTACTGCGAGGAACATTTGAGAATAAGTATAATTAGGGCATGCTTGAATTGCCGGGGAATGCTACCAGAAGATATGGAAAGGTTGTAAATGTGTGTCAGAAGTTTGGCAATTATAGGACCAGCTATGCGTAATATTGTCAAGGGTGTAGAGTAGGGACTAGGGTTAGTATTTTTCCTCGGGTTTTTTCCAAATCTGCTTGTTGTTTCATTGGTAGCACAAAAGTAGAAAGGAAGGCTAAGAAGTTTACCATATTTTAGTGGGTATAACATGAGTTGGTTGTTGAAATTGAAGGAGAGAATAGTTTGTATATACATTTTCTAATTTCCTCAAGGATGGAAAATGAAATGAGTGTTTTGCCGTTTCTGATATTAACTAAAGTTCCAGATCCCTGATCACTTGTCAGAATCTTTTAGGAAAAGACACCATGGCTTCTTGTTTAGATCACAGATGATTAAATCCCTGCTGATCATTACAATGCTCTGTTTCCATTTAATCCAAGCGCCCTTTGTTTTGTAAGGTCTCTTAGACTGGAATTTAACCACGTGCATTGATTATCCATTACCCTTTTAGTAGTGAAGGGATGAAGTAATTTAATTGGATTCAAGGGAAAATTAAAATGCTCAGTTACTGTTTTGGGGAAGATAGCTTGATGTAAGCAGTGAACCATTTAATGCTATGTACTAGAAAAAGAATTTTGGTTCTTTGCATTCCAAGAAGCTTCTCTAAGATATAATTTCTGAGGTGGGTGATTATGAACCTAGGAACCTATTAATGCAATCTGGACACTAAAATCTAGAGGTCACTCAAGAAATTAGAGTAATAAGTAATGTTTTAGAATTGTTGAGTTATATTGTGATGAGAATGCCAAGCAGCTAGTTGTGCTATGCAGCTGTGTTGGCCGTTGTTGAGAAGTAAATTAACTCTGGAGGCCTATGTAATGTTGAGTCAAGCTTGTGGGTTTTTTGGGGCTCCATGAAAATCTGTATTAAAGTCACTCATAAAATTAATGAGGTTCCTTGTACATGCCACTTTTAATATTTGGTGTGCGGTTTTAGCAAATAATGTAGGGTAGGAAAAGGATGAGAATATAAAACTGCTACATGCTTTCTATGGTTATTTTTAATTATTAACTGCATTAGTAACCAGCTGGGTTGTTTTCCAATGTGAATGTGTTTTCACCCACAGATGATGTTCCAGTAAATGAAATAAGAATAGATTTAGTATGCAGGAGGACATGATTTTTGTTTTAGCCCAACTTTAGCTATACCTAATATGTCTGGATTATGTTGCAGCACCCATGACTCAAGGCTATTGTATGTATTTCTAATACTGCGCGCATTGAGGTGAAACAACCTAAAACCCTTTGATTCGACATGTGTCTAATAGCAATGGAAGCATGACAGATTTTGCCAGTTGTCGATACAAAATAAGGCTTGTTAATAGGTAGCCCTACTACATTTCCTGCTTAGAAGAAACATTGGTCATTGTAGTAATACTTGTGATGGAAGTACTGAAGAATTTTGCAGAACATCCTGATTTTGCCTCATATTTTTGCCCTGTCACTCATATTTTTTTTTAGTTTTTTTGGTATATCATTGAGGATTACTGTTAGTCTGTAATGCTAGACATTAAACCGTCAAACATCTTATTGTTCAGAAAATGCACATTGTTACAAAGCCTAATGTTCTATTAGATTTTTTAAGCAATTAGAGTAATACTTACAAATTGTCACTGATTTTGGGCCTTTGGCCTTCCTTATTTGTGGTTTTGTCCAGAATTCATGAACAAAGACGTTGACAGGTTTTATAATAAGATAAGGTTTAAACTCAATCACTGATGAGTTTGTTAGTTTCTTCCAGGAAATTGAGTATAGGGCTGCATCTGGTGGTCTGTGTACGTCAAACCACTGTCCCAAGTAACAGAAACATTACTAAAATATATTTTAGCATCATTACAGTGCAGATTAGCACATTCACTACACTTTTTTAAAATGTTCAGTCTTAAAGAAACTGAAGGACCACAAGAGGAAACTAGCAGACTTGTGCCTTATGTTTTCCTGATTCGGTAACCGTTTATTAGTGTATTGCATTAGTCGAGACTATGCTTCCCATTTAGAGTGAACAGTTGGTATAGCAAGATGTCACTGTAGAAGTGAACAGTCGCTTCTTGTTTGTTGCCGAGTAGAAAGTCTGTGAATGGTTGAGCTGTATGGCAGCCAAGATTTGACTGCTTTATCCTCAGAGAAAAATTATATAGTTCATCTTGTCTTGTTTATTAATCTAGCAGAGTACTGTTTGTAACCTTTTTTGTTTTTGTGTCAAACAGAGAATATTTCTACTGTTCAGGAACACAGTCCCTAAATATTTCAGCAGATGTGTAAATAGGATTAGAAACATAATAATAACATTTATGACGGCTGGGTGTATGTTTGCCATAAATGTTTTGTTTCTTCAAACATTTGCTGATTTGAAATGCACTTTCATGGCATATTATCATACCCTAGAATGTTTTGCTAATACCAGCATTTTGTGCCATTTCGATTTCCTGGATTTTCGTGAATGTGTCAATTATATCTCTAGAAATACTAATGTAAAATAATGTTCCGTGCTCAGCTGACAATATGCCTAAGATATTTAATACCAGATGAGAACTTGTGTATCTTACTTTAAGCACATTTACTTTATTAAGTTTACATTTGTGCACATTAGAAAATGACAAAATAATACTTTAGAAAGCAAATTATTGCTTGAAAATTCTAAAACTTTAGACTGCAAGGGGCATTGTTTTGCTGCCAGAGTAATTTTCAGTGTTAATTAAATTCAGCAGAAGGGAGAACTTAAAACCTGCAGTTATTGTTACCTTTTTGATGACTCAAAGAAACTGACGTTCTAATTATCTGTCTATTTATTTATTTTAGTTTGTTGCTCAGAAAAGTCTGACCTATTTTCAAGAGAGGCTCTTGCAGAAAAGCTCAACATAGACTGGAATTCAGACGAGTGCTGCATGTCTGCGCAGTGCAAATCTGTATGCAGTTGGCTCACGGCGAATAAAAACTGGATTCTGCATTATCTTTGAATCCCTGCACCCTTCTCATAGCTGCTAATCAGCACTTCACTAGGTGCTATTTGAATGTGAATTCCTGCTGCATTCAAAAAGATGAAAAACAACAATGCAAACCAAGTAAATGATGTAAAGTGAAACATGGGAAAAACATATACATTTAAAATTAAGTAAGCATCACATACATCATCTCCTAGTTAGAGTCTAATATTTCATTACATAAGTAAACAAAAGTGTTCATTAGCAAATATGTATACTTGTATGTTCAATGCCACTGGAAAACATATATGATGTAGGTAATATTATATACAGTATAAACTAAAAAATAATAAAAAAAAAAAAAGAAGAGGGGTGCTGCTGTATACTGATAGCAGCACCCAATAGTACTAATTTGTGAAATACAGTTTATTAGAAAAATAAAATGTAGAAGCATTTATGTGAAGACTTTGTCCAACATTATAGATACTGTGACATTTGAGTAAGATTTTTAAAAATACACTTTTTTGTACTGGCTGTAAAAATGCCAAGCATGTTTTAGTCAGATTTATAATTCAAGCTGCAGGACGTCAGGAGCAGAACCAGTTTTGACCATATTTTTTATAACTGAATGTCTCAATAACTAATAGTCTGATGTATGTAATTGTTAGTGCATGACGCATTTAGTAAGACCAGCAAAGATGAAATTATTCCTTATACATATTTTTGCCCTTACCACAGATTTGACTGTGTGCACTGATTGTTAGGCTGCAGAGTGTCCTCAAACAGTGGATCAGACTCAGAGAGCTGTGGCTACTGGATTTACGGGCAGACACCCTGGCATTATGACTGCTTGGCTCATTGTATTTTCTAAAGTTAGAAATCCTGCCTTTACTCTGTCATATTGAAGACTTCAGTTCTTTCCCACTGTGAAAATGCTCACAGTTTATGAACATTGCTGGGCTGCTGCCATATGTTATTTTAAGGATTTTTTTATTTGTGGATTTAAGTGCTTCCGAGTGAATTTTACAGTTTCCCAATGTTTCATTTTAGGGGTTGCAATTGTTTCTCTGACTACAGGAATATTTTTCTCTTGTTTTTTTTTCTGTTTCTTTTCTGTTTTTGTTTTTGTCAGTTATGGCTTCCATAAACAAATGCCCTAGTGGCAAGTTTCCAGTGCAGACTCATACCTTAAAGGTTTTATCAATATTGGACTTTTTGTTGACAGAATAAGGCATACAATCTGCAAGAGGTTTAATGATGTCATTGGCCATCGTCATAAGGACTTACAAAACTACTCAATGTCATCTTCAGTGCTTGGAAGTGGACCCTCAACCTTCATTCATAGGATCTCCTCAGACTCTGTGTCAGTGACTTCCCCTTTATGATGACCTCTCACGTGAAAGTTCCTGCCTTCAAAATGCCTACCCCTCCAATTAGGAGTATGCTGGCCTTAGTACTTCCTGAGACATATTATGGTCACTTTGTAGAAGTTATTAAGAAGATAGCCTCCCAGGTGGCCTCCAGATGTTGGAACACAGTCATGGTAATTTAGCTTTTGTCCTTTTATCAACCATATGATGTTAGTGCCTCTGGGATGGGGCATCTGGCATCAGCCCCACTGATGCTGACACTGATTGTGCTTGTCTAGTTGATATTGCTTTTCTAGTTTTGGTAGGACAGGTCCACTGCTGTTGACCCTACTGATGACAGTTGTTCACTCCTGTTTTTGTGATTAATGCCTTCTTCCCAGTATCTCAGCTGTGTTTGATGGGTATTTTTTTACCTTGCTGCATGGATATAGAGCTGTTAAGAGGTTGCAGCCAGGCTAAGTGTACTACTTCATGGTTTCCACCCCACATTAGCTCCCTCCTGACAGGATCCTGCATTTTACCCACTTACTTTAACACAAGGTTCCCTCTTTCATAACGGGAGACCATCCTCCTCTCACTTTATCAGTCCTTTGCCATCTAAAGGATTGGGATCTTCATCTGTTTTTCATTTTGGTTTAGATGCCTATAAAGAGCCTCAACAAAACAAAACATTTGAAGTATGTGGTTGAACTTATGGAACTGTTACCCATAACGTATCCTAAATTTGGAAAAAAAATAAGTTTAAGCAAGTGACAGAGGTGGGTGGCCTTTAGGTGCTGTTTTCTTCTTCCAGAGGAGAGTGTGATGGGCCTTCTGAGTTATTAAGCAGTCCTCTAGGATATTTCTTCCTGGATCTCATCCAGTAATGCAAGAACACCTGGACACTTTGGTCATAGTCCAGAGAAGGACAGTCAAGATTTTCTGTCTCCCAGGGATTGTTCAATCTGAGCAGTGAAACCCAGGCTGAATGCTGTTGTTTCTGCTTGAGCTCCAGGAAGAAAGCACACCTCTAAGGAACAAGTAGGATATCTCCTGGAAAGAAAATCCTGGTATCTGGATCTTCTGGGGAAGTGAGTGATCATGTCCACCATATTGTCGGCCTGTGAGAATGCTGAACAACATACCGTTGTTTTACTTCCTGAAATATATGTTTGACAAAGCACTATAGTCTGCGGAAGGCATTTCTGATAGCAAACTTATAGATAGTCCTAAAATTTAAGTGACCAGTCTGTCCACTAGTATCTCTCTAATAATCTGTACAGTGTGCAATGCTCCAGATACACTTGAAAAGCTCACCCAGACTCTGCCACAACTTGCTGTAAGGGAAAGGTTAGTTTGCTTTTGCTTTCTTGTATTTTGTATTACTTTATTTCCTCCTCCTATTTTGTATACTGTGATTTGTTTTCTTTACACTGTTTTTCTTGTATTCTGCTTTTAATTGCATATTAAAACTTGGAAAGAGACCAAAGCTCTGTCTCTTGTGAGTCACACAGATTTTTTTTTAAAACACAACTGTCTTTCTAGTTGCCTGCCCCTTATGTTAATTTGACCATATATCTCCTTCCCTCTCCCCTTTCACTGGCTGTTGTCAGTAAGCACAAAATTATCATTTTGTGAAATCATTCCACTTCAGCTATTTAAATTTATTGGCCATCCCACTGTGTTCCGTAGAACCAGAACACAAAGTGCCCACCCCCTTTCAATTTATCTTGTTCTTTTAAAATTAGTGGGTCTTCACTTAGACAGCTAAACCTGAAATTACGCCCTTTTTCATATCTAACTGCTTAGTGCACACTGCAGTGCTTAGGATATTAACCCATTTTTATATCTTATCTTTAAACATCTGTTGCGACACCACCATTTTTTTTGGAGAGCTCATATTCTGCCTCTCAGAAGTCATCTTGGGATTTTTGTTTCTGTTTTCTCCCAGTGAGAGAAGGAGCACAGGGACATTATTTCCCGGAGACTGCTGATCACCAGAAAGCCTAACAAGTGCTTCATAGGTGACGGCTTGGAATTTGTGCTTATGTTCTACTCCTGGTGAGAGAAGGAGCAGAGTGCATTGATTCCTGACTGTTTCTGGTTTATCACTGAGTGGCTCTGCTTGATGTTCCTGATTTGTCTCGTTGCTATTCGAGGCATGCACCAGGAAAAGGCTACAACAAACCTACAGACCATTGCATCATCTGTGTCACTCATCCTTCTCTAACACATAAGACAAGCGGGTGGGGGGGAGTTCTTTTAGATGCTTTAATGCATAGAAACATATCAGGATGGACAGCAGCATCATAAAGTACAAATGAACTAGTTAACAGACAGACCTTACATACATACATGCTTACATCTCAACAGCTTACTACAACATTACAGTCAGACTTGCATGTGCTCAGTATTTATACACTTGTGCAAGCCCTTGAATAGCTTCTTAAAGGTGCACACACACATATTAATCTACATCCTCACTCTGAAAAAGATTGCCATTTTGAAAGAATAATATCAAGGCCAGACATGCATTACTATATATATATATATATTTATTTTATTTTATTTTTTTATTTTTTTTTATTTTACATTTGTTGACCGGGCTAGTCTAGCTGGATACATGTCCATTTTCAGTAGAGGCCCGGGGAGAAAAGCTCCAAAGAATAGAGGTAGATTAACAAAAACATCAGAAGATCAAGTAATAAGTATTACATTCAAAGTCAAATGAACAAGTAATAGGGTTATACAAATAATTTAAAGAGGTAAACAGACTTAGGTAGTTGGACTAACATGGCTACAATGAAGACCCTTGCGGTTTGGCTTGGGTAGAAATTAGGTAGTCCTGGGATGTTTACTATTAATCTGGATTAGAACACGGGCATAGCCATTCGGACTTTAGGAGATCTTTGAGTTGTTTTTTGAATTGGTGGAGTGAGGTCTTGTGTCTTAGGTTGTTTGGGAGGGCATTCCAGGGTTTTCCAATAGAATTAGCATAGAGTGCTTCACCTCCCGAGTTGTTAGATTTAATAGTTTGTATTTGTAAGCTTTTGGATGACCTAAGGGATGTAAGGTTAGAGTAGGGGGTAAATATTTTGTTCATTGAGGGGGTTTTGTCAGGATGGTGGATTGCTTTGAATGCCTCAGTGAGCTGATTGAGTTTGAGAATGTTGGGTAGTTCTAACCAATCTAGCGTCCTTAGATTGTTGCAGTGATGTGTGCGATAGGGCATTCCTGTTATAAATCTGGCTATGTGGTTATAGGTTGTAGATAGTTTGTTGAGTTCTCTTTTATTAAGGAAGGAGAATATCGGGGAGGCATAGAGGAGTGTGGAAAGGAGGTGAGTCCGGGCAATGGTTAGTTTCGTGTGTGGGGTTAGGAAGTTCTTAATTCTATACATGGACCCGAGTTTCTTGTTTACCGACTTAATGGTCAGGCTGATATGAGTATCAAATTTAAGCTTGTGGTCTATGGTCACGCCTAGTAGTTTGGTGTGGGAGACAGGGTCTATTATGGTCCCATTATTGGAGGTCACGTGAATGGTGGGGCGGTTGGTGCTAGGAGATTCATTTCCTTGAGGGGTAGAAGTAGTGGGGAAAAACAGAAGTAATTTGGTTTTGGATGGGTTAAGTAAGAGTTTTAGTTCCAAGAACCATTTTTCAACTAGGGAAAAACAGTTTTGGGTTGCGACTTGGAGTTTGGCGAGAGAGGTGTCAGAGCAGATCAGGGTGGAGTCGTCTGCATATTGTATGCAGGTGGCTTTGGGAATGATAGAGTGCAGATCATTAATAAATATGGAGAAAAGAAGAGGACCAAGGATAGATCCTTGGGGAACACCGATATTTGTGGGGAGTAGGTCGGATAAGCTATTTTCCCATTGAACAGCCTGTTGTCTACAAGAAAGGTAGTCATTAAACCAGTCTATGGTAGTTTTGCTAAGATAGAATGCCTCCAGTGTGTGGATCAACTGTTGGTGATTGACCATGTCGAAGGCTTTGGATAGGTCGAGGAAGAGCGCAGAGGATATTAATTTATTGTTTCGATTGTGGTTAATTGAGTCAACAAAGGAAAGGAGAGGAGTAGTTGTGCTATGATGGGGGCGAAAGCCGTGCTGGGTGTGAGACAGGAGGTTGTTTCGTGTTAGATGGGTAATGAGCTGCTTGTGAATGCAGCGTTCCATGATTTTGGCTAGAGGAGATAGTATAGCTATGGGTCTGTAGTTTGATGTGTCAGTGGAGGATCCACCTTTATGTAGAGGGATGATGTGGGAGATTTTCCAAATAGAGGGAATAGAAGCTTCTGAAATGGTCCGGTTAACCAAGATAGAAACAGGGTAGGCTATGGCATCAGATGCAATTTGTAGGTAATTGGCTGGGAGTAAGTCAGCCGCTAAGGTGGTTGGTTTGAGTTTATTTAAGAGGGTTCTAATGTAGGAGGTAGGTACGGGTTGGAGGTTAAAGGAGGGTTGAGTTGTGTTTTTGGTTGAGGGTGTAGCTGAGGGAGAAGTAGTAAGTTGGTTGGCGAGGGGCTGGATGGTTTCTGTGAAAAATGAATTAAAGGTGTTGGCTATTTCTTTAGAATCTTTACCAATGAGTTTTTCAGGGGTAGGGGTGGTGGATTTACCTGGATGAAGGAGGTGATTGAAACCGGCCCAGAATTTTTTGGGATTATGCTGGTGTTTATCTTGGAGGTGACAGTAATACTGTTTTTTGTCAGACAATACGGCTGCTTTAGTTGAGTTTCTAAGCTGAAGAAACTTGATGCGATCTAGTGGGGTTTTAGAGGTTCTCCATTTGTGCCAGGCCTTGTCTCGATGTTTAATTTTGGCTATAGTATCCTTTGTTAGCCAGGGTGCGATGCGTACCTTAGTTCTAGTAAGACGCTTAGGAGCATGCGAGTCAAGTATTTTTAGGAAAGTGTTATTAAAATATAACACACTCTCATCTAAGGGTAAAGTTTTTAGGATGGACCAATTGCATGCCTTAAGTTCTGTAAGAAAATGGTCTGGGACAAAATTCTTACTGTTCCTAACTAGTCTGGATTGTGGATGATTTGAAGTTGGACACTTGTGCTTTATAATAAAGGTAATCAGGTGGTCACTAAGGTCGTTGGGAAGGGTCCCTGTAGTATAGTTATTTGGAGCCTTGTTTGTAAGAATCCAGTCAAGGCTGCTCTCTTTTTGTTGAGCATTACCAATTCTGGTGGGAGATAGAATATTTTGAGAGAAACCATGTAAGTTAATGGGGAGAGGATTTGGGAGTTCGGAATAGAGGGACCAGTTAATATTAACATCCCCTAGAATTATTGTTTCTTGGGGATAGTTGGTAGCAAACCAACTGAGGATTAGTTCTAGGTTTTCAATATTTTTGCCTGGTGGTAGATAAGTTACAATGAGATTAATACTTTTTTGGTTGTTTAGGCGAATCTTTAGAGCAATTAGTTCAAGGTTGGGGATTTTTGGAGGTTGGAACATATTAGAACAAAAAACACAGTGTTCATGTTCAAGTTGCTTTATACTTGCTTCAGGATTTAGAAATGTTTCCATATCTCATAACAAAACAATCCTGACCAAACTTAGAACAGGGACAGTCTGCGGTGAACAACTTGTATCAGGAACATCTGGATTTGTCACAAGAACTCTGGAACTTCTTCTGGAATTGAATGTGCTGTGGTATAGGCTCGGACACTGGTCTCAAATGCTTCTGATTCTGCCTAAAAACTGTTCCTTGTAATTCCACAATGTATGATCTTGGTCCTGGACTAATATTCTTCATGACACCAATCCGATCATAACCTCTCGACATCTGCATCCCTACCACTTCTCCCTCTCATAATGTATTGAGCGGTTTGCTGGTTTTAATTTAGTATGACTTCTGGGTTAGGCGCTTCTTCAACAGGTTTGCTTTAACTGACCCGTTGTTGTTAACACATGGAACCAACAATTGACTACTAACTGATAAAGTGGTTCTGGTTTGTCTCGACAGAAGTCTCTTGAGTAGGTGAAGCAAGATGCTTATCATGAGGAACATTTCTGAGAGTCAAGAGATTTATGAAACATCGCTATTATCTCGTTTTGACTTCTCAGATAACTGTTTTGCACTTTGAACTGCTAGTTCTGCCAAACCATTTGACTGTGGGTACTCTGGACTACTTGTGAAATGAGTAAAGTCCCATTCTTCAGCAAATCGTTTGAACTGTTGGCTTGTAAACTGCGTGCCATTGTCAGAAATAACTTTGTGTGGACTACCATGCACTGCAAAATTATGTTTCATCTTAGTAATGACAGTACTGGATGCTAGGTTAGGAAGTCAATCTTGAACCAATTAGAATAAGAGTATACAAACACCAAATAATGTTGACCATTCCAGTCAAAAATATCAGTGGCTACTGTCAACCATGGTAGTTCTGGAATCTGATTAAGCTGAAGTGGTTCTTTCTGTTGATGTGGTTTAGTACTATTACACACTGAACAAGATAAAAGTGCTCTCTCAATGTCTTGTGACATAGAAGGCCAAAATATCAGTTCTGTCACTCCTCTTTTGGTAGATTTGGTTCCTGGGTGACCACGATGCAAGATAGTAATGTACTCTGGTTGCAAGGACTTTGGAACAATCACTTTTGGACCTTTCATAATAATACCTTTGTCAGCCAAAATCTCATCTCTGTATGGAAAATAAGGTTGCACTTCTTGAGGTAAACTAGATTGCTTTGATGGCCAACCTTGATTGATAAAGTGGATAAGCCTCTGTAGAACTGGATCTGTGGCTGTGTGATCTCTCAAGTCATCAAGACATGGGGAAAATTTTCTCACTTCCATGCCGTCAAAATCAAGGTCCTCATTCTCATGCAGTTCTGTGGTGTTTCTCGGCGATCTGGATAATGTGTCAGCAAGATAAAGACTTTTGCCTTTCTTGTAGACAAGATTGGAATTGCAATCTCAGCATCATGCGTTGCTATCTGGTTGGACCTGAATACATAGGCTTTCTCAAGATAGTGACTAAGGGTTGGTGGTCTGTTTCGATCTGGGTAGGTTTACCATAAACATAATCACGGAACTTCGAACATGCAGACATGACAACCAAAAGCTCTTTCTCGATCTGGGCATATTGCATCTCAGTTTGGGTAAGAGTTCTCAATACATAAACAATAGGTTGATCCTCTTGTAGAATGACTGCACCAAGACCAAATTTCGAAGCATCACATGAAGGAGTAACTGGCTTGTGAACATCATAGTATCTGAGAGTTGGTGGACTAGCAATTCTCTGTTTCAGGACTTCACATGCCTTTGGTGTTGCTCTAACCAAAACCAAGATACATCTTTATGTGTCAGCTCTCTGAGTAGCGCTGAACGTTGGCTCAAGTCTGGAATGAACTTGCCTAGGTAGTTGACCATGCCAAGAAAATGTTGCAGGGCTTGAACATTATCTGGTGCTGGCATCTCAAGAATGGCTGTTTGTTTTAAAGGGTCTGGTCGTAGGGCTGTACTAGTAAATAAATGACCAACATAAATAACTTCTTGTAGCCTGAACTGCATTTGTGTAGATTGAGCTTAAGATTCACTTGATCTGCCCTTTCCAGAACTTTTCTGAGGTTTCTGTCATGGTCTGCTTCATCACATACTCCTATCAGTATGTCATCTACTATAATAGTACAACACTACCCATTAAAAAAATTTGCTCCATTGCTTGTCGAAAGAATTCACTTGTAGAATTTATCCCATATGGCATTCTCAAAAATCTGTACCTGCCAGAGTACTGAATGTAGTGAACAATGATGATTTTTTGTCAAGCTGAATTTGCCAAAAATGAACTCTTTGCATCTAAGATAGAAAAAATGATGCCATTTGGCATCAAGGCTATGACTTCTTCAACTGTACGCATTGGATGATGAGGCCTTTTTAATGCTTTGTTCAAATCTCATGGATCAGTACATATAATGATGTCATTTGAGCTTTTCTTGTGAGCTACCACCATGGAAGATACCCATTCAGCTGGAGTTGTAACTGGACAAATAACACCTTGTCACACCATTTTATCTAACTCGGCTTTGACTCTGTCCTGCATGGCTATTGGAACTTTACCTGCTGGCCTGATAACTGGACTGACCTCTAGATCTAACTGCATGGAGTAGATAACTGGAAGTTTGCCTAGTTTACCTTAGAAAAGATCAGCAGAGGTAGAAAAAAAATGTACTGGGCAAATTTATAGTAGTGGTCTTTTAAGCTAACATGATGAACTTCCTTATTAAATGAAAGCAGTCACATTTTCAAACTGTCTCTGAGCCCTAATAATGACTGGACATGCCTCTTAACCACATAAAATAACAATTCATAGCTTCTTCTAGCTGAATAACATGAAAGCGCTACTGAGCCTTCAGTTTGAATTTCTTCACCTCCATAAGCAACAAGCTTCGCACACCTTGCCAAATCAAGCCTTTTACCATGACATACTCCAGCAACTGTTTCTGTTGACATAACATTGCACTTGAAACCTGTATCAACTTTGAGCCCTACGGGTTTGCCATTTATCCGAACAGTACAAAATACTTCATTCTTTGCCCTTAAATCTATTGCATTAACTGTTTCAGGAAGCACTGACACACCACCCACATAAAGAGTAGCCTGCTACCCCACATCATGGCTTTCTAATTGATGAACTTGTTTCTTAAAATATTCCCTTTTAATGAAGGAATGTGGGCCTTCTGATTTACAAAATCTTTTGAAATGATTCCATTCATTGCATTTGTGGCATTGCTGACCAAAAGCTAAACATTTCTCCCTTTTAGATTCATGGCTACTATCACAATTACAACAGTTGACAATAAAACTAGGTTGGGGCCCATGCTTTCAGTTTGATGACTCACTCTTATGCATCACTGAGACTGTGCGAACTCTGGAATTTGCTAGAAAGTTCTGGGGTTGCAGGGGTTACAGCTGCTGCCATGTGCTTGGGCCTGTTTCTTTATCACTGAGCCTTATAGAGCTGTTCTCATTTGTAAGCCTACTTGTGTGCCTTTCTGTGAGCTCGTATATGTGACAAATCTCAGTGGCCTTATTCAAAGTTAAATCACTGTCACATACCAAAATCTTTCTCACAGCATCATCTTTTATACCACACACAAGTCTGTACTTTATCAACTCATCCCTTAAATCACCAAATCTGCACACTTTAGCTTTGTTTCTCAGGTCAGTTATATATGCTGTGAAAGTTTCACCAGGCTTTAGATCCCAAGTATCACCAGGCTTTGGATCCCTTGTGAAAAATAAGTGCCTTTCCAGTGTACATTTGTCTGGAGATTGCACATTTCTCTAAATTTATGTTTTAAGTACTCAGAGTCCTCTCTTGACTCAGCCTGTACAACAGTATGACCGTTTTCCCCTTTTCCAGCATAGATAGCAGGTGCATACACAAATGATCCTTCCATTTCTATGGTTTATGACCCAGCTCAATTAAGCAGAATAAATGCGTTTGTACAGTCATCTTTATCAGAAAATGCAGCTTGTATGAAAATGCTGTACTCTTGCTCAAGCACTCTCCAGTTCTGAGCAATATTACTGTCAAATACAAGTGCACTGGGTTTTCGAAATCTGTCTGTCATGCCCACAAAGTATACACAAACACATTGACAATATGGCCCTTGTATTTATGTACAAATAGTTCTGTGAACTTGTAATAACATTCAAATGCACAATAAGCTCTTCAAAATACTGTACTTTGCAAAATATGCTGTATTTACTGTAACACTGCACAAACATGCAAACACTTTTATACACTTCTAATAACTCAGACATCTTTGCTTAATAATGCTTTGTGAAAATGCAGTTGTTTCCCCTTATTTTATTCATTTTATGCAAGTTGGACTTAATTTCAAACATTTTCCATAGTAATTTGAATATTTTTATCAATATTGTACATACCAGTCTATGTGAATATCATTTAGAATATTCGGTATGCCCAGTTTCATATTATGCAAAAAGAAATAGTGCTGAAAAAGTTTTAATACCTGAAATTGTTTCTGACCTGTTTTGCAAAGTTTTGCATGTTTTAGGGATGATTCAGTCCTGTATATTCCACCAGCTCCTAGCAAGTACCTTTAGTTGTTTTGGCCCAGCCACCTTTAAGTTCATGCCCCTTGGATATGCCATTTCTGATTCTGTGTCATGTAGGCCTCCCACTTCTGACACCATGTTGGTCATTCTTCTCTAACACGTAAGACGAGCAGGCAGGGGGTTTCATTTAGGTGCTCTAATACGAATAAATAGAAACATATCAGGATGGACAGCAGCATCTTAAAGTACAAACAAACTAGTTAACAGACAGAGCTAAAAGCATACATGCTTGCATCTCAACAGTTTACTACAACATGACAGTCAGACCTGCACGTGTTCAGTATTTATACACGTGTGCAAGCCTGTGAATAGCTTCTTAAAGGTAGATGCACACATATTGGTCTACAATCTGGGACAAGACACTGGATCACCAAACAGGCTGTGGCCTGCTTTTCATCTTGGGATTGGTGTTGATGTTTTGTTTATGGTGAGAGAGCAAGCAGAGGAGCATTGTATCCCATCAAAGTGAAACTGTGGTGAGACAAGCAGTAGTAGCAGCCAGGCAGTAGCCATTCATGAGACTCCCCTGTTTTCATCATTCTTGACAAGCTAATTCTTTTTCTGTAAGTACTGCTTGATTTGTTTCAACTTCAGAATATCTGCCTAAATACTTCATCTTTAAATGTTCAGGGTCTACGTATTAGTTTCCTCTCAAATGTTTGGCAGTGCCTTGTACAGATACAGACACCTTGAGTAACATTTGTCCTATAAAAGCACAGTTGAAATTTCGCCAATACCTAGTTTCACACAGGAAACCTAGTTTACAGTGACAAGCACTTCCCCCAGAGCTGCAAACCAGATGCTCCTCACATTGCTTTATATTCTCATGTCAACTGTCTAATCAGTAAAAAAAGGGTCTGTTGCCATGGGTATGAACTTTCCCGCCAGCTTGGTGGATTTGGGCATCTTGAGGCAATGTAAAAATTGCCTCATATTTACTGACAACAAGTTAATTCTCAAACAAGCTAATATGGTATGTGAGTGACATATTTACACAATGTCACTGGAGGCAAATCTCTCACGTAAAAGTACTCCTAATGTCAATAAGGTTGTCAGTAGTACACACGCGGCACCCATCCCACACAATTCAAAGTAGACATGTAGACCCACATATGCTGAGGCACTTAAATGTAACCTTCATAAACCCCAAAGACCTCCTAGATGAAGTACACATAACAAATACCCTCAGTAGCCCTAAATGAACTCTTTCAAAACAGCACCCATCTCAACACATACAACCCCATCTCATGGAGCCTGTACTTCTAAGCCCATAAGGCAAGCCACTACACAATCTGACATTCTGGTCATTGGAGACTCCATCATGAGACACACTGATGTCCCTCTCACCAGACTGAGTAAGGAGAAAGTCACAGACAGTTGCTTATCAAGGGCTAGGATCCGCCAAATTACACACACACTCAGATCATTGGATGACAAGTACCAGTATAACTCATAGGCCACGTGGGATTAAAGGACCGGAGACATACCTCCCTAGACTGCATGAAAAGAGACATCATGGAGCTCTCGGAATATGTGTCTCAGACTGGTATGACCCAGCACTGAGCAGCACTTTACCTTCTCCAAGGATGATGCCACAATACGAACAAAAGATGACTGACTTTAAAAATTGGCTTAGCTTTTGGAGTCATTCTAAGGGGGTACAGTATTTATCATCATGGAAGGGGATGGTCAGCAGACCACGCTGCTTTGCCAGGGATGGTTTGCATCTCTCCCCTCTAGGCTTTCAAATATTAGCTAAAACATTGTCTTCCCCCATAGTGCCTTTTTTAGGAGATGTAAAACTGAAAGTACTTCTGATGTAGCAAATCAAAACCAAGAAAATCTAAAGTATTATTGATCAATGCTAGGAGTCTAAACAAAAAACTCCACTCACTCGAAGGTCTGTTCAGCCTAGAACAAGCCTAAATGATTACCAGCCAGTTGCTCTTACATCAACAGTAATGAAGTGCTTTGGGTGGTTGATCAAGAACCATATCTCTTCAAGCCTACCTGCAACACTGGATACATTACAGTTTGTACATAGATCTAACCGCTGCATGGCTGATGCAGTAGCTGTAGCATTTCATGAATTCTTGGCACATCTAGAGAACAAGAATTGCTACGTCAGAATGCTATTCATCAATTTTAGTTCCACCTTTAACGCTGTCACCCCCCAGAATCTGATATCGAAGCTGATCCAGCTGGGCATCAACACCCCCCCCCCCATGTAACCGGATACTGGACTTTCTCATCAACAGACCCCAAAACGTATGTGTGGGAAGTAACAGTTCAGTCAGTATTACATTGGGAACGGGTGTCTCTCAGGGCTGTATCCTGTGTCCTCTACTGTTCACATTGTTGACGCACAGCTGCAAGGCCAAGTATGAATCCAACAAAATCATCAAGTTTGAGGAGGATACCACTGTTGTAGGACTTGTCCGAAATGGTGAGGAAACAGCCTGCAGGGTGATGTGGAGCATCTGATAGCCTGGTGCAACAGCAACAATCTGACCTTAAATGCAAGCAAGACCAAAGAATTAATAGTGGACATCAGGAGGACTCAGAAAATACATCAACCTCTAGAAATTAAGGGGGTGGCAGTGGAAAGAGTAAAAAATACCAAGTTGTTGGGGGTGCACATCTCAGATAACCTATCCTTGTCAACTCATATTAGCCACACAGTGAAGGAGGCACAACAACGTCTGCACTTCCTATGGAAACTGAGGAAGGCAAACCTGTCTCAGTCCATCCTCAAGGCATTCTGCAGGGGGACATTCAAGAGCATCCTCTCAAATAACATAATAGTTTGGTATGGTAAATGCATAGCATCTGACCACAAGGCTCTCGTGAGGGTAGTGAGGACAGCAGGAAAAAGTTATTGGTTCCTCACTCCTCATGGATGATCTGCATGAGACTCATTGTGTGGGAAGGGCTGGGAAGATAATCGACAGTCCCACTCACCCTGTCCATGGCATGTGCTTCTGCCTTTCCTTGGGTAGGCGGTATTGCAGCTTACACTGCAAAACATTTAGACTGAACAGGAGCTTCTTCCATCTGTCCATAAGGCTGCTGAACTTGAATGCTAGGCATGACAGAATAATCAGATCAATGTGTCACTTGGTGTGAAGTATCATCTATAGTAACCACTCTGTCAAATTGCTTCAATAACTGGTACAGTTAGCCTGATTTCTTGTGGTATTATTTCCTGAATGTGCAATAGTCAGGAGTGAGTCACCACTCCATACAGGTGC
The DNA here is from genome assembly GCF_019279795.1 of Protopterus annectens. Taxonomy (NCBI): domain Eukaryota; kingdom Metazoa; phylum Chordata; order Ceratodontiformes; family Protopteridae; genus Protopterus; species Protopterus annectens. The sequence goes on from NC_056731.1 coordinate 1,749,761,078, forward strand.
AGTATGAGCATCAGAATATATCATACTACAACTGATGAAGTGCAATATTCTAAGCAATCACAATGTGAAGTCATAGTCTTGCAATACCTACTAGTATAATATTGTCTAATGTCTTCTTGTCCAGTTGTGGTAATTTATTGTGTTGTTAATATTTTAAGTATTATTGTATGTGCATTAGTCTGCCAGTCAAACTACATGTTTCATTGTTATGTCTTGCACGAGGACCAAAGCAATGTAATTTTGCTCAGCTTGCACTGCTATGTGTATCTGATCAACAATAAAGTTTACTTTGACTTTGAGAATGCTGACATCTGTGCAATCACTAAGGCATAGTTTAAAGCTGCAGAGAGCACACGAACAGTGCAAGGTTATAATGCCTTCCACACATTTAAGCCAGCTACTACATAGACAGGGACTAAAAGTGGAGATGTCTTGATGTAAATATACCTCAAGGCTGATCCAGCAGGACAATGCACTTGAGTTGCTCCATGTTCAAATCGCCATAGGTCAAATCCCATACCACTTCCTTGCAAATTATAGGGCCCCCTCTATGACCCAGGTAACCCATACCATGTATTTAAATTTATTGGAAGCACTCACCATTCAACCCAATACCATATTCATGAGCGACTTTAATTATCCCACTATTACTGGAAATCACATACGGCACCACACGTACAGGCACTGAGATTAATGGAGTTTGAAAACACAAACTCCCTGGACCAGATTGTAAATATTGGATCTGGTCCTCACTAATATGGGAGAGTGCTGCACACTGCCTACTGTAATCTCGCGTCTATATCATATTATCATATGATGTAAATAGTGAACGCTATTTCATCGTACCGATCATATTGAAACAACAAAATATCGAACAAACGGAACAGCGATTTTTTTTTCCCTAGGGAAAATATTCGCTGCTCCGTAAAAAAAAAAAAAAAAACCTTAAACACAAATTTAACTGGGGGGCTTCGCCCCCACACCCCCCCCCCATGTGTGGGGCTGTGCCCCCACACCCCCCTACTTAAATATACCAACTCAGAGATTGCACTATAGTGGAGGAAATGGCAGAGTCCCGAAGACGGCCCACCAAATTTTTTCCCTGGGAAAAAATTTGATGTACCATAAATTTGCTATTTTGCTATTTCTTTTTTTTTTTAAATATTTTTATTCATTTCCAAAAACAAGAAAACATGAATGCAGGTTATTTATGACAATGAAGTATTTACAAATTATTTAAAAAGGTAGGCTAAAACCTCTAAACAAATATCAAACATTAAAACCAAAATAAAGTATTTACAAGGGTGTCTATTGTTGACATATAATTGACTTTCTATACAATTGTTTCCTGATTATAATCTGCTGCAGTCATTATTCTCCAGTATTTCAGTTACTTTTTGCCATGCTACGTATAATGATGTAGTTCTTTCAGTTCTTCCTTTAATAGTGTTCATTTCCAGTTGCGATACTGATGACACCATATTCAAGAATTGCTTAAAAGTTGGAGAAGTTTTGGATTTCCAGTTTGATGTAATGTTCTTCCTTGCAATAGCTAGGAGAGTCCATAAGATTACATATTTTGTTCTTGGCACACAGTCAGGTACAGGTGCATTAAACAAAATAATTGATTTGGAAATCTGGAATTTATCATTGAATACCATTTGCAGAAAATAATTTATTTTATCCCAATATGGTTTAATCAAATGGCATTCATAGAACATATCTTGCCAGTCTGCTTTTATCGATAAATCACATCTCCAGCAGTCAATATTTTTCTTAAACATAAGTTCCATTTTATGAGGGGTTACATAAGATCTGTGTGTGAATTGCCATGTAAAAAGTCTCCAATGTAATGAAAGTGATGTCTGCTTTGGAGAGAGAAGAATTAGTTTTTTATCTCTGTCATTTGGCACATGTCCATTAACTGATATAATAATTCCATATTTTGTCATTATTATGCATTTTTATTTTTTTGTTTGTTTTATAAATAGATGATAAGTATCCCTTTCCAGTAATGGGTTGATTCGTTAGTAATATTATATGTTCTATAAGGTTAGGAACATTTTGTCGTATTGATGGTTGCATTGTTTCTTGTTTGCTTAATATATACTGTCTTAATTCTTGTACATGTAACCACAAACTATCTTCCATATTTAATTTCTGTTTAATCTGGTCTATCGTCAAAGGTTTTCCAGAGTTTAGCAATTGATGCCAATATATTAATACCTTTTCTTTAAGCATGTTGACTACTTCCATATTAAATGTTATTATATTACCTTGTGTGTACGCTACTGGATATAAAAGAAATGACCATGCTTTAATATCAGGATTGCTATTAATAAGATTTTGGAAAATTTTTAATGTATAAGTAATGTATTTGGAACTTATATTTTTATTCTTATGTATCATCATATATTCCTTTATCAGCCATAGAAAATTGTTTGGTATGAAATATGTATACTTTTTTGCTACTACAAATCCTGGTTTTAACCAGATTCTCTCATGAACTAGCTTCCATTTTGATGTATATTTTGTATTTAGCCATAATGATATTGTTTTAATAATGGATGAATGCAAATATATTTCTATGTCTGGTAAACCTATGCCACCTATATCCCAATCATCTAGATAATACTTCATAGCTATCCTTGGTTTTTTTGGATACCATAGGAATCTTACCATTAAATCATTTAATTGTTTTAGGTGCGATTTAGCTGGTGGCAAAGAACAAGCTTGTATGACATAAAGAATTTTTGGAAATATGATCATTTTAATTATATAAAGCCTTTCTTCCATTGAAAATAAGAATTTATTCCATCTTTGTATTAGATTTTTAATATTATTTAAGGTCTCTTTATAATTTGTTTCAATTGTAGTATCTAGGTTGTTAGTTATTATAATTCCCAAGTATTTAATTATATTATCGGTAGAGATATATTTATGATATTTTTTATTTAGATCTTTTTTATTAGTATTTATAAGAAATACATTTATTTTGTTTTCATTAAATTTAAGACTTGAAAAGTTTTGAAAGTTTTGAATTGAGTCCCATAATGCTTTGAAACTGCTATTATTATTTTTTAAGGTAATTAAAATATCATCAGCAAAAAGTTGAATTTTAAGCTCTAGGCTGTTGTCTAGTTGTATTCCTTCAATATTTTTATCCATATGTATATTATTTGCTAAGGGTTCAATGACTAGCGCAAACAATAATGAAGAAAGAGGGCAGCCTTGTTTTGTGCCCTTAGTTATTTTAATAGATTTAGACAGACAAGATCCCAGTTTTATATAAGCCAGTGATTTTTCATATAATGATTTTATTAACAAAGTGAAGTTGTTTGAGAAGCCATATTCTTCTAAAACTAACCACAGATAATCCCAGTTCACTGAATCAAATGTGCTATTTATGTCTATGCTAATAACATTCATTTTGTTTTTTTGTGACATTTATATAATCAATTAAGGAAAGAATTCTTTTAATGTTGTCATAAGTGTTCCTATCTTTTATAAAACCTGTTTGATCCTCCTCTATCAAAAGTGGTGGTAATTGTTTTATTCGAGCAGCATGTATTGCCATAAAAATTTTATAATCTATATTAAGAAGTGAAATGGGTCTGTACGATGAACATTCACTGGGATCTTTATTTTGTTTCAGAATTGGTGATATTAATGTGTACTTCCAAGAAGGAGGAGTGTCTTTACCATTTTTAACTGATGTAAAGACATTCAATAACAACAGCAAAGGCTCATTTGATAGTAATTTAAACATTTCTGGGGTGATATTATCTATACCTGGAGCTTTGTTTAATTTTAGCTTATTTACTTTAGCTTTAAGTTCTGTCATTGTTATTTGTTTATCTATTAGTTGTACCTGCTCCTCTAATAACCTAACTTTAACATTGTTTTTGAGAAAAGCTTTCAATGCTGAATGTGTTTCTGTTTTCTCATTTTGATTATTAAGTTTATGAAAAAATAGCCTAAAAGCTTCTAGTATTCCTTCTAAATCAGATACTTTCTTTTTGGTTTCTATATTATGTATTTCCTTGATTTGATTTGTTTTAATAATCTTTTTAGTCCTATTTGCTATTCTTTGCTGGTTTTTAGGGTTCATTGAATAGTAACATAGTTTAATTTTTTTCTAAGTTGATCATTGTTTTGTGGTGTAGCGTCTCTGAGTATTTTTTATTAGTATCTTCTAGTTCTTTTTTTAAGTTGGTGTTTCCATTTTGAATATTAAGCTTTAAATTATCTACTTTTGACTGTAATGCCATTAATTCCTTATTCCACTGTTTTTGTTTATTTTTATACCATCCCACCGCTCTTCCATATAGGTATGCTTTCAATGCATCCCATATATATATATATTTCAGATACATCTTTTGTAAGATTGATATCTAGGAATGTCTGTGTCTCTTTAATATAAAATTCCTTAAAATCTTTGAGATTTTTTATGTAAGATGGTATTCTTGTTACTGATATCCTTCTCTTGAAACATAAGTCTATCTCAAACGTTATGGTGTTATGGTCCGAAAATGGACATGAAATTGTCTTGACTTCATTTAATTTAGAGGTTAAATCCTTTGTTATGTACACTCTATCTATTCTAGAGTATGTATTTTTTCTATGGGAAAAATGTGTGAAGAATAGTGAATCTGGGATAGCATACTCATTTATGTCAACTATATTAAAAGTTTCAACAAACTCAGATAACAACTTTGTTAAAGGTGATCTCTTACGTGTAGTTTTAGTATTTGTGTCAATTTCTTTTATAATGCAATTGAAATCTCCAGCTATGATTAAATTGCCTTTGGTATATTGTACAATGTCTTCTAAGTGTTGTTTGGCCACTCTAACACCTAGTCCTGGTATCCAATAAATATTCACTAATGTATATATCATTTCATTGATAGATATTGTCACTAGACAAAACATTCCTGAGTTGTCATGGAACGTGTTTATGATTTTAGGCATTAAAGTAGTGTTTTTCCACAAAATTGCTACTCCTCTTCGCTTCTGATTATAGGTGGAACTTACTAGTATTGTATAATTTTTATTGTTTATTTTATTTATGTCTTCCTGTGTAAGGTGTGTTTCCTGTAAAAATACTAGTTGCGCTTCACATAGCTTTAAATATCTATAAAGACTTCCCCTTTTGCAGCTATTATTTAAACCATTTACATTAAGAGATATACATTTTGCAACTGGATTTATATTAGCTTTGCTTTTATCCATATTCATATACTCGTAACAATGTGTAGATGTGTGTACATGAAGAGAATGACTTGTTCTTTCTTCTTCCAACAGTATTACAATAGATTATAGACACCCAATAAAAGTAAATTACAAGATCATAACTGAGAACAATATAAGATAAACAACCACCAAACCCCTCCATGAGAAAAAACATCTCATCCTTGAATGATCTAATCATTCAAGCGATCTCTCTAAGTCTGCATTTCAGCATCCTCCCCAGGCCCCGCCATATGGTAGTTTTATAATGAAAGGTATCTTATATATCTTTTAAGTATACATGTATCTGTCTTTACAGATTACTTAAATATAGTCTTTATCTATTTTTAATATTCTATAAAACACTAAGGCAACACAACTATACATAGATTTAATACTTAACTATTTGGTTTTGTTTAAATTGTAAAGGAAAATCTTTTATTTTAATATATCTTTTGTGTAGCAATAACGGTTATGCATCTTAAAAATAATATGCTTGCTGTCTATCTCCCTTATAGTGTGAGTGGCATTCATAGGTATCAAATTTATTGTAATGGTCTACCTATGTATCTATATATATATATATATATATATATATATATATATATATATATATATATATATATATATATATATATATATATATACATATATATACATACACATACACACACACATATATATATATATATATATATATATATACACATACATACATACATACACACATATATGCATACATACATAAAAATGTTAAGCATTATATGCATCAGTTAACCATGCCACAAGTTGATTAAATCAGAAAGTATCCGTAACAATGAATATAACGTTACATTTGTATTGTCATTTATCGGTAATCTTATAGTTTTCTTTTAATTCAAAAAGTCATATTTTAGTGGTATGAATGCTACTAATTTGTTTTTGGCATTGGTATTATATAGTTTAAGACTATATTTCTTAGCAATTTCTATATATTTATTAGTGCCACTGGCATATTTCATCGCTAGTGTACCACATATGTCATATGTCAAATAGCAACTCATACTCCTTATGATATTACAGGATTTATCTGCAGCGTTATAACTGTAAGGTTGGAAAATATGAGAAGCCAAGTAGGCTTTAAATATGCTATAACACAATTGTTTGGTACTTATTACTGTCAACTCTTCTACATACACAGGAAAAGATAACCTTATATGACCATCAACCATTTTCCTTCATTTTTCTCTTCATCCTTCTATTCTCCATTTTTAATAAATATTTGTTTCTATTGTGGCTTCTTTGAATTTAGTGAGGGTACTCCATATCATATTATAGATAATATACAACGTTCAAACAGAGAACATGTCCAATATAGAGACATATTCTCAACTCAAGTGGTCCACACCATATATTTATAACACTGCAGTCAGAAATATACTAATGAATATGCAATAACTAGCAGCTTTGCAGCATGTGTGTGTCTCTAACAAGTACATACCTATAGGATATTAAAAAGAATAGATAGCACGCTCTTGTTTCATAATTAACAAATGCACACAGCCTGGTATTTACTTTCATAGACAGAAATTAGACCTGTTACTTATATGCATATCAGGTACCAACAGCAATATGTTAGTAAATGCCTATGCTATTCAAATCATATTTTAATGCTGATTGATATGAGATGTAGCTGACAATGGTTTTAGCGTTTGTGATGTTATATAATATATATTCAGTATTATAAGTAAAAGTATGTTGCATGTCTCTTTGCAATCTAAGGTTCAAGGCTGATCAATTTAGACATACAAGACAATCTCTTTAGCCTTGGTTATATAATGGGAGTTACTGTGTCTCTACACAACCATTCATTTTCAGTGAGGATGTTCAATATTAATATAACTTGCCTTTAATAAAAGCATACTTATAATTCAGCAGTTCTTTCCTATATATATATATATATATATATATATATATATATATATATATATATATGTGTGTGTGTGTGTATAACAATATCATAAGCAAGACTGAGATTTTTTTCTTGCTCATTACTGCTTAATGATTGTGCTACTTGAACAATTTAATATTTACAGAGTATCTTGATAATTAAACAGCAACTCCTTTTTACCGTTAAAATGCCTAATAACACATAGCTACATTCATGAACCTTAATTGACTTACTATCCTTAAGGTTGAGTACACCAGCTGCAGTGTGTTTACAAATATGTTATATAGTTCCAGTCAAGGACTTAAATATATTAAATTTTTATAAAATTAAGTTAAATTATAGTAATTTACGTGGGTGATCTTATCAGAAAAGATTATAGTAAAGTCTGTATGTGTTAACTATTCATACAGTTTCTTCCAAGTGATATACTTCTTTTCAAGCTTTGTGTGCTGTTTATGTGTACAATTCAAAAAAAATAACAAATATTACAATATAATAAAACGTCATGTATGTGTTGATACCTTCTAAATTCATTAGGTACTTCAGTGTACTTTTAATATTTGTTAAAACTATAAAAGCACTTTGCCATCTCATAAATAGTGTGCTGGTTACTTTAAGTAGCTTAGGAGCTGACACCACACCCATACTGTCTTGATTTAGTGCTGACATAACTCATGACTGTTTACTTTCATTTTGTGCTGTTAGAAGGTTTAACACACTGTAATGGATTCTAACTGAAGAACCTTCATTCAGGGGTGGTAAAATATGAGTTCCCAGCTCGTGACCATGGCGGGAAGACAAAAACAAAGTAAGTGAAGTTTTTAGGGCTTTTTTTAAACTGAACACCAGCTTATTAAACTTCTATTAGTTTTCTTAACATTAAGGGCGGATATACAAGCCAAACAGTTGTTTGTTAGTCAAAAAGGCACTTTTAGCATCAAAGAATAGATAATTACTTTTCAAGGCACTTTTTGACAGTTATTACTATCAGTTTTTATATATTATTATGTGTATTAAATATATCAGTTTAGATATTTCATGCAGCTTAGTATAAATAATATAAAAAGGAATCGTGCTCATTTAAACACACCACATTAATATGTCAGTGTAAATACATCATATTCTATACTAGCAGTAAAAGGCAGGTAATTTGTAAATGAACTATCTAAACATCATTTAGAGTTAGAAAAATCATGACTGTAAGTATTTACACTGTAATAGAGAAAGATATGTTACCTTGCTTAAAATGTCCTGCTTATCTTGTATTTATATTGTTTCAAAGACTGACACATGTGTAAAACATGAATGCTTTCAAAGAACTTTTTTGCCTTACAGAGCAAATAGAAGACAATAATGTTTGTGTTTTTCATATGTCTTTTATCGTTTCTTCTTCTTCTTCTTGTCAGCAGTGCTCCATTCATTTTTTTCTAAGTGAAGCTTAACCCCAAATTGGGAGAAATCCATTTCTTCCACATTATCCAAGGTTTTATTAGCTGAAAGATAAGAAACTGTTGCTTGCAGAGTGTCAAAAGATTTAGGACTTTCAGTAAAAAATATTTTTATTCTTGCAGGGAACAGCAAGTGGACTTTAAGTTGTCTTTTTTTCAATTCCTTTATCAGAGGGAGACATTCTTTTCTTGCAGTTACAACTCCAGCAGAATAATCATTATCATATCTGATTATGTTGTCTTTGTATTTAACTGGAGAAGTTGACCATGCTGTTTTTAAAATAAGTTCCTTGTCCTGTGATGAAAACAACTTTACTATTATTGATCTCGGGTGATTTTTTGATTTGATGGTTGATGAAGCAGCTCTTAAGGATCTGTGAGCTCTTTCAATTCCACAAGAAAGAGCTTCAGGCAATTTTAAAACTTCTGGTAACCAGGTAGTAAGGAAAGTCACCATGTTATCTCCCTCTGTTCTCTCTGGTAGCCCATAGATGCGAAGGTTATTTCGTCTGGACCTGTTCTCTAGATCCTCTATTTTATTTTGTAATGAAGCATTTTGTTGTGATAAAAAATGTAGCTGAAGATCTTGTTCTGAGAGTCTGCCCTCAGTATCATGTAAGGATCTCTCTATATCAGCTATTTGAGACGTCTGTTGCGTCATTATTTCTTGTAGTTGCTGTATTTGTTTTGTAGATCTCTCCTCAAAGGTGTCCAGTTTGGTATTCATTTTGTCAAATTTCACTGACAAGTCTTGTATAGCATTTAATAAAGACTGTATCTCCTTTTTCATCGTCTGGTCCTGTGTGGTATGCTTAGAAAAGCTAATTTTCAGTAGATTCAGATACCTTCCTTCTTGTTTTTGACAGGAAAAATAATGTTTAAAGCCAAATTTTTTGCACTGTAGACTTCTAGTGATATTAGTAGAAGTAATTCAACAAAATAGGTTTGTCTACAATATCTAGTTTTTAAAAATTCCTGTCAGAAATATCTTTTGAGTACAGAGCTGAGAAAAGATGCTGCCAACCAGTCTACATCCTAGCCACGCCCCCCCACTATTTTGCTATTTCGACAGTATCGGATCGACTAAATAGCATTTGCCATTTAGTCCATTCAGTAGCGTCATATAGACTCGTAATGTCTTCCCTGCTAAGGTCAGACCACAGAATGGTCTCCTTTGAAGTAAAAATAAAGCCTGGACCCCCAGCTAAACCTGTAATATTCAGGAACTACTCTAATGCTAACTTCCTGCTATTAAGTGATAACCTGCCAACATTTTAATCACCCATAAACCCAGAGAACCCTGCTGCCTATGCAGAACTGTTCAAAGAAACCCTGTGCAAGCATGTAAATGGCTGCATAGCTTCAGCTGTACCCACTAGAAAGAAGTACAGAACTAACTGAAAACATAAGCCACCCTGGTGGAATCACAAAATCAATAGGCTGTATAACAGAAAGAAGAAAATCATGGCAAAAATTAGGCGATGCAGCACCCAGCAGGATAAAAACACTCTCATCAAACTAAACAAACAACTCAGAAGATAAATAAAGTCTACCAAAGCCAAATTTGAGTTACATTTGGACTCCCAGGCCAAGGACAACCACAAGACATTCTTTAGCTATGTCCATAACCTTAAAAGCAATACACAATTGTATGCAGATCTCATTGTAAATGGAGCCACCTATACTGAGCCAGAAGATACAGCAAACCTACTGGCCGATAAATTCAGGTCAAACTTTACCCTTCTCTCCTCCTCAACCTTCCCTCAGGAAATGCCATCAAATATAATTCCCCCTGCTATCACTAGGTGAAAAGGTCCCTAATGCTCTCTCTAAGGCCAAAAACACTGCATCAATGGACCCAGACAATATCCCAGGATGCCTTTTAAATACCATGAATCATGACCTATTAGGCCCCCTGGGATTGCTGTTTAACTGTAGCCCTTCCAAACAGGCTATGTGCCTCATGAATGGAGAACAGCAACAGTCATCTCTTTGCACAAAGGTGGGCCATCTGCAGACTCTGGAAATTACAGACCCATAAGTCTCACTAGTCTTGCATGTAAAGCCATGGAAAGAATTATTATAGAAATTACCAGTAGTCATAGTAAACTTCCAGACACTGGACCCAACCCATTTTGGTTTTGTCAAGGACAGGTCATGCCTACTTAGCCTGGTAGACTTCTTTGAGAAGGTCACCAAAGCTATGGATGAGGACAGAATGGTTCACACTGTGTACTTTGACCTGGTCAAGGCAGTTGACACAATACTCCACTCGTGCATTATTGACAAACTCAAGAGGCAAGGTAAAAACCCATATGTCACTTGGTGGATAGCCATGTGGTTCACAGACAGGACCTAGGAAGTTAGAGTTGGGGAGTCCACCTCTACAAAGAGGCCAGTCACAGGTGGAGTCCCTCAGGGAATGGTCCTTGGACCATTCCTTTTTTGGCATTTACTTCTGTAAAGTAAAGGCCAATGTCAGTGTGGTCTCTGGCTGACTACATTTGCAGATGATTGCAAATTAGGATCTGTCATTCAATCCCACACTGATGCAAATGTTCTCCAGGAAGGGCTGACACAGACAAACAAATGGTGCCAGAGCCATGGACTAAAACTAAATGCCAAGAAATGCATAATAGTATCCTTCTGGAAGTCATTCACCTCTGGTAACTATCATATTGATAACACACCCGTTAGAGTTGACCCAGTATTCAGGGACTTATGGACACACATAGACAATAATCTAGCCTTTGACCATCACGTGTCTAAAGTAGTGAGGAAATCATTCTATGTTGCTCAACTTATAAACAAAGGTATGCCATATAAGTCCAAGAAAGTTACTGTTCCACTGTATTCAGCATTCATCATACCTGTCATTGAGTACAGTGCCCCATTTGGTATGTACCTCACCAGACAACTCCAACAACATCCACAGAGGTTTCCCACTAAAAGAATACAGTGTGTAAGTAAATTGTCCTGTGCAGACTGCTTCAAGGCCCTCTCCCTGTGTTCTGTCTCCTACAGGCTTTTTAAAGGAGATCTATACCTGGCAAATAAGGCATTGTCAGACCCCACTCTGATGGACCTCCTGCATATCCACAAAACAGACGACACCAGAATTACCCATTCTTAGGTTCATAGGTTTATAGGTACGTACTAGGCTATCGGCCGTAGGGCCTATACAAGCCTAGCCAAAAAGGTACCCTGTCTTTCGCCACCCAAGAAATTTTTTTTCCTGTGCCCCTGTCGAGCAGAGCCACAGAGGTGATCCCAGGGATGAATTTCCTATTTCCCATTCAATCATCAAGATTTTTCTTGAAGAGTGCTAATGAGGAGCTTTGTTGGATATAGATAGGTAGTTTGCTCCAGAGTTTGGGAAGTCTCTGGGACAGGAATCTACCCTCCAGCATGTTCTGTTTAATGAATTAAACCCTTCCTGTGATATAAATAGGACCTGCTGGAGAGACAGGTATGTATTCCAGAGAATACCCCATCTCTGGAACAGCCCCCCCCCCCCCATCCATGTGAAGCAAAGTTCCTCCCTAATCCAATTCAAGTGCAGCTTGGACAATTGGATGGGGAACAGGAAATTCATCCCTGGTTTGGCACCTGTGTCTGTAATGAACACAGGCAACTTGTAAATGGTTCCTCTCCCAGGCCCCTGCTTGTAAATGTTTAATTTCCCAGGTTCCTGCTTAGACTTATCAAGGGGTATCAGAACTTGTTAGAGATTTGGGATGCATGGTTAGGCTTAAAAAGGCCCTTGTGTTCGGAAGCCTAGTAAACACCCATGAACCTCTGAAGATAAGGTGACCTTATAGGTTCTAGTATTGCAGTGCCCCAAAACTGTTAGCTGCTTCTAGCCCCTGATACAGAGGACTTCAGATGTTTGGACTGGAAATTGATAACTTGCCAAAAGCAGGGAAGAAGACTGTCCAGTCCCTTTCTGCTCTAGATATGAAATGCCATCCTCCGTAACAGGCATTTGCAATGTTGTAGATGAGCCGCCAGTGTCCTTGATCCCACTAGAATCCACAAGGTCCACACCAGGAGACCTAACAGCATAATCAGGTGCCCTCTCTAGCTAGTTCTAATCAAGAATGTTTGATCAGATGTCAGGACCTTGTCACTTTCACAGCGGTGTTGGAAAACCTCAGGGTAGCCAGCAGCATTTCTATCTCTTCATCTGACTACTTGTGTCAGTGGCAGAGAGAGAGAGAGAGATTCTCCCTCCATACATTGGAGTGGTTCACTGTCACTGACGATTCATGAGAAAGGGATGTGATAGCAGAAGGATTTCAAGAGAAGTTATGTTTTCCTCATCTTCCCTTATCCCTACCTTCGTTGTGTGTTCCACTACTTCAAAAGAAAGTAGTAAAGAAAGAACTGCAAAAGCTCCCCAGTGTCAGAACAATCAGCCCAGTCTTTCCATATCATCATGGGCTTGTGATTTATCCCTCCTCCTTCTTAGTTTCAGTGGACGTAAGCGGCCTTCTACCATTTCTAGGTTTAAGCAGCATCATCACCTGTATTCTCAGAGAGTACTTCCCATGGTAATCCTTCAGTTAGTTCTTCCTCTTCAGCTAATAGGAAGCTCGATTAGCTGTTTTTACATCTAATATAGATATATAGATGTAATGTATAATCAGAGTATTGTTAGTGGCACAACAGGTAGTACAACAACCTTTGGTGTAGAAGGTAGTGAGTTCTGTTCCCACACTAGATAGTTTGATTGCTGGCACTCCACTGCAGCATAAAGCTGTTGTTGTACTCCTGAGTGTGCTATCTTTCTGATAAAACATTAAACTGAGATTGCATCTGCTTGAGTTGGTGTCAACATGGATGTAAAATACCCCACAGCACCTATCAAAAAGCATAGTGGAAATTCACTGAAACCCTGCCAAATTTTCTCTAGTAGTATATAAATAGCACCTTAGGTCTCCACAGAAGTGAGGCCACTAGCCTTGTGAGACTAACCCAGTCAACAAAGGATAAACATATATATTTATGTGTATATATATTTATGTGTATATATATATATATATATGTGTGTGTGTGTATGTATGTATGCATATATATCTATCTATATATATATATATATATATATATATATATATATATATGTATATATATATATATATATATATAGATAAATATATATATATGTATATATATATATATATATATAAATATATATATATGGGTCTACCTCAACCCACTGAAATTCCGTTTCTCCAAAACGTAATTTCACAACCCCATTTTTCAGAAAGTGCATTTATCTGAAAATGCACTTTCATAAAAAATGAGTCAGTGAAAAGCAACTGATGTTGTTGTAGATCGCTGCACAATGGGAATAAGGGAATATTCCCTGTTCCCCATTATAGTGCAATCTCAGAGTTAGAATATATCAGTAGCGGGGGTGTGGGGTGCACAGCTCCCCACATGGGGTGTGCAGTGGGGGGGGTTGCCCCCACACCCCCACTAATTATATATAGTGTTTAGTGTTGTCATGTTTTTTTTTTTTAATTGCATAAATGTGTTCAGTGTTGTCATGTTTTTTTTTATTTGGTTTTCATTGATCCGTTTTTTCGTGAAAATGTATTTTCAGAAAAATGTGCTTTCGGAAAAATGGGGTCACGAAATTACGTTTCAGAGAAGTGTAATTTTGGTGGGATGAGGTAGACTCGTACATATATATATATATCTATATTTGTTTGTGTCTTTCGGCTTTTTCCCGGTTAGGGGTTGCCACAGTGGAACTCCGGTCCACTAATGATTGGCAGTTGATTTTTACATACCGGCTTGCCAGGCCTGACACACAACCTTCAACGAAGGTATGCCCATTCACGCATGTCTCCACGCAGAAGACGCTCTAGCTGAGAATTGAACCGGACAGAGTCTTACTGTGAGGCGACAACACTACCGCAGCACCACCACCGCGGGTACATATATATATATATATATATATATATAAATATATGGGTCTACTGTATAAGTTCGAAAATACACTTCTTCGAACTCACACAGTAGACCCTGGATTACACGAAAGTGCACTTAATCAAAACTGCACTTTCGCGAAACCCGCTTCAGAGAACAGGCTACGTACTGATGTTTAGTGCAGTAGTTACGGACCTTAGGGTTAGGGCATGGGTCATGGTAAGGGGATAGCCCTACTAGCTATCCCCTTACCATGACCCGCGCCCTAACCCTTAGGTCCGTGACTACCGCACCACAATGGAGGATAGCCTGTCCTCCACTGTGGTACAGCAGTCATGGACCTTAGGTTTAGGGCATGGGCATGGGTCATGGTAAGGGGATAGCTATTAGGGCTATCCCCTTACCATGACCCGCGCCGTAACCCTAAGGTCCGTAACTACTGCACCACAGTGGAGGACATAGCACGTTTTCCTGTTGTCCTCCACTGTGGTGGGATCTGTACATAGAAGCTGAGTTCGCGAAAGTGCACTTTCAAATAAGTGCACTTTCGCGTGACTGAGCGGTCTACTGCTCTTTTTCAAATACGTGAAAAGCAGTAGACCCATATAGATATATATATATATATAAATATATATATATATATATATATATGTATACATACACACACACACACACACACACACACACACACACACACACACACACACACATGATCAGGAGATGCTTTAGAAGGCTCCTCCACTTCCATTTAGATGCCAGTCACTTTCAGTTCATGATTTTGCTCTTTGGCCACACAGAATCAGCTAGTATTTTCCCCAGGTGCTAGGTGGTGGAAGCAGCTTTCAAGCAACAGGAGATCCATTTGTTTTGCAATCAACGGCAGGGGCAGGTCCAGTTTAGTAAAGGGAATCTGTTTTAAATCTTCTAGCCCTTGTGCATCACCAGGAATTATGTAATGTCTCTCCTAACATCAGTACAGATTTTGACTTTTACGGTTTGTCTCCTAGATACTAAGACATCTTGGGCATATTTTGATATTGATGAGAATAACAGACAGTTAGTTTTCCCTACCTAGTAGAGTTTACAGCATATTTACCTCAGTTTATCTGTGTATAAAGGGTAGGAGATGTATGGTAGCATCCAGCTTGATGGCTCTTCATGTGAGTCTTTCTAAGTAGAGCAGTGCTTGACTGACTGGGTGTGTTTTCCCAACATATTGGTTGACAATCCTTCACTGACTTCTTCCAGAAGTCATCATAGTCCACATTCATGAATGTTTCCCACTTGGGCTAGGGAGATCCTGCAAATGGGATATATGTTTCATGGTGTATGGTCCAAGTCAGAGTTGAAATTCTGTATCACTGTATTGAAAATAAAGACACTATGCTTTTATATCTCAAGGCACTTGTCATTTAAATTCCAAAATGTCCTGTGTCAGTCGAGGTAGATGCTATAGTTGCAGTTTGCTACATCAGCAAAATGGGGTGCACATTCATTCCCATTATGGAAGGAAGTTGTAAGAGTTGAGGCTGCTCTTTCAGGTTATCAGGACTCTAGCAGCAGTCCCTGTCACAGGACAGTGCATTTTCCTGTTTGACTGAGCAATAACTTGATTTTTCCACACAAGTTGTCCTTCAGTCAATCCACTGTGTAACTGATAGTAAATAAATAGGGGTGGATGAACCGGCATATGACATTTTTGTCTTCCAGCCATTATGAAGTATTGAGATTTTTTTCTGCCTAATTTCTTCCCCTTCCCTACCAGAGACAGTCATGGGATGTATTGATAATTGTGGACATAAGAGAATTTGTTTACCTTTCTTCTCCTTCCTCTGATATACAGGTTTCTAATGAAAGCCAAAATCTAAAATCCAGAGAAGATACAGTTTGTTTCATTGTGACCCAGGAAGACGTATGATTATGTCCTGCCTTCCAACTCTCTTCATTCTTTTTGCCCTAATACCTGTTGACACACTCATCAGGCAAGTTACATCCCAGCCATGTGGGCTAAAACTGACTGTATTGTTGTACCAACTCCATTTATACCATACTGTTTGTATAGAGTGGCCTCCATATTGAAGGCATTTCAAAAGACAATCCATTCACAAAACAAATGGAGGCAAGTGATTTTTTTCCCATTTGGACTCTTGCAATTTGTCGTATCCCTTCAATTCTCCTGTCCTCTTACTTGTGTGGGTTTTTTTTAAATTAAACAGGCCTTTGTCAGTGTACCATTAAAGTTCATTTAGTGATCATCTCTAATTTTCATGTTTGTTATGATTCTGCCCCTTCAGAATCCTGAAAACGATGTAAATCCTGAGCGTTTCCTTTCTCCACAGGTTACTTCTCAGGGATACCCGTTCTTTACTAAAGAAGCTGACATTCCTCTCTCCTTGACATGTTCTTTTTGCAGAACTAAAGCACTTGCTATTGAGACTCACTCCCTGCAACAAGGACATCTTTGAATCTACAGGCCTTATCAGTCGCTTTTCTATATTTGACCTTCTATAAAGGTAGGAGGTCTTGCAATCTGATCCTATATTTGTGCTGAAAATGGCCACTAAAACAGTATTAATCAGGCCACATGTCTTGCATTATCTTCTCAGTATGCTTACCCTGATGAACAACATTTTTTGTAATATATATGGCGATGCACACTTGAATTACTATGTTGACAGGATAAGGTATTTAGGAAGGATAATCAGGTGCTCCATTCTTTAGTTAAAAGAAAGGTTACTAAAAGTGTCTCTCCAAGTGGCTTGATCTCTTTTATCAAAAGTATGGTAAATTGTTTTAGAGGTATAACATGGTACTTTCTACCGGTGTAATCTCTACCTTTTCAGTGTTCTTCTGTAAGGCTTCCGTCAATTATATTTGATATAGCCGCTAGTCAGTCTTCCCTCTGTAGCTTTGTAAAACACTGTTGTAATGTAGCATGTAGGTCTCAGTTTTCCTTTGAAACTGTACTGATCCTTGGCATGTGCATTCCAATTCTCAGCAAAGAACTGATGGCTGGGGACTCTGCCCTACAAATTCTGTAGCAAGACCTCTTCGGCATCAAATACTGAAGTTCTGTTACTCCCTTAGTGCTTATTCTGTCAGAAGAAGTTGTGGTTGGGAGTACATCCTACTCTTCTGTATTATTTTGGAATTCTGGAGTCTTTCTTAGAGTTCTGTTCTGGAGAGCTTTTTTTTTCTGGTCTAGCCTTCACTTAGGCAGGAACGGGAAGCTTATATGAGAGATAGGCACTATATCATTGTAAGGATGGGGGTTGCAACCTTTCTGTCTCTGGGTACATCAGACAAAACAAATGTTGAACTTGTTCGGCCTTTAGCTGACAGACCATAAGAGGCAGAAACCAGGTACCACTGTGTCTGGCACTCGCCCTTTCACTTCAAGATACAGTGCTTACAGAAATAGTCAATATGTACTGAGCATATGAGACTGGAAAGGATAGAATGCCAGGAAGAAATCCCTAGAATAATATATGATATACTGTCCCATATCATAGAAGTAGGCCCAACTTAGTTAAAAAGATGTATCATACACATTCAGTGCATGTGTAAGAATAAACAACAGCAAGAAAATCTGTGCAATCCAGTTTGATTATCAACAAAAGATAAGGAAACATTGAGAAATTGTGAGTAATATGAGTAAAATACATAAAATCCTTAGTGGGTAACAGCGTTCTGGACTTCAGCATAGCCAGGAACCTAAAATGATGGGTTTGCAGATTATAATTAAGTTTACACACAAGGAGAGTTTTTAGATGCTCAGCGACATAACTCAGTAGTGGCAAGAGACTAACAGTGTCCCCCATGAAGTAGATTTGCCTCACATAACTCAGATGGAAATCAGCAGTCACCTTTCCATACTGCAGGATTGTCTAGGAATTGATGTAGTCGGAATACTTACCTAATGGGCTTTGGCTACAGCAGGAAGTCATGATATGATGGTTTGCAGTTGCAACATGTAAGCAGCTATCCCCCAGTAGCCATCTCTCTCTTATTGAGACCACAGCATGAGATTATAAATGTTCAAGAGCTATGGATTCAGCATTAATATGTAGTCTCCAGATTCTTCCAACAAATAGATAAAGTAGCAGTGAAAGGTGAATGAATATAATCCAGTTCCAATTAGCATCCGGCTCCAAGAAACCCATGACAGTAAACTGTGAAGCTGTGTACAAAATGAGCATAATATGAATAAAAGCGAGTCTTGAAAAATAAGAATGATGGACAACAAAAAAACTAAGCAAAAGAGCAATGGAACAATTGATCCAAAAGTTGGCAGATGATAATAAAAGCAAAATAGTTTAAACACCTTAACAGTTATAATTATTCTGTATTAAGTGCAGCAATGCAAAGCGTTGGAATTGCTTAACTAATACTTTTGCAACTTTGCATATTAGTAGCAGCTTTTGAGAAACAGAACTGGTGAACTACTGGTAAATATTAAAAGCTGTAATTAAACAAACTAGTAATGTATTTCGGCTTTTCCTGGTTAGGGGTCACCACAGCGGAGCTCTGGTCTACTAATGATTGTTAGTGGATTTTTAATGTGCCGAGTTGCCAGCCCGATGCCCAACCTTCAAGGAAGGCGCATCCATTCATGCTCGCACCTACCTGCATGTCTTTAATGTCACTCGACCGCGGGGAGGACATGCAGACTCCACACAGAAGGTGATAGAGCCGGGAATCGAATGGGAGAACCTCTTGCTGTGAGGCGACAACATTAACCGCTGTACCACCACGGCCTACAAACTAAAAGCTAAAAATTATGGAGTTGTTGGATAAAAAAAAATCAAGCCAGCAATCTTAACAAATCAATAGGCACCCAGTTCATTGAATGACAAAGCAAGAGCAGAAGCTGATAGACTGATTGCTTCAGTAACTCCACTGACTTCAGGGCAAGCAGTGCCTGCAGTTAGTAATCGGAAAAGACATCAAAACAGCACCTATGTGTCTGTGACATAAACAACAGATCAACAGAAGATGCAGTGAGTAATTAGCAGAAAAACATTTTGAAATGTTAAAAACATCAGTGACAGAAAACATTCTGCTAAGGTAAACAAATAGTTTCGTCTGTCTTGCCATAATAGCGCACAGGTTAATGAACATCTGGTCAGGATGGACTTGCTTCTTACTATTAGCAGTCAATCTGCTTGCAAAGGTTGAGGTAAAAATGTTAGAACCTGTATTCAAAACACAGACAGATTAGATGAGAAGTAAATATCAAATATCATTTTTTTTTTTACATTTCAAAATAAACGCTGCTGCTTCTTTCAGCCAAAAGGAAAAAAAAAACAGCTTTCTCCATGTCCTGATTCATCACTTTCGAAAAATGGAGGCCCAGAGACCCAAAGTCTAGGTTATAAAAATCTGCACGATACTGAGTTGACCACCTTCCAAGATTTATATTGAACTGACTTTTCTGAAATGTGTGTCTTGCAACCTAGTCATGGAAGTGTTTAACTAATCTGAGGACAGATGCACTGATATTCTTGGTTGAATTTTTGAGGTGTTTGCATGTTTAACTTTTTGCTTTTGGTAATCAGGCTTATGTAAATAGATGTTAATATCATAAAGTCATGGTTTTGTGACTGTGTTAAAGGAAGGACATAATATGTACTAATTTAAATTCACATTATTTTAAGTTATGTAGATTGATGATGAGAAACAGCTGCAAAACAGAGTATTTCCAGAAACTCTTTTAAGATTATAGGAGTTAAGGCCATTTTTGCCTGGTCAGTACCCACAATTATGCCTTGCCTCTCTTTTCAATGGATGGCCTAGCCTTTCATACCAGAAGTGAATTTATGAAAAGCTTTCCTCTTATACAGCTCCTTTTAAAAGGCAGTATGTCACAATGCTTAAACTAGTGAGAAATTTTGTTCCAGAGAAGGGATAAGCCCTGTGTAACAAATCTATCCCTCATTTTTGCCTTGTAATACAACTTTTTGGAAAGGGATTGGGCCAACAGGCACCCTCACAATGTGGGAGTACATCCTGACCCACTTGTCAACATGTACAAGAACATATTTTTACTCATTCATTCATTCATTTACTCTAGAACATCCACTTAATCCATTTCAGGGTTTTGGAAGATCAGAGTCAATATTGGCACTCTGTGAGTAGAAAGCAGAGAAACTAATCCTGGATAAGAAGCCAGTCTGTTACTGGACATGTGTGCAAGCAGGCACATTTGCCCACACACTGAACACACACACACACACACACACACACACACACACACACACACACACACACACACACACACACAAACGCACACTTACAGGCAGTTTGAAAGACTGCAAATTCACTTGCATCACATGTCTGGGAAGTGGTAGACAGCTGGTGCACTGAGCAAAAAAAAAAAAAAACATGCAGATGAAGGGGGACTTGCAGATTTCACACAGAATGCACCCCAGTCTTAACCATGAGGAAGTCATTTTCCTGTTTAATACATATGACTACAGTTAAGATTAATATTGACATCATTTGAATTCTTGCTGTATATGGTTGTAGTAGATTTAGATTATCATAAAAGGAATCGCTGTTTATGGCTGTAGTAGATTTAGATTATCATAAAAGGAAATACAGTCCCCACCATTTTAAGTTGTTATGCAAACTATGAGTAGCAAAAAAAGAAGTTCTCAGTAAACTAAGACTAATCGCTTAATGAATATGTCATGATAATTATTATTGCTTTGTGATTCTTCCCTGCTTCTTGTAGACTACAGCCTTATAGTACTGTGACTGTGGTACCTTTTTATTGTGTAGTATTGTGACTGTGATACCCTTGTATTGTATTATATATAATATTTTTTATCAAAAACATTTTCTTTTTATTTAAGGGGGCATGTAAGCTTGATATGGCAGTTACTGCACCTGAGGTAGAAGAAACAAAGACTAAAATCAGCCAAAAAGGATCTGAACAAGATCTGCCAGCTACTGTAAAAGAAGTGGATTTGGGAACACTGGAGACCAAAAGAACTGCCCAGTCCCAAGATGGTGAAAAGGACCAGCCACGTTCTGTCTCACTTCTAGAGCAGAAACGTAAAGTTGTTTCTTCCAACATTGATGTCCCTCATGCCAGGTAGGGACATTCATTTTTGTTGAGCTAGATCTGATTCACTGTACCATAGGAAAAAAACAGCTTCCTTTTTAATAATCATATATATTTGGAAGGTATTGTTTTTGTGCATATATCAAGTCAAAATTTCTTTAGCAAGATAGAAATGGTGCATTTATTTTTAACTAATTATAGCTTATTTTACAACAACCCATAGTTCTTGACTATTTTAACATTCTAACTTAGTTGAATGTAATGCCTAAATTCTACTAAGTAGCTTTGGGGTGTTAATCACAGGTGTCACATTATAGCTTCATAGGTCTAGAAGTACTCATTTTTGAGAGCCAGCAGTTTGCTGAAGGTTGGAATGATGTTAGGGTCAATAACGTGCATTCTGAAGATCATGAGATCTCTTTTAGCTCTTACTTAATTCTGAAATAATAAGATTTATTTCTGTGTTTCACAGCCATATAGTATTTTATATTAATTATTATTCTGCTATGAATACAGATTCATCATTTTTTTTGCAGTCAATGTTTTAATATGTTAGGTTTGTTGAATGCAAATCCTTAAATAGAACGGTCTGGTTTTGATAGTATTATAATTTGCCTAACTATTTTTTTGTAGGGATTTCTTATTTTTTTTAAATGCTGTAACATAATGCAGGAAATGTTTGGATCTTAACAGTAACACTATGTTACTGCAGTATGGGTGTCAGTTTCTCATGTGTATTAACGCCTGTTGTCAGTAGCTGTTAATTTTCTCTGTATAATTTAGGAAATGCCTTGCTGTCTGCAAAGCACAATTACCTTAGACCTATAATCTTGAGAATATGTCCATTTTGAAATAATATTGAAAAAACATATTTTGAATTCCTGGTTCCATTTATAAACAACTTTTTATTAATTTTAAAACAAATATTGTACAAAATTATTTAAAGATAAAAAGAATAAAAACATTATTTACAGATATTCACAACAAAATCAAATATAGAAAAATAAATCATTAAAATTTATGAAGTAAATCACTTAATTATGACCAAAATGTAAACTGATGAGTAATACTCGAAGTTCTCATTTTGACAGTTGACAATTCTTTTCTGCAGACATTTTTGCTAAATTAATGAATTCAATGGAAGAAAGTATAGATTTACTTTTCCAATTCTTTGTGACTATTTTTCTTGCCATGGCTAAAATGGACCAAAGGAGAGGTACCTGCACCCTAGAAATGGAGTATGGAACTGGAGCATTAAATAAGATCAAGGTGTTAGAAATAATGCAATTATATGTCCACAAAGCTTGGGCAAAATTTATAAATTCAGCCCAAAAAAGAGTTACTGTTTTACAATCCAATATCATATGAAATCATTCTGCATTAGAGATTCATTACACTTCCAACAATTAATTTTCCCATAGTTATATATAAAAGCCACTTTATGTGGAGCTAAAAAAAGCTCTGTGAAGAAATCTCATTAATCTTAGTTATGTAATTCCAAAATAGTGAATCTGTTTAACCAAACTCTTCTCTTATCTCATTATTTTATAAACTATTGATATATATGATTTATTCTTATTTGAGTTACTATTGATTCTGAAAAAGAAAACTCAAGTATCTTTGGAATACGTTTTGTTTGAAAATCCATAAAGATTTTTATTTTATCACTAACATATTTTTACAAGATTGTATGGTCAACCAATTATTATTTTCCAAACAGTTTGTGTTGTGTGATTTATTTCCTAGTAAGAATTGATGCAAAAAGATGAAATTTGTATTTCTAATGTCTAACATCTTGATTATAGTAAAAGTTTACAAACAACCTGCAGTATTTGATGTGGGGAACAATAAAAACAATAAATTGTTAATTATATAATTAGAGTTCATGAATCTTTTAAAATGTATAAGGATGCAGTCGGTGAAAGGAGAGGAATAGTATTTTTTTTTTCTTTTCATTTAAACATAAGTCTTTCAAGATACAGTAAAATGTATTAATTCCAAATTTAGAGAAAGATTCTACAGCATAGCTGTTATTTACTAATCTTTTATGAATGAATTTCCAAGTGGATTGGTAAGAGGAGTTTAACCATAGAGATCTTATGGATTTAGCAAAGAGTTCAACATTTGGAATTCCACCTTCTTGCCAACTTTTAACATGCCAGTCAAAAGGTATTCTTGATTTATTGGGGAACCAGGCAAATTAAGAAAAGTAGAATTTAATTTATTTTAAGTTTTTTAAGAGGGAGAATAATTATTGATTGTAGTTAGAAAAGTATTTTGATAGGATTATCATTTATATTAAAATAAGTCTATCTTCCATTGTAAAAAAATTGTTCCAGTTAATAATTATTTTAGTAACAGTATCTTACTATAATTTACTTCTATTAAGTCTTATACAGTAGATTTAGTTATAATTTCAAGAAAATTAATTTGTGAATTGCCCCAAATAAAATTCTTATAGTTTCTTAAATAATCATTATTTTTTTCATTAATAAGTAAAGTTTCTGTTTTATCAGGGTTAAAAATTAAACCTGACGCCTTTCAAAGTAATTAATAGACTTAGTTAAATTTTCTATTGAAGATTCAACATCACTACTTGTCATGAAAATGTCATTGGCAAATAACTGAATTTTACAGGAATATCTTTCATGTATTGAGAATCCTTGAATTTTACTATTAGAGTTAATTTGTGAAAGGTTCAATTGTTAGAACAAATAATAGAGGTAACAAAGGACAACCCTGTTTTGTACCGTTTACTATTTTGAAAGAGTGAAAAAGAAAAGAGCTAATTTTAATAAAAGAAAATTAGTTACTATATAGATTAGTTGTACGATTTATAAAATATAGGGAAAAATCATATTGTTTAAGTGCTTTGAGCAAATAATTCCAACTAATAGAATAAAAAGCCTTATTTATATCTAGAATTATTATAGTTTTTTTTGTTTGCTTTTATTAGCCAGATTTATTAAAATATTAAGCCTAATTATGTTATCCTTAACATTTCTATGTAGTATAAAACCAGTCTGATCATCATGTATTAATCCTAGCATAATACGGTTCAATTGTTTTGCAAGAATACACATAAATATTTTATAGTCAGCATTTAATAATGAAATAGGATGGTAAGAAGAACATAAGTTAGAATCTTTATTTGGTTTCAAGACAGGAGATATTGGGGAATATTTCCAGGAGGGGGAATGGTTCCCATATGTTTAATGTGTTCAAAAAACTTCCAATATGATGTTTAAATTATTATCTGGAAATAATCAAGATAATTCTTTGATTGTGCCATCAAGATTAGGGGCTTTATTTGGTTTAAGATTATTAATTTGATCTTTTAACTCCTTAAAAGAGAATGACATCAGTTTTAGATCTTTGTTCTTTGGTTAATTTAAATCTTATATTGTCTTTCAAAAAGTCATTGGTTATGTTGTTGATTTCTTAGTCTGTCTCTTTGTTATTAATTTATTCGTAATATTTCCTAAAACATTCTATTATGTCATTTAAATCAGTCACTTTTTTGTTTTTATCACCTTGTGTGTAAATTATTCTTTAATATGATTAGTATTTATTTTTCTCCTTATATCTAACAGCCAACCTGTGTAAACTTTTTTGTCTTTATTGAGTAGGTTTGTAATTTTAATCTTTCCAGATTTATTGATATTATATGGTGAGGTGCATTGAGATATTTCTGATTTAATATTTTCAGTGTTTGCTGATTAGTTGTAATGTTTTAAATTGGATTTCAATTTACTTATATTAGACTGCAAAGATATCAGCTCCTTATTTCACTCTTTTTTTACATATGCAACAATTTTTAATTCATCCAGATAGAAACACTTTTAAAGAATCCCAGAGAATTACTTCTGAAACTTCATCCTTTATTGTTAATTTCAATGTACTGATCAATTTCTTTTAAACACAATTGTTTAAAGTCTTAATTTTACTGAATACGCAGGGATTCTCTGATAGTAAATCAAGTTACTTGGTTGTAATGTTAATTTAAATGTAACAGCACTGTGGTCAAATAAAGGACATGAAGTTATCAGTACATCTTCTGTTTTAGTAAACTGTTGGAAGTAAAAACTTTATTAATGTTTACCTGGGTGCAGCATCTATAAGAATAATATATAAAGTTAATAGAGTTAATTGATTTAATATCATAGGTATCTGTCAAATGTTGAGAATGAATAAAATGATCTAAGTGTTTAGCTACTGAAGCTAGCTTAGGAACTTTATCTGTGGTTATGTCTTTACTATAAAATATCTTGCAATAATCATTTCACCTTTTGTATATAAGGTTATAATATCCAAATATTTCTTAGCAACTTAGGCTCCAGTTCCAGGTATCCAGTAAGAATTCACAAAAGTATAAGTTTTTTGTCAGCTTCTATTACTGTTAAATCCAACATGGCATTTTTATCTGAATAGTTATTTAATACTTAGGCATAGGTAATGAATTTATCCAAAGAATAAGAGTGCATCTCTCCTTTTTTGATTTAAAATGAGAGCTCACAAGAGTAAAATAATCTTTTAACATCAAGGTATCTACACCATCAGGTAACAAATGTGTTTCTTGTAAGAAAATTATGTGAGCTTTATGCAGTTGTATTTGTTTAAGCTACTCCTCTTCACTGGATTATTAAGTCCATTGATGTTTAATGAGAGACAATTATATGTTGACATTCATAAGAACATGCACCGATTTAAGATGATTTAGCTTAAAATATAAGTACTACTAATTGTTGTTGGGGACAGAAACAAAAAGACAGAAGCAAAATTTTAAACTTATATACATTCAAACCTTCCATCATGGAACAAAAAATCCCTGATTTGATGATATAATCATACAAATCACAAACCAACCAACCCATTGCAATGTCACCAAGCTAAACAGCTGCTACTGCTTCTTAATTTAAAGAAATATTATTAATCATAACTATTTAGAACACACTCAAGTCATGTTAAAAGGAAAAACAATATAAAGTATTAATTTGAGAAATATTAATATTTAAGATCAAGGAAATATAAAGTTGGAAACTTAATAATAAAGACTGATATTATGTATTTC
Organism: Protopterus annectens; assembly: GCF_019279795.1. Lineage (NCBI taxonomy): Eukaryota > Metazoa > Chordata > Ceratodontiformes > Protopteridae > Protopterus > Protopterus annectens. The sequence goes on from NC_056731.1 coordinate 1,749,787,762, forward strand.
TGAATATATCAACATATCCCAGAAATAATGCACCAGAAATAATGCATTTCAAATTTCTATATTTGATTGTTATTTTATATAGTCATTTCTTCTAATTATAATCATCTAAATAGCCTTGTGTTTAAGCATTTATATGGAGGAAATCACAGCACCTATAACACATTAACCTATAGACATTATACACCAATACATTTAAAGATAGCATATCATAAAACTTTTAAAACTCATTTAATATCATGGATGAAAAGGTGAAAGTAATAAAATATGGAAGTATAATTAAAAGGTGCTAAAATTTAAAATTATATATTTGTGTATATTGTATGTCCTTATGTATGCAGAATATATTTACATGGATGTGCTTACATATAAATGTATGTGTTTGTAAATTCTGAGTAGATGCTTGATATGTATATTAACATGAGAGTGAATATGTTCTGTATATCTATGCATGAGAATAAATATACAAATGATTGAGTATTTTTAAGTGAATGTTTGTATTATGAATGTATGTATGTTACTATCAATACCTCTAGTACTTGGAATGTACATTTAACATCTAACTTCTGTGCAGGAAGCATTATTTTATGATTATATTTTAAGTTATCCTGTACTTCAGATTTGCTTATAGTACTTTTCTTGGCCATATTCTGAAATGTGCGGATCAAGTTTTTGTATTCATAGGTTCATAGGTTGGTACTGAGCTATCTGCTCGAAGGCATATATTAGCCCAGCCACATTGTGCGGTATTCACCGCCCCTTTAGTAGTTCCCTAGACCCTTGTACTAGCAGCTAGTACCCTTGGCCCCTATCTAGTAGTACTGTTGGTGCGATCCCCAGTGTGAACTTTCTGTTACCCATCCACTCATCAAGGTTCCTCTTGAAGAGTGATAGTGAGGGGCTCTGTCTTATGTTGATTGGGACCCTGTTCCATAGTAAGAGAAGTCTCTGCGAAGGGAATCTATCCCTCCAGCAGGTTCTGTTCATTGTTGTGTTGAGGTTTATATCCCTAGAGCGTGTAGCTCGAGTAGATTTGGTTTTGCTAAGATGGATCATGTTCAACAATTCTGGGTTGGACATGGCTCTGTACATTAGACAGAGATTGCCTCTGAGAAAGTGGTATGCAACAGAGAACAGTCTTAGCTTTTTCAATCGTGCTGCATAGAGCAACTGTTTGAGGCCAGTAATTCTCTTGGTTAAGTACCTCTGTGGTCTCTACAGCTGCTGGAGATGTCTAGCCAGGTACATTCCAATTGGTGCATTGTACTCAATAATGGGTCTGATGAGGGAAGAGTAGAGGGGCACCACTACATCCTTAGATCTTGATGTGAACCCTTTCATGATCAGATGGGTCACATAGAAGGATTTTCTAACCACTTTGGCAACATAGTTATCAAAGGAAAGCTGGCTATCTACTTGGGTCCCTAGATCCCTTATTTCTTCTTCAGATTTCAGGGGATTACCTTCTATGTTGTAGTTTGTGGGTACTCTGTTTTTTCCAAAGGGGATTACTATGCATTTTTTTGTATTTAGCTTGAGACCATGGCTTTGACACCATGCATCAGTCTCATTTAGCATATCATAGCAATGGGAGATGGAAAATACTTTAAAAAAGTCAGTTTAGTATAAAATAAAATTAATAACTAACAAAATTGAAGCAATAAGCACCAAAGCAGTAATTCTACTGTTAGAAGAACCAGACCGTGGGATGAAGTGCAAATGACTTTATTGTTCTTGCCTTGTTAAAATCAACATTAAAACTTCGCTTTCAGTGAAAAAACTTTCATTTGTACCAGAAAAAACAATTGGGATCAAGCGCTTTCGCTTGGTTCAAATACCAAGCTTTATCAAGATGAACTGTGAACTAAAAGGGCTATTAATATAGGGCTCACCTTCAACCATGTGACAACAAGTCATAATTAAGGTTTAAAGTTGTACATTTACAAATACTAAATCAAAAAGTCATTATTATTATTATTTGATCTGCCATATTAACCTGGCTACACTCATTTGTGCATTATTACATTATTAAGCATTACATTGATGTCCACAAAAATGAGATATGAAGTATACAACAATAATATATTAAAATATTTAATCAATAATCTTCTGTCTTATAATAAAATTCATTCCACTGTGTGCCTTTCACCCTACTAGTTGATTATATACCACAAGTATCTACTTGATCAAATATATACATAATGAATATATAAATAAATAGATAAATATCTTAATATATGAATAAATATTTTTAAAAATATTTTAAAAATGTTTTTAAAAGTATTCACTAAAATACTTGCTGAAAATAAAAATATGTAAAATAAAATTACATATTTCACTAACAAATGCAGAACAATTTGAAGAGTTAAATCTGCTCATTAATATTATTTTCCAATAATTAACAAAGTAACTCTGAGTAATTAAGGCAACAGATGTTGAGCAGATTGAGGTGCTTTAAGCATCTTCTCCTTTAAACTGTTTCATATAGCACAGAAGACAACAGTTTATATTAAAATACAAGTACAGTGATGTATATACATGCTGTTGTATGCAAATTAATGTCTACTGTATAGAAGTCAAATAAATATATTTTTCTCAGATCAAGTTTATAATCACTGTTAATAGTTTCCAGTCAAATGTTTGTAAAAATAATTTTGTATAAAAAACAATTTTACAGCAATCATTGTGCAGAGGTGTCAACCATATATTATCCCATATAAGATAAATGTCAAATAAAAATAAAACAAATAATGAATAAATAAATATGCTAGCTTCCTGCATGCTTGTTATGTGCATTTTAGTAATGAAGTGTTCCCTATGTTTAACCTTACAGTTTTGTTGCATTTCACAGCCCTTTTTGGCATCATATCAGGTAGCATTTTAGGGAAAGCATTGGCACAACTGTATACTGAAGTAATACCAAAAGGTTATGGGGGGTATTTAGTTTTTGTAGGCAGTTGGTTATACCTTGTGTAAATACATCTGTAGATCCCTTACTTATGAACAGACAAGTGTGGTCTGTGTAAATATGTATTTCAATTTGAGTGTGTTTTTGCATGTGGATGTCCATGTATGTATAGAATTGCAATGTAGCATCATTTACTTAAATGTGGATGCTTAGTCTGTATCTTACCGACTCTCAGATGATTACTAGCTCTCTCTAACAATATTTTAATACACTGCCAGATGTTATATATGGCACATGTCATTCTCTGTTTATCAGATTCATTCATGCTATGTATTTGTAAGTATTCTGTATTCCACCAACAGTTGATGCTTAACTGCCTCTTTGTATTGTTTCTCAGGTCCTCTATTATCTGTGGATCACCCATGATCTATGTGTTTGTTATATGTTTTATGAGATTAAACCTTTAGGTGTGCCACTGTCTGTTGCAAGGAGCAGTTCAGTTATTTTACTTATTAGATCTTATTTAATGAAACTATCTATTTTTGTGAAGAATCTGTATTCTGAGGGAGCCCAGGTAGAAAATACCAGATAGCCCTTGAACAATGCAAATGTTATTAAATGTCAGAAATATATCTAGCAAATAAATTAATGGCTTGTACTTGCATAAATAAAATGTGGCTATGAAACAGATCAGTTAAGGAAAGTACCCTTTTAAAATATCAGGACTCACAGTGCCAAGTCCTGGAATGTTTAGACTGAATAATCAAAAATCCAGTCTGACAGTGTGTAAGTATTTGTGCATGTAATATAACAGGTAGCATGTTACAGAACCAGAGAAATCCTGGCTCCATTGTGATTGTACCTCTAGTACCAAAATGCTTGAATCTTCCTGTCACTAGGCGTACCACTATATTTGAAAAGGAGGCAAATATAAGATCCATTTAACGAGTGTGATTTTAAGGTAAAAGGAATGTGTGCATTCATTTCCTGACTATTGAAAAAGCATGTGTGGTCAGTTATTAAAATACAGTTATGACCAAAAAGTTGTTTAATTTCTTCCAAAACTGTTTTGGAAAAATCGAGATACTATGATGGAGACCCTCAGGTTTAACATTTATATGCACTTTGTTGTAAATTTTGAAATGCTGACAGGGTTGGTGTTTTGTAATTTCTTACCTTTATATATTACAAAAGAAATGTACTAGACCATGAGCTAAGGCTGATGTTTTACTGTGGTTAGGTAGTTTTTACTACTGAATTGGAAATATGAACATGAATTATGGCTTTCGTCTGCAAATTTAGGGTTTGAGTGGCTTTACTGTGAGTTTTTTTTTGTCTTGTAGTTTCAATATCCTGCATTAAAGCTGATCTGGCAATTTACTTTATGTGGTTTTATACAACATTTTGAAAACAGAAAATAGTACGTGGTTTAAAGAAGATACATTTTAGACATGGAAACTTGCCATTGTGTTTCTCAGAATGTTTACTCTGAAACATTAATAGTAATTTGTTATCCTTTATGTAGCTGAAGTTGATGAAAAATACAAGGTGACTATTTCTGTAAGGAATAGTGTTTTGTTGTTTTTACTGACCCATTTGTTTGACTACGCTGCAAAAGCATTGGGTTTCTGATGTTTTTATGCTCATATTATCAAAATAATTCAAGCAGCATACTCTGATTGGTGTGCTCTCTGATTAAACCATTGGCTGTGTTTCTGTGGTAATATAGAACTTTGAAGGCAACAGTGCTCTGAACTTTTTTCTTTAACTTCGTAAATTTGGTGCATTTTTAACTGGAACTAGAAGTAATAAGGATTACACTGACACTTATTTTTTCTCTTAATGTTTCCAGTGTTATTAGGTTTGGACATTAAACACAAAAGTCCTTAAATAAGAGCTGACAAAGAAAATGTGTATTCCTTATTAAAGTACAAAGGAAGATGAATTCTAAATACCTGGAAGCAATGTTAGCAGGCCGTCATGATTAGTTATCTGAAACATCTGTGTAATGTAAATGTTTAGAATGTTAACCTTGTCTGCAGTGTTCATGTAGGTCATTTAGTCACCAACTGTTTTAGGTGGGTAAGATATGAGGATTGTCTGGAATATTTGAGCTGTGGTAGTAGTACATACATACAAATGTTTCAAGCACGGGCATTAAAGCCCCCCTAGCTTGCCAGTATACAAAAACACTTGTTCCCATAATAAATGTCCAGGCTGTTCTTAAAAATATCTAAACTAGTACTTGCTTTAATGAAATTTGGTAGTCTGTTCCAAGCATCAGCTACCCTGTCAGTGAACCAATTAGTACACTTCTCATTCCTATAGAATCCCCTACATAGGTTATCTGATGATTCTCTAGTACTTTTTGATAACCCCAAGCATTCCCAGAGGTAGTTGTCCCTAAATGCCTTATATACCTGAATAAGATCTACTCTTACATATCTGTAAGAGACACTGTACAAGTTCAGATATTTTAGTTTTTCATAATAACTTAGATTTTCACATCCATGGATGCCCTTGGTATATTTCCGCTGTACTCTGTCCAGTTTGTTCATGTTTGTTTTCCAATAGGGTTTCCATGTACTCAAGGATGGGTCTAATGTAACTAACAAACAATTACTTCATTATGTTTCATTTCCTAGACTTTATAAATCTTTTTATACAACCTATAGTTCTATAACTATCATTAGCCAATTGGTTGATATGATTAGAAAAACTCATAGCCGAATCTATCCATATACCCTGGTCCTTAAATGAGTCTACAGTTTCAATCACTGTGTACTGTAATGAATATTCACCTTTCATTTTATGTCTCCCAGATCTCATATGCTTAGTTTTTTATGCATTTATCAACATATTATTCTCCTGTGCCCAAATGGTCAATTTAGTCAAATTATTTTGCAGACATGCCTTATCTGTAACACTTGTAATCAGTTTACCCAGTTTCAGGTTGTTAG
>NC_056731.1:1749796126-1749921126 GCF_019279795.1 Protopterus annectens
TATATCATTGATTTTTCAGAAACTCTGAATTCATATGGTTGAGACCATTATGATCGAGTTAATGAATTCCTTGATTCCCACTGAAGTACAATCCACATAAAAGTGCTTCAATGAGGAATTTACCCTTTTCCAAAATTTAATGCAATCTCTGAGTTGGTGTATATAATTTGTAGGGGGTGTGGGAAGAGTGCAGGGAGGCTTGCCTCCCCTACCTGCAAAAACATAGATTTGTTCTTTGTTTTAATTTCGAGTTTTTGGAAACTGAGTCATATGGTCGCAATCATATGAATGCCAAGTTTCCGAAAACTGAATGATTTAATGTAAATCTATATATATGCATGTATGTATATGTATATTTGTGTTTGTGTGTATGATTTTTTTTTTTTCATATGTAAAAGCTACATTGGACTTAACTGTTTGTTTCATCCAAGGTGCTTTAAGTATTCCTTTTTATTTTAGTAATATCACAATATTACTTTAGCTTCAGGATGAATGCCATTGTTAAACTGTTCTTATATGTTCAGCCTTTGAATTCAACTAACAGTCATCCAACCCCTTATAATGGCTGAACTACTAGCTGTCTTAGGTTCATTACCTGGACGTGAGAAAAGGTCTTGGCTACTGAGCTGAATACAAAAATTCTGTTAAATAATTCACTGCTTAAAGCTGTCATGTTAGGACAGAAATCAGAATGCTGTACCCTACCCACTTCTGTTTAAAACATATCGGTTACACATTATGCAGATGATAAGACTGTAAATAGAGAATGGTTTACATACAGGTCCCAATAGCATTTATAGTGTCATGTCGTTTGTAATTCACAGCCGTTTATCTAAAACACATATTAATTTCCCAAATTATTTAGATTTTTTTTTTGTTTTCTTCTCAGATATTTTTATTGTTAAAGAGATCTAGTACATTTACAATGGTCCTCTGGTTAACTTATTAAATACTGTGGAAGATGATGTAGTAATGTGTTATGAACATTCACTGGTAATATAAAGTTGTACACTAACTCAGGGCAATGTGCTCAGCAGTGTAGCATTTTTAAAAATCTAGGTTCTTCTTCCATTCTTGTTGCTAGTCTGCTTTTATTGCCTAATATAAAGGCTCATTCAAAAAAGCAAGCATCCAGTCTGCGCTTTGAGTCTAGGATATGCAAATTCCTTTTAAATGTATTTATTAATTTTAATGAAATGCTTTCTGCACCTGTTCCATTTCCTAAAGTTTTGATGTGGGGTAACTCCACATCCGCAGTACATTTGTCTGTTCAGCAGTTTGCCAGAATGGAAGAGACTTGGAATTCATTATGTTAATTCATGTTATCCCTGTAAATAAGTGATGTGAAGATTATTGCTTATTTGTCATTGCAGCAGGTTTAATTCAGCACTTCATTTGCTGTTAATAAGTTTGTCCCATTTTTCAGTTCTGTAAAGGGACAAAAGGGTACGTTGTTATAAAAAAAACTCTTAGATGTTCAAAATTCTTATTTCTTCCATTTTTAGGCAAAGTTTACTAACGGGTTGCTCTGCTGAAGGGATCAAATACTGTTTCAGAAGATTTATGTATTTCTTGCATCTCGTGGAATTCTGAATTTGCTTTCCTCTTAAAAATGATAGGTTTTATGGTTCACCATATACATGACACCATTTACACATCATTAGATAATTAATTAATTACAGTTTGGTAACCAAGTAACTGGACTGGTTGATGTTTTCAGCTAAGACCATGACCCATTGGGCAGAAATTACAGTGTTAAAGAATACAATATGATGAGTATCTCATCAAGTATATATCTAGTAACAAGTATACTTACTACATTGATTATAACAAGAAGGTTTGAACAAATTATATGTTAACATAATAGTTTGAAACAATATATCTGAAGTAGTTACTTCATTTGCTCTGCAACCTGTGGGTATGATCTCGGATCCGAGCCGGCAGCTTTCCAAGCTGCAAGATCCAAGCTCCTAGTTCCTCCCCCTACCCATAATACCCTGCTATGTGCTACATTACCCCAGATCGTTTTTTTGCCGCGGTTGAAGCAGCTACTTTTGAAGAGCTCCTTGGCTTTTTGGTGAGATTGAACCTTTTTTCTTCTTCTGTAAAAAAAAAAAAAAAAAAAAAAAAAAAAATCTTTTTCTTGTGTGAGAGTGTTTAGTTTTTTTCTGGGTTAGTTAGCGAAAGTGTAGTTAGTTAGGTACCTTTGTTCCCCCTTTCTAACTAGTTTTTTCTGTTAGTTCCCGCCTTTCACCCTCCCCCCTCTTAGTGTTTGGGTGTGTTTTTTGGTGTGAGTGGTGTTATGGCTGAAGGGCCTCAGGCGGTGTTCTCAAAATGTACTGAGTGTGGCCATAAGCTTTCGCCAGCGGATGGCCACACTCAGTGCGTTTTATGCTTGGGGGCGGCCCATTTGTCATCGGCCTGCACAGTCTGTGTGGCCTTTAATCCCCGAGCTATTAGGGACAGGAAGAACAAGCTGATCCTGGCGGGCTTGTTGCCTCAGGAATCAGCTTCTTCTTCCTCCCCCTCTCAGGCACAGGCTGTCTCCACAGCCCTCGTGCCTTCTGGGCCCCCGACTCAACCTGGGACTCAACCTCCCTCTTTGGGTTTGAGTTCGGGGGATTCAGGTACCTCCACTACGATGGAGAAAAGACACAAAGACAAGGGACATAAGTCCCACAAAAGGCGGGCTGAGACTCAACCCTCAGCCCCGCCGACTAAGCTGACTAGGTCTCCCTCGAGGGGCTACGGATCCTCCCCCTCTCGGCTTCGTTCACCTCGTTTTTCTCCGGAGCTGGAGGAGGAGGATCGGTCTCCCTCGAGGTCATCGAGGCGACCCACCTGGCCCGCCTTGATGACTTCTTCGAGATCAACAAGAAGCCTCACTGAAGCAGATATGGATCGGATGATGCGTCGATTCATCCAGACCCAAATGCAGATGGGGGTGCTCTTGCCTCCCCCCCCCTCTGGGGGGGAGCGCGGCCCCCATATTTGCTTCGATTACTCCTTCTCTGACCCGTTTTTGGGTCTCGGAGTTATCGGATCCGGGCCCTTTCGGAACCGGGGATTCGTCGGCGCCAATAGCTCCGGTCGCTTCGACATCGACTGTACCTTCGAGTCTGTCGGATCCGAGCTCTCAGGGCCGAGAGCTGAGCATCGGATCCGGGGGAGCTGGTGTGTCTTTGGCTCCGTTTGGTTTGGAGCACACCTCTCTCTCGGCTCCGGCTGCATCGGCTATGACCCCAATCCCTACCTCGGAGCCGAGAAGATTGCTGTCGGAGCCTGGCAAGAGTAGCTCTCCTTCGGCTTTTGAGGTTGTGGAGAGGGTACTGTCGAGGACCTCTAGGTCCCCGGTCCGGGCGTCGGATCCTCCCGTACCCCCCCTGCATGTGGGTCTATCCTCCATCATCCGACCATCGGGACAGCCTGCTCAAGCCCTCCAGTTGGTTCCCTTAGAGGAATAGGACCCCGTTGACAAGCCCTCTTCGGACAGTCCCACCTTGGAGGTCCCTCGAAAACGTCGGTGCAAGAGGAGGCACCTGGACTCCCCCGAGTCCGTCACAACCGACACGGATTTAGATGAAGGGGAAGGTTCCCCAAGGTCACCCCCCGAGGATGTCTCCTTCGGAGACATCATGGAAATGTTGCGTATTAGAGGGGAGTGGTCTGCCCAAAAACCTTTTGCAGATGAATCCGTGTTCCTGGATGCGTTTGAGGCAGGCCCTTCTACCTCCTGGGTGTCCCCCCCGGCTGACCCCCTGGTAGACCTCATTACTACCAGGGCGTGGAAGGAGCCCGACACCGTGGAGCCTATCCCGAAGCGACCCGACAAGATCCTTAGCTCCCCAGTGGATAGATTGTCTTGGGCCAAGGGAACCCCAGTGGATGCCATGCTGGTGGCGGCTGCCACCAAGAGAGATCTCGCGCAGGAGAGTTCTTCAGTTCACCCGCCAGATAAGGAATCTCGAGCACTGGACTGCATTGGGAAGCGGATATTTAGTTCAGCAACCTTTTCTGTAAGGGCGCTTAACTACATGGCACATACCATTAGGCCGCAACGAGACTTAATTAAGGAATACGCTGCAGCCCCCCTGGAGTCCATGTCGGTCGAGGACAAATAAGTTTTCTCTACTCGTATGGCCACTCTAAAATCCATCTCTAACACATCCATGCGTCTACTCTCCCATGCCACGGAGGGAGCCGCTAGGGCCAGCGGAGCCGGGGTCGTCTTGCGACGTCACTCCTGGCTCCGTCTTTGCGATTTCGCGGATCTTTTCAAGGCGTCCTTCGCAAATGCACCCTTTGACGGGGATCTTCGCTCTTCGGCAAGACCGTTCGCGAGACGCTGGTCCAAAGCGAGAAGGATGGGAAGATGCTGTCTGCCATCGGGGTCCGCTTCTCTAATCCCCAATGATCCTTTTCTAGGAATCAGAGGGGACAAAAGAAGCTGTGGTTCCGTAAGTCCCAGCAATCCCATCCAGCTTCGGACCCCTCATCTTCTAGAGGCAGAGGAGGACAAGGAGGACGCCGACCCAGAGGCAGAGGGGGACCGCGTAACTTCGGGTCCAGGGAACCCTTCCCGGATAGACCCGCACAGCAGCCCTGAGGGCTTACCCGGCTGTCCCTCTCTGGAGGCAGTCGGGGGGTGGTTGTCGGAGCACCTGTCAAACTGGGAGTCCATTACGACAGATCGATGAGTGCTCCGCATCATATCCAGAAGTTATACCATCCCCTTCATAAACCACCCTCCCTCGACCAGACACCCCCCCGATGTTCCACCCGATCAAAGGGAGGCAGCAGCTTCAGAAATCCTGAAGTTGCTAGAAAAAAGAGCCATCCAGTCCGTCCCCCCAGACCAGTCCGGATCGGGTTATTACTCTAGGTTATTTTTAGTGCCGAAAAAGACAGGGGACCTCAGACCCATTCTAGACCTCTCCGCTTTGAACCTGTTCATTCCCAAAGAAAAGTTCCAGATGGTCACCCTCCAATCTATTCTCCCCCTTCTGCGGCAGAACGATTGGATGTGCTCGATAGACCTCAAGGATGCGTACTAGCACATCTTGATGGACAGACGATCCAGAAGGTTTCTCTACTTCCGGCTGGGAACCAGTCATTACCAGTTCAGGGTTCTCCCGTTCGGCCTTACCTCAGCCCCCTGGGTGTTCACCAAGGTCATGGCAGTGGTTGCAGCCCACCTGAGACTTCAGGGCATTCAGGTCTTCCCGTACCTAGACGGCTGGCTCCTTACCGCTACCAACAGGCATCGGCTCTGCCTGGCAAGAGATTATGCTCTTACCCTTGCCCAGAGCTTAGGCATCTCTGTAAACCTTCAGAAATCCTCTCTTTGCCCGGTACAGGTGCTGGAGTTCATAGGGGCCAAGTTAGATACCCACATTTCTCGAGCTATGCTAACTGTGGACAGGATAAACAGCTTGTCGTGTCAGGTGCTAATTCTTCTTCAAAGCCCGGCCCCGAAGGCGGAATTAGTTCTGAGGGCACTAGGATCTATGGCAGCAGCGATCAGTCTCGCCCTTCATGCGCGTCTGCGAATGAGGATTCTGCAGTGGACCCTTCAAGTTCAGTGGTCTCTGCTACTCCATCCATTGACTACTCCGATTCCCCTAAGCAGAGATTGCAGGCACTCCCTTCTTTGGTGGCTCCACACCCCAGAGCTGAAGGTACTGAGGCCTTTTGTTGTCCCTCCCCCCCAAGCCATGCTGACCACGGACGCTTCTCGCCTCGGGTGGGGGGGGGCATTGTTCGGGCAGAACTGTCCAAGGCACGTGGACTCCCCTGGAGACCGCTTTGCATATCAATGTCCTAGAGATGAGGGCAGTGCTTCTAGCATTGCAAGCTCTCCACAACCTTCTACCTCTGGGGACTATTGCAATCCAGACAGACAACATGTCAGTGGTCTGGTACATAAACAAGCAAGGAGGAACCAGGTCCTACCCACTTTGCCGGGAGGCTATGAGAGTGTGAGAATGGGCGATATCCACCAACCGCTTTCTGGTAGCAACGCACATTCCGGGTCGGTCCAACATTTTGGCGGACAAAATGAGCAGAGTGATTCTCACTCCATACTAGTGGTCTCTCAATCCATCAGTTGTGAAGCAGATCTTCCGCAAATGGGGTTGGCCTTGCTGCAATCTTTTTGCTTCTCCCTTAAACACAAAATGCAGCGAGTACTTCGCAATACTTCCCCCCGAAGGGGAGAATCCCAGAGACGCTCTAGTCCATGCTTGGCCATCCGGTCTACTATATGCCTATCCACCCCTTCCGCTCATGACCAAGTTTATACAGAAAGCCCGTCGGTTGGGGAGCAGAGTTATCCTCATAGCCCCATTCTGGCCTCGCCAGATCTGGTTCCTGTACTTGCGGTCTCGCAGTGTATCTCCGCCATGGATACTGGATCCCATTCCAGACCTGATTTCACATCCGGCGGGATTACAACCCCCGAACCTGGTGAACCTCAAGCTTGCGGCTTGGTTGCTCCAGTTCCACTGATGTCTAGGACTCCCAGTATCTCATCTCCTGTTAAGGCCACTCTAGTCGCAGCACATAAGCCGACTACTAGGAAGATTTACTACAGAAAATGGAAACGTTTCTCTGTCTGGGCCAAAGATAGAGGCCTGGATCCATTTACAGTTCCTATTCCTACTATTCTAGACTTCCTGTCTCTGATATTCAGACAAGGAGCAAGTGCTTCAACAGTTAAGGTGCAATTGGCAGCCATCTCCCATTTCCATGTGGGAGACGGACTAGGATCTTTGGCTTCTACAAAATTATGTAAAACCTTCTTACGGGGCGTTTTCCTCTTGAAGCCTCCGGTGAAAGTGGTGGTGCCTCCATGGGATTTGGCCTTAGTCTTACAAGCCTTGACAGGCCCACCCTTTGAACCCACGGCTTCAGTTCCATTAAAGTTCTTGTCCTGGAAAACAGCCTTTTTGGTGGCCATTTCTTCAGCCAAAAGGGTATCAGAACTTCAAGCCTTATGTATGAAGCATCCTTATCTCATTTTTCATAAGGATAGAGTGTTCCTCAGGACTAATCCGTCGTTCTTACCTAAGGTGGCTTCGGAGTCAAATATCAATAAATCAATAAACTTACCCGTGTTCTTCCCAAACTTTCAGAATAAAGGAGAATACACATTGCATAAATTGGATGTGCACAGACAACTGCGTTTCTACCTGCACAGGACCAAGGATTTTCGCAAATCGGACGAGTTGTTCGTGTCATTTGCTAAATCAGCCATGGGTAAGGCCATTTCCAAAGTGACTGTAGCAAATTGGATTTGTCAATGCATAGTCCATGGGTACTTATCTGCAGGCAAACCGGTTCCTATGGGAATTCGCGCTCACTCTACGAGGGCTGTGGCCACCTCTGCAGCCTTCTGGTCTAGGATCCCCTTGGATGACATATGCTCTGCAGCTACCTGGTCCTCTTCACATACGTTTATTTCTCATTATAAGTTGGATATGGTATCGAGAGGTAGGGCTTCCTTTGGCTCTGCGGTGCTTCGGAATATCCTTCCATAGGCCGCCCAGGGTTTCTCCCTAGGTAGCTGGGGACTCTGTCCCACAGGTTGCAGAGCAAATGAAGTAACTACTTCAGATAAAGAAGTTATGTACTCACCATAATGTTCCATCTGAGTAGGTACTTCATTTGTCTGCAACCGACCCCCCCCCGCCATCCCCCGAACCTTTCGGGATTCCTGATCACCAAAGAGATCTTGTTCTGCTTTAGGACAGTTTATCTGGTGTTGCTTCCTGTATCGAAGGTAGGAGTTGTGTAAGAGGCAAAAAATTCGATCTGAGGTAATGTAGCACATAGCAGGGGATTATGGGTAGGGGGAGGAGCTAGGAGCTCGGATCTTGTAGCGTGGAAAGCTGCCAGCTCGGATCCGATACCCACAGGTTGCAGACAAATGAAGTACCTACTCAGATGGAACGTTATGGTGAGTACATAACTTCTTTTTATAGTCAGTAATTTGAAGAGCAATTTTTACGATGAGAACTGTAAGTCACATGGTATTGGTAGAGCAAGCAGGAATCTGCAAGTAGCCATTTACAAATCTGTTTCCAGTAGTCAACAGATTTCTATGTATGGTAATCGTTAGTACCCTGGGGAAGCTCTGGTTGAGGAAGATGCCCTAAATATGGCAGGTGTACAAGTTAGGATGGTTGACTCTGAACCTGAGTTCAAATTAGATACTGGATTGGAAGGCTTTTTTAAAAGTGGAATATCTGCTGCACTGTTGACTACAGAAGGGGTCTGTGTGTATCCATCGAAAAACAAAGCATTGAATGGCATATATCTTCGAACATGCCATTCATGTTCTGACTAAGATCGCATTACGGTAGGGATAAGGAAATTTGCCCCTTTCCCACTGTAGTGTGAGGTTGGAGTTGGTATATACAATTAGCGGGGGGTGTCAGGGGCACACTCCCCCACATGAGGAGATTTTGATGAGCAGCATTTACAATGTAATGCCGTTCGATGCTTTTACCAATCAACGAATAAACATAGACCCCTAGAGCAAAGGTAGCAGAAACAGACTATTTGAGGCAAAACTGCTAGTATTAGACAAAATAATAATAAGTTTAAGAACAGAATGAATCATGTTTTCTTGTCTAATAGCATGATCATCATCTACCTGATTCTGACAGTGTGAGACAGTAAATGAGAGGCCTTGTTGCAGTCTACCATGGCTGCTGTCACTGCCGCCAGACTGAGGTATTATTCCCCTCATTTTCATAAAGTTATACTTCTTTTAGAGGTTCATGGTATGGTAGAGTTCTACCAAGTCATTGTGAATAACTGTACCTCATGTTGCTTTAGAGATTAACTCACTGCTTCCTAAATGTCACTAATTTAATTTTCAGTAACACAAGAGACAGTAAGTAAACTTAGTATGGGTAACCTCAATGAAAGAAGTGTTGGGATGGTTTGGAAATGCTCAAATATCTCAGAAGAATCAATTATTTCAGGAGGGCAATGCCTTTTGGGGAAAAAAGGCTTTCATGATCAAGGGGTAAGCTTACAGATGAGGAATGTCCCAGAACTGAGTGAGAATGTATCATTTTGTTTCAAAGAGTGCTGTGAGTATAAGAAGACAAACTTTGAAGTCAAAGAATCAGAACAGAGGGAACATTACAAAATCAACAATATAAGGATGGATAAAATGCATTCCTTTTCTTGGAAGAGTAGTGGAGGAGCAAGACATTTGACATTTAAGATAAAATGTATATCCATTATGCATTATACTGGATCATATTTAATATTTCTTTCTTTCTGAGACTCCTACCATCTACAGAAATCATAACAAACATATTGAATAAAATAAAGCTAAGATGAAACACTAAAAAGATTAACATGATTACTGAAATGGTGTTAATTGTTAGTATTTTAAAGATACTTGTTTATCTCTTCTGGTCTAAAAATGTCTGTTAAAATGTAGGAATTTTCATATTTTACATTATTTTTATGAAGTGCATACATTTCTTTGAAGACTGTGTTTTGAATGTCTCCTAATCTTATCTAATTTACATTTCCTATAACTAGGCATATACATTTATTAATAAAGGAAATCTCTGGATATTCTTGTATATCCTGTATCTCGATAACCATGCCGTTTTATGTGATTACACTCCAGGTTATGGCTGAAAAGGGTCCAAGGGCCACTTCCATGGTTCAGAAATAATAAATAAGTAAAATAAATAAATAACCATACAAACAACCAAATAAATAAAATATATACAGCAATAGCACTATAACAGACAGCATTTAGCACTAAAAAGTTAGGAAGGTCCAACAGTGTTTGCAACATCTCTAAAGAGTGTTCTGTTTGAGAGTTGTTTTATGCATAAAAAGCGCTTTTATTGTAAATATATCCTTGTGGTAAAGATATCCAGCATAACACAAACAAGAAAGACATTTTAACTAAGGAGACCAGGAGCAACGACGTTAACATTATTAACATGGCAGGTTTTTGTTTTGGTGCCTGCCACTGTACAATGTGGTAAAACTACAGCTGTAGGTCACGGGCAAAATTGAGAATGAAGGGTGTAACTTCTGCTACACTATGTGCTAAAAACAGAGAATACAAATATACCTAATTTTGTCAAACGGCTAAAGTTTTTTGTCCATGCAGAACTACAAGTCAGTTGCCCTTCTTTGTTTCCTTCATAGGTTGGTACTAGGCTATCAGCCCTAGGGCCTATACAAGCCTAGCCATAACAATTCCCTGACTATTTCTTCCCACACTATTTACTTCCCTGGACCCCTGTCTAGCAGGCGACTTACGTGATCCTTTTTAAAATCATAACAACTTTTGAAAAACTGATGTGTAATCAGATATGTGGCTATATAACTAGCTCCTGTAAAGCACACACCATGGCTTACTTGAAAGATTAGGTACATTTGACACACATGTATAATGTTACTGATTTCACCTGTACTAAAATGAGTAATGACTTCCTTGTAGCAAGAGTTTTTGTGGATGTTTGGTAAGCTTTTGAAATCATAATCCAGACAATAAAAGTTAACACCACAGGCAAGAAAATATAACTGCACAGGACAAGTAGAATGTATAACATAAAAATTGTAACAACCCCTGTGCAGAATTCACCCAGGCGGTCGTTCGAGTCACACCAGCTCACTTACAAAAATGTCTTTTCAGACTTTACAATGGGAAATCTCTCGAAGTTCCAAAACGAAAATGTAGAGCACTCAATTAATAGAGCTTAGTATCCAACAATATTCCAACTTCAGATCTAGAGTAAAATGCCAAATATTTTATTGAAGCAAAGTGGTAAGCGCTTTCGCTATACAGCTTTATCAAACCATCACAGATTCACTCCTAAAACAGATTAATATATATAAAATATAAATTTGCTTGTACTAAGAAGAACAATTTAACACCTAGACAAGTTAGTGCCTTACAGGATCTGAGGAATGATAGAAATATATCAATAAGACCTGCTGATAAAGGTGGTCCTGTAGTAATACTGGACAAATCTTCTTATGATAATAGTATGTTAGATATGTTGAATGACATTAATTATTATAAATCTGTACCAATTTCGAAAGCCCAAGAACATGTTATTAACGTACATAATATTTTGGATGAATTATATAAGATAGAAATAATTGACTTAGATATGTATAATTGTTTTGTTTGTTGATAGTCCCAACTATTCCAATAATCCAAGGGTTACCTAAAGTGCATAAAAATCCAATAAACCCACCCATGAGACCGATAGTTTCTGGTCGGGGGTGAGTTACAGCACCTCTATCAATATTAATTGAAAAAAACTTTGAAACCTATAGTTAGTTCTGATACATTTGTTTTAAGAGATTCAAAACAATTTTTATTAGATTTATATGAAGGACAGAAGCTATTACAGATATTGCCTCAATTATAATGGTAGCCATGGATGTTTGCTCACTATTTACAAATATACCTAATGAAGCAGGAATAGAAAGCATTAGGATGTATCTAAACAGACATTCTAACATGTTAGAGAATCATGTAGATTTCATCTGTTTGTTACTTAAACTAGTATTAGAGAATAATGTCTTCCTGTTTGAACGAAAATTATATTTACAAAAGGACGGCGTAGCTATGGGCACCTCGTGTGCCAATAGCTACGCCAACCTAGTGATGGCTTTATGGGAAGAAGAGAAACTCTCCCACCTTGAAATGTGTCAGAAATGTGTCTGTTTTTACAGGTGCTTTGTAGACAATTTGTTTTTTCTGTGGACTGGTACATTTGACGAATTACATGAGTTTTTTAGAGAGATTAATTCGTTAACAACCTATTTGAACTTTACTATAACTAGTTCTAGGGACAATATAGCTTTTCTAGATGTATCTATACAGCGTTTAGACAATGGAAGGTTAAACACAGGGGTGCACAGGAAAGTTTGCCATAAAAATATATTATTGCATAGAGATAGTATGCACCCACGGCATATTTTTTCCAACATTATCACAGGGCAGGCTATAAGAGCTTCAAGGTTGAATCTGTTACAAAGTAATTATGAAGTTGAGCTAAATGATTTTTGATAAAAATATTTGATATATTTTCCCTTCTGGGCCCCCTATATACCTACCTCCTCACCTCTGCAAATCAAATTCCATTTGCCACCTTTAAGTAAAATTCCCTGCTGAAAGCTGATTACTTCTCCCAGAATTTTCTTAACTGCCACTATGGCAGTTTTAGGTAGAATATAAATACATGACAGTGTTCCCAGTACCCCCTTAGTACTACAAATCTACCATTCTTACCTTTTTCCCTTTTCTATCAGTATTGGAACTGCTCTTGCAGTTAAATACTCCACTTTTCCTTTGATCCAAATATTTTGCTGAATAACCACCCTGAAATCCTTTCTTTATCAAATTTACATACTCAGTTATTTTCAAGTAAGTCCCCTGTAGCATAGCTATTTACACTATACATTTTTAATATAGTTCATTACTCTTTCTTTTTTTTATATGAGACTAGTTATATTTAGAAATAATATAAAAAGTGTTGTCTTTATGTTAAGAAGTTATTATTCCCACCTGTTATGCACAAATGCTTTTTTTACACATTTAGTTCCAGCTTTTGTGTTACATATACTACTGCGGTGGTGGTGCTGAGGTAGCGTTGTCACCTCACAGTAAGACGTTGTCCTGTTCGATTCTCAGCTAGAGTGTCTTCTGGGTGGAGACATGCGTGAATGGGCGTACCTTCGTTGAAGGTTGTGCATCAGGGCTGGTAACTCAGCATGTAAAAATCTACTGCCAATCATTAGCAGACCAGAGTTCCGCTGTGGCGACCCCTAACCGGGAAAAGCCGAAAGACACAGCAACTTACACTAATGTTTGGCAGGTTGGTATTTAATACTGTTGTTTCTTGTCATATCCATTTGGACCTATGTCACACCTTATAAAACTTCTTGTTTTAGTGAAACCCTCAAACAAAAAAAACACCCGCAGAACACCCCTGTAACCTATTAACTTAATACTAACACACACAACTACGTACATCTACATATATTGAATTTAACTCTCCTAATAGGAATAATTGTCCCAGACTGACAACCACACTCACGGACTTAGATTAACCTATAAGGAAGGTTATCCATGCTACTATGCATTGTAAGATGCATGGTGCAGCCTGCGCTTATACTAAGTGCTGTTTCTTTTTGTCTTATCTTTATTCCTCTGCCAGATTATAAACACACTTGAATGCTTTCAGAAAACTTTAACTCCTAGCCACTGAAAGAAAAAAGCATTCTGTTTTTATTGCCCCTTAACAGATTGTTTCCACACAGAGATGAGAAGGGTCTATATTATATTCTCGAAAGCCGACAATGTCGAATCTGACATTGTCGACATGAGAATATCGAACACTCAGAATCTCGAGCATGTAAACAGAAATCTCTGTAAGGGGAGATTTCGATTTACTGCAATGTATTGCAGTCTCAGAGTTGGTATATTTAAGTAGCGGGGGGTGTGGGGGTGCAGGGGGGTGTGTGCCCCTGCTTAAACCCGTTAGGGTACTTTTTTCTTTTTTTGTTTTTGTCTTTTTATCAGGTCGACTTTTGAAGACATCGACCATATAGTGTCGACCACATGTTGTTTGATGTTTTCAACCATCGATCTTATAATATAGACCCGATGAGAACCAGATACACAGTTGCCTCTACAAGCACTCATTTACTTGCTAGAGGGAAAACTTTTCTTTATATTCAGTGTTCTTTTTAATTTATTTGCTCCCCCTTAAAACTTGTTACTAGATCAAGCCAAGAGCATTAATCTAGTTATTCCCCTGTTCAAGAGTAAGAAAAAGCACATCATTTTTTCTTGTATCATGCTCTTTTGATCAGACATTTTTTCTTTTTTTACATTGCAGTGTCTACATTTCTTAAAACTGAACAAGGAGGAAAAAAGAAGGAAAAAAACAGTGACACCTGTTTACTTATTACACTTGAAAATAACTGAAAAAGCTTTACTTTACAGCATGCAAGTTATTTCATGCATTATAAAAATACTACTATTAAGAGCAAAATTTAGTTTTACTTACAGTTAACTCTTTCCTTCCTCTTCCCTTCTCCTAAATGTTCCTCCAACTATTAATGACATGAAGTATGGCATATGCTTTGGAGGCTGTACAAGTTTAACAAAGTCAAAGAAGTCCAATATTTGCAGGTTTTCTTGTTCTGTCATGTTTCACAAATGCAAGTAATGCTTTCTAATCCCACATTTATTTGCATCTCCCAAATGCAGCCTATGTTTCATTTACAATGTATTCCCAGTTCTTCTAGTCAACTCGTGCTTTTTCTGACAAACATTTTCCTTTTAAATACAAGAAAAGGTTTTACTGGCACAGTCTCTCTATGGGCTTTATTACGAGAACAAGTAGTAGCAGAGAATCTCCTTCTGTTTGATAGCTCTCTTTTTGTTGGACAAACTTTTGCATTTCCTTCTTAGCATATTCTGCATAAAAAATGATTTGACCCTCTAGGAAAGTATATTCTGAAAACAGCTAGATATAGCAGCTTGAATTTCATGCCTTGTTCTCAACATTCCCTGATTAGTGGAATAAATTTACTCCTCTTTTGCATGGTGCACAGTGAGCAATCATTTTCCACAAACACTCTACTGTCTCTCACTTTTAGTACTTAGGATCATAGGAAGGTACTAGGCTATTGGCCCTGATGCCCTTATAAGTCTAGCCAAGAGCTTAGCCCATGTATAGACAAATATATACTTTGTCCTTCTGCCACAGTTTTGTCAGAATCAACTATGTCTGCTGGTAGGACTGCATCCTTACTATTAAACGTCTAGGTTGTTTTCTCATTGCCAGGTTTGGAGCATACACACGATGTGTCCTTTCAATTAAAAACTCCTGCTGTAAAATATCAGTCCAGTTGTTTATTCGTGCGTTCACAAAAATTAATACAGTCTGTTTCTTACAGTTTTTCCGGTAGAGCACAAAATCTCAGGATTTCCCTATGTGGTCTGTCCTCTAATTCTATTATTTTCTTGAGTAGTCTTACACTGAGCCAGCCTTGTCTTCATTTCAACCTCTGATTTTTGCAGTTTTATCACCTCATCTGAATATCTATTTAAAGCGTCTTCCATTTTTTCCAGCCTTTTGTTATTTGAGTGGATATACTCCTTCAGTGTTTTATTTATTTATTTTAATCAGCTCAGAGTACATTTAGCTTACTTTTTTTCTACTAGGTTACTGGAAGTCATGTCTTGCACCAAAGCTGGAGCTTGCACTGTTTTTTTTTTCTGAACAGCTGCAGAAATCTTCCCAGTCAGTCTTTTCTCCTCACCTTTTATGATTGGTTTTCTTTCAGTTTCCATGAAATTCCATTTTGCTGGCATCCCACAGTGCACTTACCAGCCAGTTCCTGAACTTTACTCAGAAAGACACATTCACTGGCTTTCTTTCCTGATTTTCTATTTTCACACTAGGAGAGCTGAAACTAAGCTGTCACTCAATGTGCAGACATCTTGGAAGTGATATATCAGGGGATTGGAGGCACAAATCATAGTGGGATGGTTCCTCTCTGATAAGTTGCATCTGAACAAAGGAACCAGGCAGGGGTGTCTGCTTTCCCCTTTGTTATTTGCATTATATTTAGAACCATTGGCAAAGAAAATAAGGGAATCAGAAATTCAATGATATAACGGTATGGTGTTCAAGAAAAGTTGGCTTCATTTGCAGATGGTATTATCCGTGGTGGTGCAACGGTAGCATTGTTGTCTCACAGCAAGATGTTCTCCCGTTCGATCCTTGGCTGGAGTAAGGGGAGTGCCTTCTGTGTGGAGTCTGCATGTCCTCCCCGTGGTCGAGTGGCATTCCGAAAGACATGCGTGAATGGGCGTGCCTTCGTTGAAGGTTGGGCGTTGAGCTGGCAACTCGGCACTATAAAAATCTACTGCCAATCATTAGCGGACCGGAGTTCCACTGTGGCGACCCCTAACCGGGAAAAAGCCGAAAGACAAACATTATTTTGTACCTAATGGAACCATAAAAGGACATGTCAGTGCTGTGGAACATTATGAGACAGTTCTGTTTTTTTATTTTTTTTTTTTTGGGGGGGGGGATACACAATTAATGAAGATTAAAAAAAGGGCTATAGCTGTAAACTGTGTACCCATACATGAATTGGTTCAGTAATATCCATATTCATAGGGACATGATAAAATGAAATATTTAGGAGTATGGGTTAAATAAGATTAAATAAGATTAAATTCCTCTTTTTTGTTCTGGAACAAATTAAAAATGATATTGGGGTGGCCCATGGGAAGAGAAAATAGGGTATAAGGAGTTATGGTGGCAAGTAACTTTAGAATCAGGTAGGACCCCAGGCTTAAATGATTACCTGTCTATATTACCACTCTTAAAATTAAGTTTGCTAAATTGTGAAAGAAAATAAGATATATGCAATATTCTGATATGACAGAAGGTGGCATTGTTGCTTAAGAAAAACATTTTTCTTCATAGTGAAATACCCATTCTCCTATGTTTTATAGTATTTTAGATGCATAAAAAGTTTTTTATGGGAATTTGTGTGGAAAACACACACATTATTTTTATTTAATAAAGTGTATATAATATATATATATATATATTATATATATTTTAAAATATGGTGACATTCACTAGTGGAAAGGAAGTACACATTTTTAATATTCATGAGCCTAAATGTGAGATTATTTGTCTGTTTGAATTAAGTGAAGGAATTTCATTGGTTTACTGTTTTTAGAATTAGTATAAATGTAACCAAGGAGTTTGAATGGAGCATCTGATGAAGTTCATTGAATGAGGACGAAAACGCATGGTGTAACAAAGCATTAATGGTGTATGTGTTTTGGCGGTGGAATAATAATAAAAATTCTTTCTAACTGGCCTGAAGCAAGTTCGTGGGTACTCTCCAAGTTATCTGCATTCCTGTTTCCTGTTACTGTTTTTTTTTGGAGGGCTTCCGTCTTTTTTGATTAAATAAGATTCTGTTATGGCAGCTAAAGATGTCTGGGAAGAGACTAAACAAAAGGTGATTCAAAATCTGAGAAACTGGAAGCTCTTGCCTATGAATGTGGATAGCAAGATAAAAGTAATGTCTTTCAGCTTTTCTCAGTTAGGAGTCGCCACAGCGGAACTCCGATCCGCTAATGACTGGCAGTGGAATTTTACAGTGCCGAGGTGCCAACCTGATGCCCAACTTTCAAGGAAGGCACACCCATTCACTCACGCACCTACCTGCATATCTTTAATGTCACTCAACCATGGGGAGGCCAGGCAGACTCCACACAGAAGGCACTCCAGCCAAGAATCGAAGAGGAGAACCTCTTGCTGTGAGGCGACAATGCTAACCGCTGCACCAAAGCGAATGTGGATAGCAAGATACAAGCAGTAAAATGATTTTAGTCCCTTTAGTTTTATACAGAGGTCAGGCATATTTTTATCAACCAAAGGAGAAATTGTGGACAGCAATTAGTAAAGAGCTGAAATATTTTATTTGGGAGGAGAAGAGGGCAAGAGTCAAGTAGGACAAGTTGATCTACCCAATAGAACAAGGATTAGTTGATTTGAAGGGATGTTTTAGAGCTACACAGTTAAGCCTCTCATACATAACACAAGCAGAAATCTATAATTCAAAGTGGAAAAGGATGATAATGAAGCAGGATCAGGTAATTGAAGAAAAAAGGAAAGAATGGCATTTTGGACACAGAATCTTAAGGAGAATAACAATAGTCATACAAATTATTATATTCATAAAGTAGCAGAAAGTACGTTAAGAACTAAGCCAACACAGGAATGGAGAAAGGAGATTCTACCAATATGGATGACTGCAATTAGGGATACACAGAACAGACAAGAGGGACTAAGGTATTCTGAACAAACAATTAGAGAGGAAAAGGTAATAGAAAGGGAAGAGGCCAAGAAAACATTTGGGTTACAGGCTAGTGATTGCCTTCTCTATCAGGGATTGATTTCAGAGTGTAAGCACAGAGAAAGGGATAGGGCAATCCTAAATGAATGACCTGCACTAGTTGAGTTTTTAATTTGAATCTAGTACAGAAGCTGCTGTTAAAAAGGGAGAATTAGTAGGGCATATAAAAAATTGCACAATAACTATAGGACCCAATCAGAAGAGATCAGAAAAGACAGGGAGGAGAGATTAGACATGCAATTCAGAAAAAAATGAGAGAATATACGTATGGCTCCTAAATATGCAAGAAAATCTAGAAGACTTATAGTTTTTGCATTGAAGTATTTGCATAGATACTTTCATACCCCAAACAGGCTCAAAATAATTTTTCCTCAGGTAAATGGCAAATGTAGGAGGTGTGATGGGGAAGAAAGAAGAAAGTGGAAACATATGTTTTTGGAGTGCAATGAGTTGACAGACTTTAAAAATACCCTACAGAGTGCTATGTCAGGAATACTGGGTAAGTGAATGACAGTAACTAAGGAAATATTTTTTTTGAGCTGGGATACAGTATCTGAACTGCCTAGACATAGTAAGGCCTGCTTAAGTTTAATTCTGGTGGCTGCCAAAAAAGCAATGTGATACAAAATGGAAATCAAACCCTAGATGAACTATACTTCAAGTGGTGAATATTGTAACAGAGACAAAAGAACAGGAAGTGGGATCTTTAGAAAAGGGAAATAGTAAATTACATAAAAAAATGGAAATTGTGGGAACAGTACATGAAGAAAAATGTTTTGGAGGAGGAAAGAAGTTTAAGAGAAGGCATGAATTGAATAATTTATGTAATATTGCTTAGATTATATGATATATATATATAGCAATATATGTGATGTATAATAAATGTAAATGTGAACTTGTTAATATGTTTTGATTACTTTTATATAAATATACATTTGCCTATGTTGAATGTTATAATTCAATACAGGAGTTTTAAATATGGAAAAAATATGTGACAATCATCTAAAGCCAGTGTTCATATCACTGGATGGCTAGCCCTGCTGCAGTTGTTCTTTCATACCACAGCCAATTTAGAGTGCCCAATCTACCTACTGCATATCTTTGGAATGTGGGAGGAAGCACCCAGGGAAAACCCATGTGAACATTGGGAGGACATGCAGATTTCACACAGAAGGCACCCCCAGATGAGAAATGAACCAGAAAACCTCTTGGTGTGAGGTGACAACATTACCTGCTGCACCACTCTAAAACACAACACCTATTTCATCCAACTAATTTGTGACACATTTGTGTGGAAAAGCAAAAGAGGATGGATTGTGAAGAACAAACTCAGGAACCACATGAACGCTGGTAGATGAGGTAGGCTGGATATCAGATAATATTTGACCCCTTATAAATATTGTGCAATGGCTAAGGGGCATAAGAAAGGAAAATTTCTAGTGCGTTGCCTAGGAAAACGGCTAGAAGGAGTAAGATGTTGAGAACTTAAGTGGATAGTACCAATGGGATAATTCAAAGGTTGTTAGGGTGAAGTTTACAGATGAATGGTATAAATGTATCAGGGATCTATGGTGGAACTGCCCCAAACAGTTGGAGGGGAAGCTCATTATCTGGAAGAAAACTGCATTAGAAAGTTGAAGGATCTAAGCAATGAACAGTTTTCTTTCTTAGTTGTCAAACAGAAATGCAATTTAAAGAAAAGAGACTCCCTGTTGTACCAGAGGACAGCTAGTAAACAGGGTATCCAGAAGAGCAAATATAAGACTAAGGAAAAGTATAAAGATGTGAAAAATAGTGAATTATGAGGTTGGCTTAGCTTTAAGAAAAATACTGAGCCACGTATAAAAAGAAAGAATTTAAATTATTTACTGGCAGTTGGGGAAGCATGTTTGTGAATGTACTTTTGATAAGTTGAGGGATCACTAGAGTACAGAGGATGCATTATGGAATGAATGGCTTTGAAAAGGAATACTAGCAATGATGAATATGTTAAGTATTAGTTATCTCTGTTGGAGAACAGTATAGAAGGACAGGTCTACATTAGATAAACAAACGCTTAAATGTTCAAATCTCTAAAGGATGACCTTTAGAGATCGAACAGTTAAGTGTTCGAATATCTTTAAAAATTAAAAAAAAATAAATAAAACTAAAACAAAAAAAACTAAAGGGTGTAAGCAGGGGGGCAAGCCCCCCCCGCACCCCCCATGTGGGGGGCTGCGCCCCCATACACCTACTTAAATATACCAACTCCAAGATCGCGTTACAGTGTAAGGAATGGGAAATTTCCTGTTTTTGCTCTGCTGTGCACTGAAGTGCGATCTCGGAGTTGGTATATTTAAGTAGGGGGGTGTGGGGGTGCAGGGGGCTTGCCCCCCTGCTAAAACCCTTTCAGTTTTCCTTTTTTTTCTTTCTTTTGTTACATTTTCGAACAATTAAATGTTCAATTTCTAAAGGTCGACCTTTAGAGATTCGAACATTTAAGTGTTTGTCAATGTAATATAGACCCAGAAGGACAGTGCACAGGTAGTAGAGAACTCCTATAAGGATACACCAAGAAAGATGGTAACCATCCACAGAGTTATTTGAGATACAAATAAGCGAATGCTGACCAGATGCACGTGCTGGATGGTAGTACCATTGCAGAAGGGGACAACAGAGGTCTTAAGCAAATTACTGGGAAGAAGATACCAGATCAGTACAATTTATGTCTTTTTGGTTTGCATAAAAAGGAGAAGAAGAAGGGATGGGATGGGCTGGAGATGAATGACTAGAACTTCAGTTGTTCACCGGGGAGGTGAGATGGATGGAGTCTGAATGTCAGTACAGAAAGTGGAGTGTGGCTCTGCTTGCAAAAACATTGGAAGGGATATGCACAATGATTGACAAGGAGATGCTAGGGGAGAGCTCAGCATTGAGCAGACAGATGAAGCAAAGAAGCAAGAGTGAAAGATGAAATGGTTGAAATTGTTTTAGCGGATTAAAAATGACGGATTAAGTACAGGTGTAGGGAATGCCAGAGATAAGACCCAATGTGCGCAAATGGAAGTAACCATCTGAAAGATGAGAAGTGAGGGATGGGAATATCTTGAATCCTGCAATTGGGGCTTAATACAGGGTAAAATGTCTAAGGGGTGAAATTTTGGGGAAGGAACAATGTAGTACATACTTTTTTGTGGAGTGTTATGGTTATGCATGTGGACAGAATGATTATAAATGCAAAGTAATTCTGTTTTATTGCAATGAAGATGGAAATGTCAGGTATTTGTGTCCAATTTATAGTAATCTAAAAACTTAGATGACCTAAGTGTTGACATGAAGTTCTAAGAAATAGATGCCAAATAGGACAGGTCCCGATGATTCCTGTGGTATACCACTGGCAACTTATTTTGATTTCAGAACTGACACCTACGATTATAACCACACAGGTTCTGCCAGATAGCCAATTAGCCATTTCACAACATAAGGATTTATGTTTAGATTTTCTAGTCTGTCAATAATGCTTGCATGGGGAAAAGTGTTAAAGGCCTTGGCCAGATCCAGATATGCTGTATGTACTACATGGCCACTATCCACTGCTTTGGTGACTTCACAGAAATTAATATGGTTAAAGAAGTAGGACCTTCTTTGACAAAGTCAAACTGATGGGATTCCAGGGTTAAGGGATTTTCAATGTTCAGATTAATAAGAGCCGAGGTAATATATCCCACAGCTTTGAGCATGTGGCCAGTGAGATCAATCGGTCTATAGTTACAAAGGTCTATAGTTCCACCACACTTGTGTAACAGCATTACACTGGCTGTTTTCCAGGTTTCAGGAATCTAACTAGTGGACAGGCTTAGATTAAAGAAGTGAACTAGTGGTTCAGAAAATCCATATTTGGTACTGATAATCAGACAACCCTGTTTGCTACATGGGCCCATGGATAAGATGTTCTTAGCTTTTGTGATGGCTGAGAGAACTTATTCTATGGTAGTTAAAAGGAGGAGGCTGGGACTATGTAATCTGCTGAACAGCAATAACTGGGGTGTTGTAAAATTTCTACTGAATTTCTCAGCTAGGATATTAGCTATCTCCTTAGGTTCAGAGTGGGCAGTATTATTATGCAGTAATTGAACATTGTTGGTGTTAGAGCTTAACTTCCTGAGGTAAGTAAGAAAAGATCTGTCATTACTTTTTACTTTCAGCTTTAGTGACTATTTTAAAGTTCATATTTAGCGTTCAGATTCCTAATGGTTCCTTTAAGTTCTTTACTAGTTAAGTTATATGTGCTCTTAAGATAGGTAGAATGACATTTCTTAAAAGCATTAAGTAACTTCTTTCTCTTGTTATATAATTTATTTATATAGGCATTTCACCATAGGGGGTTGTTTTTAATTTCTCATTATTATTATATTTGATGCAAGTAGGAACTGCCTTATCAATACAATAATTTAATTGGGACAGGGAATAGAAGTCAGATGCACAGGCAATAGCTTTACCAATGGGATCCATCAGAGAAGTATTACAGCAGAATTTATTTAGATTATCAAGCAACTGAAGTTTGCTTTTAAGAAGTCTTTAAACATAGAGGTATTTACATGGCAAGTACCATCAACTTTAAAGGAAAGAGTCATTGGTTTATGGTCTGATTTAACAAGGGAAGATGGTACGTGTGGTGTGCAAGAAGTGGTCACATTTCTGAGGACAAGATCAAGGGTATTAGAACCCTTCTAGGAAGGGTAACTATTTGCACAAGAGAGTTAGCATTTATTTGTCGAGGAAGTGTTTGGCATGCTGACCACTGGCAATGTAGGTTAGCCAGTTTATTGATGGATAGTCATGGTCCCCCAGTGGAAAGGTATTGGGTTTATTGGGAATTTAAGCTATGGTGTTAAGATAGCTGTCACACTCAGAACGTACATAGAAGGTGTTTTTAGCTAGCTACAAAGTGGCAGTTAATCTTGTTTACTGTGGCTTGGACATCTAAAATTTCAGATTTGGTGTCCCAAGGAATCTGTTGTGAGGTGATGATATCCTTGATAAATACTGATACTCTCCAGGCAAGTGTGAAGACATGATAGGCACTAAATCCAGGAATAAGAGGAAGTTTTTCTTTGTTTTGAAACCATATCCCGGTATCTACACAGATATGGAAGTGCTCAAATTGCAGGAGAGCTCAAGGTTGGGCATTTTATTTTTTGTTAAGCCTGTTTGCATTGAGTAAAGCCACATTACTGTGCTCCAAATTAGAATTTACTGGGTTGCAAAGCTGACTGGAAAATTAAGACCTTTTCAAGTGAGCAGAAGAGGAAATGGAGGGAGTACTGGGTTACCTAATCTTAATAGTTACCTTGGGAACAGATGGCATTCGATATTCATTTTACAAATCTGTCAACTAAGGCAAAACTGTGTTTCTAGTAGAATTGCACAAATTATTACTTAATGGCATTCAGAGAGAGGAAATGTGAATGCATACTTAAATTAATTTGGAAAAACAGAGATAAATGACAATTTACTGATTGGAGATGAATTATTTTATGTAATTGTGTGATCACCACAACTTAATGAAGATGTTATGTAGATATGTTTGAAAATTGTTACTTCAGGTTGTGGAATGTGGTGTTTTCCGAATATAAGGCACACAGGTTCAGGCACTGGCATCAGCAGCAACCACCTTTTTTTCCCCATTTTGTACATGGATCATGGGTGTCATATAAGCAGTGACTATCACTTAGAGCCAATGTTCACACCACTGGGTGGCTTTATTATTAATATTGATTAAATAAATAATAAACGGTATTAAAAGGGAGAATAGAAATGGTAGATTGGTGACAAAATGGCAATTGATATCATCAATTTGGATCAGATGTGGGTTATTAGTTGCCTGTAATATGGACAGGTGAATAGTTAACCCAGTGAAACCTATTTATAGTCAGACTAGCCTAAAAGTTTCTGTGAATGGCTGGGTTAGAATATCTATCAAAGTTAAAATAGATTTAAACCAAGGCTGTCCATTTTGTAGGATAATTTTTACATTGATTATATATGTTTCCACTACTGAAGGTGGAAATCTAGAAGGGGTGGCCCAGTGGTTTTCGTGATGCTGTTGGTATAGGAGTTATATATTTTACATTCCAATAAGTAGAACATTTGGGAATTAATTTGGAAAAAAGAGAAGATAATTGGATGAGTTTTTATATGTAATTATGGAAATGTGTCTGTTGTGGGAGATATTTACATTTTGGGAAGAAATTTAATTTAGTTAATTCCATTATTTTGGAGAAATTACTACATTTAGGCAGTGAGTCTGCTTTTCAAACTGTTAGGGAGGAAGAGCTGTTAACCTCTATTGTTGGGGTAATTTGTGGGTCTTATTTAATTAAATCCGGTCAGAATACGTAAAGATAAGGGTAGATTAGTACTGACCATATCCAGTGGTATATTTAATTTTACTGAAAATGTATTAAGCCCGTAGGAACCATTCAGATATCAACTTTAAGTATTTTAGGTAAGATACATTAGGGAGAAATACACTAACTTCTGGATATGATGTCATACCCCACAGAAAGGTATGAAAGTTGTGGATAATGATTTGGTTGAATATTATAAAATAAAGTTATGGAAATTAATGTTCAGCAGTTAGGTAGGGATAGATAGAGATGCCACAAGGATGTTGTCTCTCAGTTTTATATTACTGACTCATGGGGAAGACTTAAATTCCTCCAAAAGGTGTTACACAGGAAAAAAAGTTTACTCAGGAAGGGAATGGGATGACATTTATGGCATATACTGATTAATAAACTTCCAATGAAAGCAGAAATGAAATACAGCAGGGAGAAAGAGAGGTACAGTAATGTGTATGGAGTAGAGGAAACTGTGCAATATGTATTTATAAAGTGTAAAAAGGTTCAGGGCTTTTGGCCTTTAGTGACAAGGGCAATAAATATGTAAGAATTAAGTTCTGAATGTATGGCGGGTATGAAATGGTGTATATGACAGGTTCTATCTGTTATTATCGAAACCCTCTTCACCGAACTGCAAAAAGACAAGACGACTTTGCCAAAAGCTGATGTTTTCGAACATTCACATCACCAGAATTTTACTGCAGGAAAGGAAACACTTTGCCCTTTTCACCACTATAGGCAATCTCAGAGTTAGCATATTTAGTTGGGGGGGGGGGGGTAGAGAGTGCAGGTGAGTTTGTGGGTGGGTTTGATATGTTCCGGAGTGTTTCTTTTTACCTGGTGGTCAAGTGTCTCCTTTCCCAGAGTAAAACTCTGGTGATGTGAACATTCAAAAAAAAAAAATCAGTTTTCGTCAAAGTTGTCTCATCTTTTTGCAGTTTTGTGAAGTGGGTTTTCAATAATAACAGGTTGACCCATATAACAATGCCCTGCCATCACCATGAAAACAAAGAGGAAAACATCCCTGTCCATACTGAAATGCAACTTAAATCTATGGATGGGAAACAGAAAAGTTACCCCAGGAACGCCCTCTCTACTACTACTACTGGATAGATGCTGCTCTTAAATGCTTTACCCCATGCATGGGTCTTCTCAAATTATCTATGGTATGAGCACAGTTATTCTCTTTAAGGGCAATACGTAAATATCAACTATGGGATATGTAAGGTCAAAATATAACCAAAAGAGAGAGGTTATCTTGAGCACAAAGCAGGAAATTGGTTAGGCTTAAATGGCCCACAAGGGAAGCTAGCCTAGTACTTACCTATGAGCCCAAAAAATAATGAATTCAGCATCACTACATGATCTGTAGCACCCTGGACCTTTCTTGCCACTCCAATAAAGCCATTCCTTTTCAACTTTAACAGGTCAAGGATGTTCTCTATCCTGGACGCAAACTCCCACAATCTGGACAAAACTAGCCCTCACGAAAGTCTACACCATCTCCCATTCCCTTCAAGATCAACTCCCATCATCCACTGGCACTGCTGGAAGTCAAGCATGGAATTATCTCACAATTTCACTGCTGTAACAATTTTAGTAGAAGTTGCCGTTTGCAAATAAAGTAATACAGTATATTCTCCTTTGATATTTAAAATAAAAGTACTGATTAAAAATCAGTAGCTATTGTTACCACCTCCACTTTTTTGTCATGGCTTCACTTGTCCTATCAGACTGATTGCTGGGGTCAATCACTGCTGACTCCGGGTCCCCTGACCCCTTCCCCCATGGCTCAATTCTCTCTAGGACCATCTCAATGGAGACATACCTTAATATTAGTTTTTATCATCTGAAGTCTTTCTTTCTAGAGAAGAACAGGGCTTTGTATCACATGGTGACTAGAGTTTGGGAACACAGGGGCTATAATACTGCAGCCATCTTGTAAGTTAAGGAGCATTTGCTGATTGGTTGTATTAATTTCCCATGCATGTTTAGTGATGGGGACCAGAAAACAGAGTACAATGGAGTATTGCGAGGAGGCTGCTCCCTTCTCCATGGCAATTGTTCCTTAACATCCCATTTATTAACTGGCTTATGTCTCTCTGGCTCCCTCTCTACACTGAAAGTCAAAAGTAGACACAGCTCCAAGATGTTCCCCTTCCCACAACAGAGAAGGGCAGGTTTTGTCTCATCATTCCTCTTCTACATCACATGATTTCCACCAGTAGCCACACTGCTAATAAACCTGGGTCATCAGGCTTGTAGACAGGGCTTCATCCCCTTCAAAAGCCAAAGACCTGACAAAGCCAGCATGTGTATTTTCCTGCTTAAACACTGCCAAGTTACAGCAATACAATTCATGATTTGATGACTGCCTCAGGATTTCATCCAACAGCTTGGTTTGGTTTAATTTTACATTATATTCCCAGGAAAGAAATACTGTTTGTGTCTTTCTGAAAGACTTGTAGACTGTGGAAATCCTAGCAAAAGTAACCCAAGACTGCATATGTTAATGTAAAACTGATAAATTGTATTTGTTTTTTCATAATGATGCAGCAAAGTCAGTTAAGTAAAACACAGAGAGAAAATGTTCCCTACTTAGAAGCAGTATGGTGAACATGGTATAACAACTGCTTTTATAAACAGCTTTCATGTTTGCTTTTTGAAATGCTGCTGTATGTCAGGCATAATCATGATGCTTTCGGGCGCAGTGCCATAATCCTGCAAGTATTTGGCTCAAATCCAGTACCACATTAAAAGCATAAACTTCCACTTGCTGTATTTGTAGTCTTACTAAAATATAAAGTATTTTGCAAGGGAATAAATACAGGCTAGGCATTATATGTGTATCCGAAACTGCGGTTAAAAGCACAGTTATATTCATTTAGCAAAAAAGAAGCGAATAACGTGTGACAAAAATAAAGTACTGCCAAACCTCCAGAACTATCCCAATATTCTTGCAATTTAACTTTAAACAGAATACATGTAAGCAAGGAACCACACAACACATTTACTGAGGGGAAAAAAGTCAATGAATGCTCTGTGTATACATATACATATATATATATATGTGTGTGTGTGTGTGTGTGTATGAAATCAGGCAACTGCTCGAATATACCAGTTGTCAAACAGGCAAAAAGACAGTACAGCTGATTGAATTTCAGTTTAGTGCATGTATTGGCTTTTTGTCAGTGCAAGATCACAGGAATGTGCCATTTCCCTACTGTATTCTGATCCCAGAGATGGTACACATTATTAGCACGTCCTGAGAGGGGCTGGCTCCCCTGCAAAAAACATGCGTTAAAAGTATTTATTTTTTTCCAGTCAGTTGGTGATCGACAAGTTGTGTTCGATTACTTGCCATTTGATAAGCTGAATTTTCGATGGATGGTCATACATCATGTGCATGTTCAAGTTTTGGAGGAGGGGAGGAAAGTAAACAGCTGCTTATGCTCCATACATGAAAACAATTTTCCAGATATAATCTGATAGTCTTAGTTACAAAATATAATGGAAATTTATACCTAAAGGAAGGTGTTGAAGCTGTATACACCTGCAAGTTTCCGATAATCTCACAGCCTACAAGAATACTTCAAATCATCATCAGCGGGTTTAGCAAATTAGAGTGTAAGAAACTTCATTACGTTTTGCAGTAGTAATGGCATTCATTATCATGTTTGTCTAAAAAATAAAATAACTTCATAGTTTTGCATTATTAATAGTGTTTTCATCATCATACTTTTTAAGACATCAGTTCTGCACATGTACCTATATGATTACTTACAGTTTGTTAATTAGATAGCTGGACTGGTCAGCTGACCCTTTTCAACTATGATTCATGCTCAGGGAGTAATCAGAAAATAAGCATAGATAATACAAATCACTGTATATCAGCTTCACTTAAAGGAAAATGCAGTTGAACAAGCACTGTATGTATTAAACCTAAATGGATTCACACCTTACAGGTGTAACAATGACAAATGGTACAACTGGCATAGATAAATGACATACATTTGATGCGGACATCAGTAGCCAAATGATTCCATGTAACAAGACTGATTTAGAAAAGGCTCTCTCTCACATCTGTTAGTAGGTGAAGGGGGATCTACACAGAACAGCAGCATTCGTGTTACTGTTTCTTAAGGAATAGTTAGGTGACCTATTTAATATTTGACAGCAATATGAGGGACGGTAATACAGACTGAGCATTTTATGTTCTTTTAGATGAGTATGGCTCTACTGGACACTGGCAGCAAATAAGACCTTTTCACAAGTTCACAGAGACAGTTAAAAGAAACAGCCAGAAAGGTGAAGTGATTGATACATTTTATTGAATGCATTTCGAACAGACCTCTCAACCATACTGAATTCCTCGGTATTTACCGGTTTTGTGGGCAAAACATTGGGATGCCACGAATTCCAGAGTGGCCTCGTTAATTTCTGAATTTCCCGGTCTTTTTTCTTTCTTTTTCTACTGCCACTTTACATTTTTGGCTGATGTCACCATGCATCACCAGCCTTCAGGGTGTGTGATGACATCAGCTACTGCCTATTGGACTCGGAGGGAAGTAGGATAGGAAATATAACAACGATGGTGTGCGAGTGGCATAATTTAAATTTTACAAAGTCCCCCCACGTGTGGACATATCCCAGCCTCTAGGTGAGAAAACAACTGTTATCTAATGGCCCTATGAACAATTGTTACTTGTGTATTATTTTGTAATTATCATTATTTTATCTGCTGGTGTAAATCCGTAGTTCGTTCTACCATTATTTAATATCTGCTGGTGTGCAGAAGTTCATAGTTTGTTTGTAGAACTGTTATGGTTCTTCTGCTTGTGTGCAAAAGTCTGTAGTTCATTCATAAGTCTCTGGCCAATTACTGTTATGGTTGTTGTGCAATTACGGCATTATCTACTGCATTTAGATTTATCTGCTGGCCAGTGATGCATTTAGTTTTTTTCATCTGTGTTGGCCGTTTTAGTTTTAGTTCATCAGTGCTGGCAAAATTACATTATGTTTGTAAGCTTCTGAGCCCTCCAAGCCTTTCTGTATTGGAGAGAAGCCTTTCTGGCTTAAAAGCCCACGTTTACGCTCGTTTTCCGCCTTTCTGTAACCTGTATCCAGGACTGTTTTTAAGCTTCTGAGCCCCATAAGTCTTTATGTGTTGGAGGGAAGCCTTGTAGCTTACCAGTGGGAGTGGTAACCACTAGGAAGCCTATCTAGCACAAAAGGAGTGGTTTCTGGCCCACAAATTTTAGTTTATTGGCCGTTTGGGCAGTCTTTCCATCTCTTTCAACTTTCTGGTCTAAAAGCCTGCGTTTGTGCTTTTCCTGCCTTTCCTGTAACTAGTCTACTCCAGATACATATTTGCTGTATCCAGGACTGTATATAAGATTCTGAGGCCCCAAGCTTTTCTGTGTTGGAGGGAAGCCTTCTACCTTATCAGTGGGAGTGGTAAGCACTAAGAAGCCTATCTACTACAAGAGTGGTTTCTGGCTCAGAAATTGTAGTTTATTGGCCGTTTGGGCAGTTTTTCCATCTCTTTCAACTTTGTGGTTTAAAAGCCTGCATTTGCACTTCTTTCCCACCTTTCCTGTAACTACTCTAATCTGGATACAGATTTGTTGTATCCAGGACTGTTTGTAAGCTTCTGAGTGGTGCCAAAGTCTGCTCTTCAATTTTTTCCTTAGATCTGCTAGTTCTCTCCTCTCCTGCACTTTTACTAGCTTATTAGCCTAGCACTTTACCAGACTTCTTGCAGCAATTATTGTAGCACACAAAAGTGCTACCAGTACTAAACATTCTACAAGGAAACAGCTCCAGTACTTAATATTAATGCCGACCCCTCCAGGCATGTCTAAAGGTCAGTTCCCTGTGCTTTCTCCTATTAATCTGGTGAATTTGGGCATCCTGAGGCAATGTAGCAACTGCCTCATGTACACTTACAACCCTCTCCTCTTACCTCCCAACACTCAGACTTAATGGAGATGCATTTATATATCCAAATTGGAAGCCACACACTCTCCAGCCAAGACCGGAATAGCTGGTCAAGAGGAGAAGGGCAACACTTGCACCACACCACATGGAAAACATAGCCCTCGAGAACACACATCAGCACTGCCTTCACATAAAAACACAAACCACACACCCACCTTTGCGGAGGCTCTCAATAAAAATCTACCCAAACAGCAGAGGCCTCCAAGGCAGAAATGCACTCAACCACTACAACACAACACCAATCATGAGACACATAACTCTCGTAAACAGTGTGCCACTCAACCAAAGCCCCTAAGGCAAAACCGCATGGCCAACACACTAGGTATAGGTGACTCAATAATGAGGCACACTGATGTCCCACTCACTAGGATGAATAAGGAGAAAATAACAGTCAGCTGCCTGTAAGGTGCCAGGGTCCGCCACATAACACATGCACTTAGGTCCTTCAACAACAGGTACAAATATGACAGTCATTGTACATGTGGGTGTGAATGACCCGAGACGTACCTACCTGGACTACATGAAAAGAGACATGGAGGAGCTCTCGGATTATGTAGCCCAGGTGGGTATGACCACAGCCCTGAGCAGCATCCTACCATCACCTAGAATGATACCACAGTACAAGCAGAAAATGATTGATTTCAACAATTGGCTAACTTTCTGGTGTCATTCTAAGGGGATCCACTATCTGTCTACTTGGGATGACATATTTGACAGGCCTCGATGGTTTCCCAGAAATGGCCTGCATCTGTCACCCCTGGGCTTCTAGATATTGGCCAAGGCTCTTTCCACCCCTATAGTGCCTTTTTTAGGCACTGTTCCAAAGACCAAATTACCACGGTAACAGCTACAAACAAATGCAATCTGAGGGTCATGCTGCTCAACGCTAGAAGTCTAAATCTGAAAATGGACTCGCTCAAAGCACTCCTTAAAATGGAAAACATTAACATTTGTGCTGTAACAGAGACCTGGTTCAAGGCAGCAGAAAGCACCCCTGCACTACCAGGCTATAACTCATTCCACACCTTTCGGCCCCAGAACTTGGACCGAAGCTCCAAAGGTGGTGGTGTTTCCATATTCATAAAGGATGCACACACCACCAGACTGGTGGCCAAACATAATGCATCAGAGATACTTCAGGTGCAGTTAACAGTGGGTAAGACAGCGATTCAGGTCGTATACTGATATAGGTCCCCAACCATGTCCCAAGACTCACACTCCATGTTCCTAAGCACCCTGGAGAATATTAGCGTCCGACCTAACACTCTCATACTGGGCAACTTCAACTACTCCTCTGTTAACTAGGGAAACTACTCTTGTACAATACACTTGCCCAACGTTTCCTGAAATTCATTAATTCCAATGTCCTGGACCAGCTCGTTCTTA
The DNA here is from genome assembly GCF_019279795.1 of Protopterus annectens. Taxonomy (NCBI): domain Eukaryota; kingdom Metazoa; phylum Chordata; order Ceratodontiformes; family Protopteridae; genus Protopterus; species Protopterus annectens. The sequence continues at coordinate 1,749,827,860 of NC_056731.1, forward strand.
CCCCCACTAGAGGTAGCAACATTCTTGACCTGGTCATTGCTAACAATGGGCGACCATTGCTCTACACCAATAGTCAACTCCTCCCTGGTTAGATCCAACCGCAAACTAATCGCCTTGGAAATCCGCATGCCCCCCCCCGAAAAGGTAACTACCATGAAAAACTTCTCCAAAGCTAACTGTGGGCTCCTAAAACAGAGGTGGCTAACTTCACGGCACTCATGCAAATGGAGAATAGTTGCATGACTGCCGAATCATACACCAATGCACTGTACAAACACGTACACAAATGCATGGATCTCGCCATACCCAATATAACCAAGACGCTCTCCTCCAAAAAAAAAGGAAGCCGATCTGGTGGTGCCATGCCATAAACAAACTCTACAACAGAAGGAGGAAACTGATACAGAATAAGGTGAAGTCGCAAGACTGGAAAAACTTCCTTATCAGCCTCAACAAAAAGTTGAGATCCCTCATCAAATCCTCTAAAGCTAGCTATGAAAACAGAATTTCAGCAGATAGTAAAGACAACCACAAGGCCTTCTATAGTTATGTAAAGAATCTCCATGGCAACACCCAGACTTGCTCTGAGCTACTGTACAATGGTACCTCCTATACCGACCCAACAGATATTGCCAATATAGTGGCTGACAGATTCAGTGCCAACTTTACCCCCCCCCCCAAAGGCCTAATCACAATACCATTAGATTGCCAGGCACCCAGTATTACTGCTGCACAGGTTAAAACAGCACTGTCCAAGGCCAAGAATACAGCTTCTATGGGACCCGGCAATATCCCTGGCTGTGTTCTACCTGAATTACAGACTGAACTGACACATCACCTGTGTGCCCTGTTCAGTCACAACCTCACCTCAGGCTTTGTCCCTACCAAATGGCACACTGCTACAGTCACCCCCTCTCCACAAAGGAGGAGCAACTATAGATGGTGGGAACTATCACCCCATTAGCCTAATGAGTCCGATATGCAAAGCTGTGGACTGCATCATCATGGACCTAATAAACAAAGATATAGGGAATCTCCAAACTCTGGATCCCACACAGTTTGATTTTGTGAAGGGTAGATCATGTCTGCTCAACTAGGTCGACTTCTTTGAGTCAGTCACCAGAGGTGTGGATGAAGGCAAGGTGGTTTATACAGCCTAATTTGATCTGGCCAAGGCCTTTGATACTATTCCCAACTCAGGAATCATAGAAAAAACTCACTAAGCTAGGCATCAACGCCTATATCACCAGGTGGGTTGCAAACTGGCTCACAGAACTCACAGTGTGAAAGTAGCTGACTCCAAGTCAGACTGCCAACCAGTCATGAGTGGAAGTCCCAAAGGGTTCGGTCCTGACTCCTCTCCTGTTTGGTATCTACTTCTCTGACGTCCAGGCCAACACAAAGGGACTCTGGCTGACAAAGTTCACAGATGATTGCAAGTTGGGAGCTATTATTAACTCCCCAAGTGATGTTGACATCTTACAGAGAGGTCTCACTGAGACCAACGACTGGTGTCAGAACCATGGCCTTAAGCTCAATGCCACAAAATGTGTCGTCATCCCCTTTGGGAAAAACCTGGTTCCCATGAAATGCCACATCGATGGTAGTCCACTGAACACAGAAGGCGTTATGAGAGATCTGGGAACACAGGTTGACAGCAACCTCTATTTTGACCACCACATTGCCACTCTGGTCAGAAAGTCCTTCTATGTGACACATTTCATTACTAAAGGTTTTGGATCGAGGAAGAAAGAGGTCATTGTCTCCCTCTACTCTTTCCTCATTAGGCCAATCATCTAGTACAATGCCCCATTTGGCATGTACCTCACTAGACACCTGCAACAACTGGAGAGGCTACAAAAGTACCTCAAAAAGGGGATTCTAGGCCTTAAACACTTGCCCTATATGGAAAGACTCAAAAAACTCCAACTATTCTCTGTTTCATATCACCTACTTAGAGGTGAGCTCTGCTTGACTTACAAAGCCATGTCTGACCCAGCTCTGTTAGAAATGCTACATCTAAAGAAATCCCAATCCCTCCGCACTACAAGCTCCAGAGACCTCAACCTCCTTAACACAATCAACAGAGCGTGCTGGAGTGACATGTTCATAATACAGAGACTGCCCATGCTATGGAATAGACTTTCCATACATGTCAAACAGAGCACCTCACTGGCCCTCTTCAAGAGAAATCTTGATGAGTAGATGGGAAATAGAAAATTCACCCCGGGGATTATTCCAATGGCTACTCGACAGAGGTACTGGGAACTAAGGTTGGGTGGCACGATGCCAGGGTAATCCTATGGGCTAGGCTTGTAAAGGCTCCAGGGCCATTAGCCTAAAACATACCTATGAAGCTATGAACCTATGCTATCTGTGCTGCTAGCTGTGTAAGTCCATAGTTCATTTAACTTACATTAGTATTTTGTCTGCTGGTGTGCAAAAGTCCGTAAGTCTTGTGGATTTATCTGCTGGCCGATTTCCATTTATGTTATCTGTGCTGCTGGCTGTGTAAGTTGTGGGTTTATATCTAATGGTGTGCAAAAGTCTGTAAGTCTTGTGGATTTATGGCATTATCTGCTGGCCGATTTCCATTTATGTTATCTGTGCAGCTGGCTGTATAAGCTGTGGATTTATATCTGCTGGTGTGCAAAAGTCCATACGTCTTGTGGATTTATGGCATTATCTGCTGGTCAATTTATATTTATGTTATCTGTGCTGCTGGCTGTGTAAGATGTGGATTTATATCTAATGGTGTGCAAAAGTCCGTAAGTCTTGTGGATTTATGACATTATCTGCTGGCCGATTTACATTTATGTTATCTGTGCTGCTGACTGTGTAAGTTGTGGATTTATATCATTATCTGTGCTGGATTTATGGCATTATCTGTGCTGGGCGATTTACTTGAATTTAGTTTTATTTCATCTCATCTGTGCTGGCCGATTTATTTTTCGTTAGTCATTGCTGGCCGATTTACATTCATGTTATCTGTGCTGCTGGATGTGTAAGTCCGTTCGATGTACATCAGTATTTTATCTGCAAAACTCTGTAAGTTGTGTGTGTACCTGCATTTAGTTTTATTTCATCTCATTATCTGTGCTGCCTTTACATTACCTGTGCTGCTGGGTGTGTAAGTCTGTAACATACTGCAAATGCTGGCCGATTTACATTATCTGTGCAAAGTTTAGTGCTGTCTATGCCAAGTCTGTTTGTGGTGGTAGTAGCACAACAGTAGAATACTTCCTTTTGATACAGAAGGCAGTGGGTTCTACTCCCACAATATGTAGATACATTGCTGATACTGTGTTGTACTTTTAAAGGTGGTGGATGCTGCTGTCCTGTGAATGTCCTCTTTGGGGGAGATACCTAGTAACTATGAACTTGTTATCAGTTTGCCATCCATACCCTACTGCAATATTACTAGCTTATTTTTTTAATGTAACAGACAATTTATTCCTCAATGGCAACAGGCACTTTATTTGTAGATGAAACAATGAAATTTAAAGTTGTTTGTTAGCAGCAACCTCTTCATTAGTTACAGATCTCTTTAATGTGGAATTATTTAGATGACTTTTACTTCTGCAGAGATTGTGCATATTTACTGATACTGGTGTATTGTAGAAGTCTGAGTACACTTTTATGATGGAAATGTTCTGAATTGGGCAGTTTTGTCATTATTGGTTCATACATTTTGTTTCACTGCATACTGGAAAAATGTTCAAAACAAATTTAAAACATGCCCTAAAAAATGTGCTATATTATATAAGGAATATAATTGAATACAATCAGGAAGGTGTATCAAAGAACACGTGTATGTTTCGTGTGCAAGGTGCCTATGATTTGAAAACAGCCCAAAGGCAATCTTTGTCCGCCGCTGGCCAGATGCATTTTTTGAATGTGAGTTTCAATGCTGTTTCAATGAATGTGAGATTACCTTCAAGGGCAGATAAGTCTGTTTTCATTGTGAGACCGCATTGTTCTGTTTAGCAGATGTCTATTAGTGTTTGTGCTTTAAAATGTAAAATAAAAGTTTTAAATGAAATCCAAATAATCACTGTAGAAGTAAATCAGTATGCACATTACAGTGTTTATGGTAAATGGGGCAAAATAATCATGTAGTGGGACATTAGAATGGCTGCGGGAAGGGGGCTGTGTATGGGGGAACCCCATTCTACTATGATTTTGTGAGGGGGAAGGGTGGAAAACTGAAAGACAGCCCCAGGTGGCACAAGCTCTTGCTATGCCACTGATCAGTAGGCCATGGACAATGACTTTTGGAGGTCCTAGCAAACTATAATCTTTTGTTAAGATTAGAATATTGCCTACCATTAAATGCCCTACTTTTACCACCAAACCCACATACTGCAAGTCAACAGAAGAAACAAAATCCTAAGGTTCATCATCATCTCCCTTCCCAATGAACATCATCGCTACACATTTAAAAAAAAATGGTTACCATTTACTACAGGGTCTGGGCCCAGGGCCATATTTCAGTTGTCTGTTCTTCAGTTTGCATTTCAAAGTTTATATCCCACAATTCAACTGGAGTGGGCAGGGTTACATAATTATCTATGCAGATTTTATGTTAATCAGTGAACAGATTTGTATCTATTTTTCATGGGCCTTTGTCCACATTTTTTATGTTTCCAGGTTGAGAGGTATGATTTGGAAGCATGTGGATATTCTTGCTGGAATGTAGAAAATGACTGGGAGGTCATTTTCTAATTTTATAACAAATGATTCAAGGTTGTTGTAAGAGTAGTTTCAATCTGTTTCATTTAGTATATTCACTGTCTCTTCAAAACTGTTGCTAGCATGATCAAAAAGAAGCTGTAAGAATAATATAGAGCAAAATGAAATATAAAGGGTCAACTTAAAAATGGTACAAATGCTGGAAATTAGAAGTAGTATACATGCTGAAAAATAGTTTAATTAGATATTGGCATCCATGCATAAAGGAGTATGTTATTGAGAAACAGAGTTTGTAAAAATAGCCGTGCAGATGTTGGTTGGAAAGACATCAACAAGAGAAAGATATGTAAAATCAAAGACTGAAACATCAAGTGAGATAAAGCAGGAATACCGAGTTTCCCAGGACCACCGAGCTTCAAAGAAGCAAGGACAATCATAAATTAGAAGAAACGAAGAAAGACTGTTATACATCAGACTTTGGGGGGGACGGGACATCAGACTCCGTATAAATATGAGCTTATATAAACAAGCTTTGGGAATTTGCCATAGTGAGCTGACAGTATTCGTGTTACATGCTTGTAGACCCAAAAAGCAGAATTGTAACAGTAAACTTTGCTAACTGAAGCAGTTGATCTCAGTGCATTTATTGAACTTAGTACAATACAGTACTAAAGTAGTTGGTCACAGTAAATAGCTAAGTACTGTGGTATGCATGTATACAAATGCACGTAACAACAAGAAACCAACAGAAGGCATGCACAAAATTTTACAGTTGTCTCTCTGATGTTGTCTCTTCTCTCCATTCTTCAACATATGGGTTACTGGATCTGACTTTGGCCACTCTCAGACTTTGGATCCAAGGCTTAGGATCCTCCCCTTACCCACAATTCCCTCTAGGCAAGAAATTACCCCAGATCTGTTTTGTCATTCGTTTGCATCAGACATAATCTCTTGGCTCAGTGCTTGGGTGACAGCTAAGCTTCTTGTTTGACATATTTCCAGTTAACTGTTGTTGTTTGTCTTTCAGCTTTTCCTGGTAAGGGGTCACCACAGTGGAACTCCAGTCTGCTAATGACTGGCAGTAGATTTTTTACGAAACGCCGAGGTGCCAGCTCGACGCCCAACCTTCAACGAAGGCACGCCCATTTACACACACATGTCTTTCGAACGCTACCCAACCGCGGAGAGGACATGCAGACTCTACACAGAAGGCACTCCCAAGCCAAGCCGAGAATCGAACGGGAGAACCTCTTGCTGTGAGGTAACAATGCTACTGCCATACCACCGTGGCATATGACATATTTCCAGTTAATTACTTCCAGTAATTTGTCTCTGCTTTTTTGCTTCATCTACTCACCTCCCTTTTATCTGCTATATAACAAAAAAAAGTTTATCTTTCTTCACCTTTTGGCACCTGTTGACCCTGTTCCCTTGGTTCATTTGAACCATAGTTATTGCACTTTTTGGTTATAGGGTTATTGTTACAACAGTTATAGATGCTATAGTTGTTATAGTTATTATAGCTGTATAGTTGTAAAAATTGTGTGCTGTTATGGTTTGTGTTGGTGTTTCTTCTGGTCAGTAACTATGGCAGAAAAAACATCCTGCTTTATAAAGTGTGTGGCTTGCAGCCAGAAAATCCTGAACTCAGATGCTCACATGAAGTGCATGTATTGTTTAGGGGCTTCGCACTTACATAAGTAGTATTCTATTTGTACTTCTTTCGATTCCAGGGCCTAGACCAAGAGAAGAAATAAGCTGATGCTTAAGGGACTTCTTCCTGCTACAGTGAGAGACATTACCCTCTCACACTCTTCTTTTTCATTTTCCCCTGCTTCCAAAAAGGCTATTGAGAAATTTAGGGGCAAGATCCAAAGAAACATTCTCCAGAATTCAAGCTGTTCTGAGCCATGTCCAAAGGTGCAGAAACCTTTGGATCCTGGTCCAGCTGAGAAGCATGTCACCACTGGATCCAGCAGTCCTCTGCTCCCAGAACTGCTCTTCTCCCCAGAGCCATTTTCTCCTAGCCTCTAATCACCTTTTCTTCAAAAAAGACTTTTTCACAGGACATGCAGGCCCCCTTCCATTGCCTTGCCCCTAAACTCTGTATTGTCCTCTAGGTGCCTCTCTGATGTGGACATTGATAGAATGATGAGAAAGTTCCTCAGGACCCAGATCCAGCTAGGGTCTACCAGCTCTAACCCCTGTCAGTGTCTCAGGTCATGGACCTTCCCTCATCAGCTCATAGCTCCTTCAGCAATCTGACCTTTGGATTTGGTTTCTTGGATCTGAATGCTTCCCAGGGTTTATCAAGTCTTTGATCCAGTAGACTGTCAAGTGGTTTAGACCTAGGTGGATCTTGGAGCTGAAGTATCAGCATCAGTGCCATGAGGTCAAGCTCTACTCCGAAGTTTTCACAGTCATCACTTACCACTGGAGCTTTAGCATTGGATAGCTTAGCAGTGGCATTGTCCTTACAGGTGAGTTAAGCAAGTCTTGGTGCCAGCCTGTGATACAGTCCTTGGACCATAATGGAATGGTTTCAGGGTCTGTCTCAGCTTTTGCTTTTGAGACCATCAAGAGAGTGTTTTCTCAGTCTAGAGAACAGACTTCCCTTCCCCTACCCCCCACAGAGCTCTTCAGGTCCTTGCCCTTCACATTATATCATGTCAGGACAGCCAGGCCCTCAAAGTCTCAAGACAGTCCACATTGTGAACTCCACATCAGCTTTAGAATGCTCCCAAGACTACCCACTGGTGAAGGTTACCGGAAGCATTTATGCAAGAGGAGGCAAGCTGACTTCCTGTAGGAGACTTTACTGGAGGATACTGATTTTGATGAAGAGGAATGGTCCCCCGGATCCCTTCTTAAGGGCATCTCCTTTGTTGAGATTATATAGCTTCTCAGGCAGAAAGCAGTGTAGTCCATTGAAGCCCCTTCCCAGGAAGAATTAGTATTTTTTGAGGCTTTTGTGGCTGGCCCATCTACCTCTTAGGTGGTCCCTTCTGCAGATAAGTTGGTAGATTTGGCCTCTAAGCAAGCATGGAAGAAACTGGATGTAGTCAAACTCATCCACTGAAAGCCGGACAAGATTTTGGTACCGCCAAAAGATTGATCCTTTTGGAGCAAGGGTCCTGCTGGTGGTGGTGGTGGTGGCCACCAAGAAGGAGTTTGCTAAGGAGAACTCTACTGTTCATCTCTCTAACAGGGAATGCAGGGTGCTGAACACATTTGGGAAGGGAGTGTATGCTTCAGAGACCATTGCTCTCATGGTGTTGAACTATCTGGCTCACATAAAATGCTACCAGAAATATATGACTAAGGAGCTATCCAAATCCCTCTCTGGGCCTTTATCTGCAGAAGAGAAGAAATCTGTTGGTATGCAGTTGGCCAGCCTTCAGGCCTTGTTGAATGTGTTGATGCGCCTTATTTCAAATTTGGCAGATGGCATGTGAACAACAGCAGGCACCAGCAGAGCTGTCAGATGGCACATGAAGAACAGTAGGCACCAGCACAGCTGCCAGATGGCACAACTGGATGATTTTATTTGACTTTTGGAACACCTTAAAACATCCTTCATCAACGCTCCCTTTGATGGCTCCACCCTTTTTGGACCTAAAGTAAAAGAAATGCTGTCGAAAAGTGAGTAGGAAGTCAAAAAATTGTCTGCCATAGAAATACATTTATCTACCCCCAGAGGAAATTTGCCAGAAACTAGAAAGGAAGGAAGAAACTGCAGTTCCACAAATCCCATATGTTTGCACTCAACGCTTCTGGCAATAGTTCCCCTTGAGGTAGAGGAGGGAGTAATCTTAGTTTTCATCACCCTTACTCTCTCTCTCAACCCTCATACCCATGGAAACTTCTCAATGTGCCACCCTCTCAATGAAAGGCAGCAGCAGTAGAAATAAAAAAGCTGCTAGATAAGCAAGTCATTCAAGAGGTTCCACCAGATCTGCAAGGATCCAGAGTTTATTCAAAGTTCCTTTTGTGCGAAAAAAAATGTGAATATCAGGCCAATTTTGGACCTCAGCCACTTGAAGCAATACATGAAAGAGATGAAATTGTGGATGGTGCTGGTACAGTCTACCTTACCATTGTTGAGGAAGGATGATTGGATATGTCCATTAGGCCAACAGACATCCAGGATACATACTACCATAAAAAGATGGACAGATGTTCAAGGAAGTTTCTGGCTGGGACCTCTTTTGGCTGGGAGGTAGTCACTTCCAGTTCAGAGCCATGCCCTTTGGTTTCACAACAGTCCCCCAGGTGCTCACCAAGTGCATGGCAGTGGTTGCAGCTCATATCAGGCTGCTGGGTTTCCAAGTGTTCTCACACATGGACAACTGGCTTATAACTACCCCACCAGGAATCTCTTTCTTCAAACAATGGACTCATTGCTCCACCTTTGCTAACAACTAGGGATAACTGCCAAATCCAAACTTCAACCTGTTTAAACCACATAATACACAGAATACATGATTGGAGCACATCTGGATACAGAGTTACAGACTATCAGGAAAGAATTCTCACACTTCAGTAACATGGAGTAGCAGTACTCTCCATCAGAAGTCTCGAGCAAAGTTGTTTTTGCATCTTCTCAGCTCAATGGCAGCAGCCACTACATGCTTGTTTCCCTAGCCCGATTTCAAATGAGGGTGCTGCAATGGACCCTAGCAGTTCAATGATCAATGATCTGTCAAACTATGAGTTTTCCAGTGTTTCTCATGAGAATTTGCAAAACTTATATTCAATGGTGTCTAGAAACTCCAATTATATCTCAAGGTTGACCCCTCCCCAGGCCACAGTGATCATGGATGTTTCTCAGCTGGGGTGGGGTGAGACATTTTTTGGGAATGACTGTCAAGGACACATGGTCCCCATTAGAGGCCAGTCTTCACATCAATATCCTGGAGATATGGGCCGTCCTCCTAATGTTGCAGGTCTTTCAGGACTCCTTTCCTAAGGGTATAGTCTCCATCCAAATGCACAATGTCTCAGTAGTCTGGTACATCAACAAACAACAGGGAACTCATTCTTACCCATTGTGTCAAGAGACCATGATGGTTTTCTAGTGGGTGAATATTCTCACCATTTTATGACGGGAATGCGCATACTGGGGAAGTCCAGTGTATTAGTAGACAGGTTGAGCAGGTCTATCCTCCTTACTCCTGACCAATCCCTCAATCTGGGGCTGACCATGCTGCAATCTCTTTGTTTTCCCCTGTCAACACCAAATGCAGCAGGTACTTTGACCTAATCTCCCAAGAGGGAGAGTCCCCAAATAATACTCTAACCCACACTTGGCCCCCAGTCTCCTTTATGCCTATATACCCACACCACTCATCCCAAAGTTTCTGACAAATGCAACAAGGAGCAAGGCTACAGTGATCCTCATTGCCCCCTTCTGGCTTCAAAGCCCTCAAGTTGAACACATGGTTTCTCCAGCTATGGTGATGATAAGAGAGTTCAAGCTTTCATCTCAAGTTATACACATTCTGACTTCTTCACAGTGACTTTCAATGATGAATATTTACAAAAGTAAGTGGAAGAGAGTTTCAATCTGGCCTTCTAGTAGCAATTTGGATCCCATTTCAGCCCCTCTCCCAGCTATCTTAGAATTTCTGGCTTCTCTTTTTCAAAGTGGTTACATTTACTCTACTATCAAGGTTCAGTTGGCAGCTATTTCCAGTTTTCACATGGAGGAAAATCAATCACCCATTGCTTCAATGAAATTGTCTACGGCCTTCCTAAGGGGCACTTTTCTACTGTGACTCCCCCAACCCCTACAGATCTTGTTCCTCCTTGGTATATTGCCATCCTTCTGCAGGCTTTGATGAGACCCCCTTTTGAACCTACAGCTGCAGTTGATTTCAAATACCTTCCCTGGAAAACTCTGTTTTTGTTAGCAGATACCTCTGCACAAAGAGTAGCGGAGCTCCATGCTCTTTCCTATAAAGTTGCTTACCTGGTTTTCAACAAAGATAGAGTCACTTTGAGAACAAACCCATTCTTGCTCCCTAAGGTGGCTACTGAATCATCACTCAACCAGTCTGTTAACCTCCTGGTTTTCTTTCCACATTTTGCCAATAAAGGACAGTACATGTGCCACCTTCAGGACAAGCATTGTCAATTCAAGTTTTATTAGCACTGTACTAAGAATGTCAGAAGACAAACTAGTTGTTTGTTTCCTTTTCCTCATCAAAACTGGATAAAGCAGTGTCTAAGGTAACTCTTTCTTGCTGGCTATCTGAATGTATTTCCCGTGTCTACAGGGAGAAGGGATTGTCTTTGCATGGATCTTTTACTAAGGTCAGTTGTTAGCTCCCCTGCCTTTTTCTCAAAAAATACTAATTGATGATATTTGTGCTGCAGCTACTTGATCTACTGTTCAATCCTTCATATCTCACTATAAGGTGGATTTACAGTCTAGGTACACAGCTTCCCTTGGTTTGACTATCTTCCAGAATATCTTTCCATGAGACCTCCCAAGATTTATGATAACTGCGGACTCTGTCCCATGCATTGAGAAATGTATGGAAGAGACAATATTGGCTATGAAAGTTATTTAATTACAATAATGACAAATCCATGTTGTCTGCTTCTTTTTTTCCTCATCTTCCTTCCCACCTTCCTTTTTTCCTTCAGCTATTATTTTTCTTGGTTTCTGGAGTCAATACACTAATTGTTCCATGACTTGCTCATGTACTCTTCAAGCCCAGGGTCACGAATTATTGCTTTTTCTGTAATGCACTTTTTCCAGTGATAACATATCAGTTTTATTATATAGTGTGGGCAAACCTGATGTGAGGTGATTTGCTACCTAGAGAGGATTATGGGTAAGGGGAGAAGCTGAGCCTTAGATCCAAGGTCTGTGGGTGGCTGAAGATTGTTCCTAGTTGGATCCAGTAACCCATCCGTTGAGGAAGGACAGAAGCAGACAGCATGGATCTGCCATTATGATAAGCTTTCATTTTTTTGTTTTTTTGTTTTTTTTTAGCTACGGCTTGATCTGTGACTGGGAATAGTAAGTGTAATCATTTGCAACATACTTTTACGTTTCTATTAGTTATCATTTTGGTGTGTGTGTGTGTGTGTGTGTGTGTGTGTGTGTGTGTGTGTGTGTGTGTGTGTGTGTGTATTAAAGGACAAAGAGTAGGATTCAAAATCAGTCAGAGGTATCCCTGTTCTTGGGTATGGAAGATAAGGTTATCAAGGCTGTCCTTAAAGACAAAGCTAGTTGTTTGCTGTGAGGCAAACAGCATAATAGCAGACTACTTTGAGTTTATTTTGCATTTGTTATTGTGGGTCCAGTACCACAAATTCATAAAGATTTCTCCTGAAGTCTGGAGATGGAATTGCCAGAATTTAATAAGAAGATATTACCAGAATACAATGTTAAATTTATGTGAGGTACTTATATGTTAAGGTTATTAACACAGTGAGACTAGCATTATTAATAAAGTCCTAATATAGACCCTTTGGCATACTCTGCTATTCAAGGTTCCAACATATGACACAGCTGATTTAATGTACCCTAGAAAAGTCTTGATTGTAAAGTAGCTATTTAGCCCAGAGGTTATGTTTGAACTGAAAATTAATTCTACTTTAGTTAGGAGAAGAGAACAGCTTATGATTTCAAAAATGTATAACATAAAAATTGTAACAACCCCTGTGCAGAATTCACCCAGGCGGTTGTTCGAGTCACACCAGCTCACTTACAAAAAATGTCTTTTCAGACTTTACAATGGGAAATCTCTCGAAGTTCCAAAACGAAAATGTAGAGCACTCAATTAATAGAGCAAATGTCTATTCAGACCTCACAAAACACTTCTTTAGTATCCAACAATATTCCAACTTCATATCTAAAGTAAAACTCCAAATATTTTATTGAAGCAAAGTGGTAAGCGCTTTCGCTATACAGCTTTATCAAACCATCACAAATTCACTCCTAAAACAGATTAATATATATAAAGTATAAAATTTTATATTTTATAAACATTTAACAATGTTAACAGAACATTGATGATCCAGAGTGAAGCAGAATGTAAGAAAATACCATTGTTGTTGGTGGGTCTTGAGGCAAAGAAAGCATTTGACAGAATAAGCTGGGACTTTTATGAACAGGGCAATGGAAGCATTTGCATTTCCTGAAAAAAATTATAAGGTTGATTAGAAGGATATATGAGGGATCATAGGTGAATATTAAAGTAAGTGGGGTCCTCTCTGATAATTTCTGCTTCAGCAGAGGAGCCAGGCAGGGATGTCCTTTTTCCCCTTTATTTGCATTATATTTAGAACAACTGGCAGTTAATTAATTGCAGTAATTCCTATTGGCAGAATCTCCTTTCTCCATTCCCATGTTGGCTTAGTTCTTAGGATACTTTCTGCTACTTTATTGATATAATATTCTGTATGATTATTTTTATTCTTCTTAAAGGCCTGCATCCAAAATCCCAGTTTTGCTTTGTTTCTTGAGCTTAATTAATTAATTGCAGTAATTCCTATTGGCAGAATCTCCTTTCTCCATTCCCATGTTGGCTTAGTTCTTAGGATACTTTCTGCTACTTTATTGATATAATATTCTGTATGATTATTCTTATTCTTCTTAAAGGCCTGCATCCAAAATCCCAGTTTTGCTTTGTTTCTTGAGCTTCCATCCATTTCATCATCATCCTTTTCCACTTTGAAGTATAGTTTTCTGCTTGTGTTATGTATAGGAGCCTTAAACTGTGTAGCTCTGAAATGCCCCTTCAAAGTGGGCAATCCCAGTCTGCCCTGTTCTACTGGAAGAATCAGTTTATCCCACTTGACTCTTGCTGTTTTCCCGTCCCAGATAAAGTCCTTCAGCTCTTTACTAATTGCTGTCCGCAACTTCTCCTCTGGTTGGTAAAAATATACCTGACCTGTGCTTAAGACTAATGGGACTAAAAATATAACTACTTCTATCTTACTATACATATCAATATAACAAAGCTTCCATTTTCAAAGTTTTTGTATTATCTTTGTTTAGTCTCTTCCCACATATCCTTAGCTGCCACACCAGAATCATTTAATTCATACTCCTAAATTCTTCATTTAACAATGTCCCCAGAAATATGGATATTGCTGAACCAATTCATGCGTAGGTACATGATTTACCGCTATTGCCTTTGTTTTAGTTTCATTAATTTTGTATCCTGAAAAGATTTGAAACTGTCTCAAAATGTTTCACAACACTGTAATGTTTCTTTCTAGTTTTGTCAGGTATAAAATAATATAATTTGCAAATAGGGACAGCTTTTCTTGACTACCCTGCCTGGTTCCTCTGCTCAAACAGAACTTATCAGAGAGGACCCCACCCACTTTAATTTTCCCTCTGATCCCTCATATCTTTTCCTAATCAACCTTATAATTTTATCAGGGAATACAAATGTTTCCATTGCCCTGCTGTTCAACAGTTTAACCTTCTTCATTCCATCTAAATAATTCTTATTTCTTAACCATTTCTTAACCATATCTCTCTTTCTTTAACTTCCATCCTATTTCTAAATTCCACTTTAATTTTATCCCACTCCCTAGCTATATTTTCAGAAGAAATTTCTATCTTCCCTTATACCTCCCAGATATTTTCCGCTACACATTACTTAAATTCCTCTCTTGTTAACAGCTAGGTGGGAAAGTGACAGTACCTCATTTTTATTTCTTCACCTTGCATTTTTATTTTAGTTATTATTGGTACTTGATCTGGAATACTTTATTGGACACATATCAAAACTTTCAATTAAATGCACATGTTCCTGTGAAATACAGGTTATGTCTAGCCTAGCCCAGTTTTGTACCTTGGGGAATAGTATGTAAATTCACTCCGAACTCCTACTACTGAATTCACATCTTCCATGCCAAATATTTTTAATACATTCCTTCAAACCTGTACCCTAGTTGAGCTAAATGATTTAAATAAGAGACTTCTAGCACGAAACTATGAACAGGCAGACGTAGAAAAAAGGTTTCTTAAATGTATACCACTGAGAGACAACAAAGCATGTCCTATATTCTCTGAGAAAGGCCAAAGTTACTATAAGGAGATATATTCAGAAGAAAGTGAGACTACGAGAAAACGGCAGAAGCTAGCTTTATTTTACACTCAAGATGTAAAATTGATCAAAGATGTAGTATATAAAAATTGGGATATTTTAACCACCAACCCTGAAATTAAGTAACTGGTAGAAGAACATCCACAATTTATATATAAGAATAGAAAGAATTTACACAGACTGTTATGTTTTCCAGATCACTTAAAAAATAATATAATTGACTACCATGGAACAGAACCATGTGGAAAATGTAACTTCTGTTCATATATATCTAATACTAATATGTTTGTGCATCCTAGTAACTCTAAAATTCACACTTTTAATATTAATGCATCTTGTGATACAGAACATTTAGTATATTTAGCTACCTGTATGGAATGTGCAGCATTTTATGTTGGAAAAACCGACAGAAAGCTGAAGAATAGAATCAGGGAGCATATATATCAGATCAGAATAAAATCTGAAATTAATGCACTTTCAAAGCATGTATAACAGAAAGGACCCACTCATTTTTTTAAATTTATGGTTATACAGATCAACACACCTAATCAGAGAGGGAGGGATATAAGGAATCGCAGCTGGGTGGATAATTAGGTTGCAAGCACATAACCCCCCCTGGTTTGAATGAAAAAATACTTTTAAAACCTACCCTTAAAGGGAGAAAAATTAAATATTAATGCCTTGTATAAAAATATAATGCCTTAAGTATATGAGTTTCTATGCACTTGATTTTTTCATGTTTAAGGTATTTATATGTAAGATTTTTTATATGCAAAGTTTTATATATGTATATATGTCTTAACTATTTGTATTATCACTTTTTAAAGTATGGTTATTTTTTCATTTTTTATGTAGGCAGTCCTTTATGTATTAGTGTTTTAGTATATCTTTAAATCAATAATTGATTGATTAACATACTATTGTTAAATGTTTGCCTCCCTTCATAAAACCGCGTTGATCAGTATCTCTCAGTTTGGCATTACTTTTGCCATTCTTTTAGCCATTGTAGACATGAACACTTTATAATCATGGTTTAGTATTGAAATGGGTCTGTATGTAGCTGGATCTAATGGATCTTTACTCCCTTTATGTATTATAGCTACCACTGCTTTTTTCCAGGATGTTGGTGTTTCTCTACCTGTTAAAAATTTGTTAAACAAAACATTCCAGATCTTTATCAGTTTTTTCTCTCCTAGCTTCCACAGGAATACCATCTGTTCCTGCGGACTTTCCAGTAGATTGGTTATACATCACAGTTTTTATCTCATCTCCTCCTATCCTAACCATTAGTAATTGAGCCTCATCCACCTCTAACCTTGTCATATTTAATTCTTCCATAAACATTTCTATTTGTATCTTTTCTTGATTTCCATATTTCTCTCCTTTATACAGACTTTCATAGAATTTCTGAAGTATTTCTAATACTTCTACAGGATCTCTTGGTACTTTCCATGTTATATTCTCCCTAAGCTTGGTGACAGGCATTTCTACTTTCTGTTGCCTGAGTCGTTGCGTAAAAGTTTTTGTGCTGTAGTGTTATTATCAAAAAAACAATTGCTTAGCAGCAGTCTTTCCAAACTCATGTATATTATCAAGGTAATCCCTTACTTTCTGCTTAGGAATCTGCAGGTGATCATCTTCTTCTTTGAGAACCCCCCCCCCCCATTTTGCACTACTTTAACATTTGTGGGTCCCTCTAAATAATTCTTGTTACTTCTTAACCATAGCTGCCTTTCTTTTATTTCCACCCAATTTGTAAACTCTACCATAATTTTATCCCACTCCCTAGCTGTATTTTCAGAAGTAATTTCTATCCTCTCGAGTAGCTCCTGAATAATCTCCACTACCCATTCATTAAATTCCTCTCTTTTCAACAGATAAGTGGGAAAGTGCCAATGTCTCATTTTTATTTCATTATCATGTGTTTTTATTTTTAGTTATTATTGGCACTTGATCTGAAATAGTTATTGCATTGCGTATCAAGAACTTCAATTAAATGCACATGTTCTTGTGAAATGTAAATTCTGTCTAGCCTAGCCCAGTTTTTATATCTTGGGGAATAATATGTATATGCACAATAAACTCCTATTACTGAATTCACATCTTCCATGCCAAATATTTTCATAAATTTCTTCAAATATCTGCCTTCCTTTGTTATACTTTCCCTTCTGGGCCCCTCAGACACATCTTCACTGCTGCAAATCAAATTCTAATCCCCACCTATAAGTGATAATCCTTGCTGAAAACTGATTATTTCTCCCAGAATTTTCTTAAGCTCCATTATAGCAGTTTTAGGTGGAATATATGTCAGTATAATGCTCCTCCCTTGCCAGTAGCCCCTTAGCACCACAAATCTGCCATTGTTATATTTTTTATCCCCTTCTATCACTATTGGAGATCTTTTTGCAGTCAGATATTTTTGCAATTAATATAAGTACTCTTCTTTTCCTCTGTGCCAGATATTCCACTGAATAACCTTCCTGATAACCTTTCTTTTTCAAATTTACATGTTCAGTTCTTTCCAAGTGTGTTTCCTATAGCATAGCTGTTTGTACTCTACATTTTTTAATATAATTCTCAATTCTTATTTGTATTTATCTAAGACCTTTCACATTTAAATACATTACAGAAAGCATTATTGTATTAATTATTCCCACCTTATATGTATAACACTTTTCTTATTAAATGTTTAGTTCCAGCTTTTATGTTCATGCAGGTTGAACTTTTATATAATTGTTTCTTGTCATATCTATTTGAGCCTATGTCACATCCTACAAAACTTTTTGTTTTATTAAAAACCCTAAAAAAACTCAATAAAAAAACTCAATACCCCCAAAACCTATTAATTTAATACTAACACACAAAACTAGGTACAGCTTCAAATATTGCAGTTTTATACTCCTAATAGGAACAAATGTCCCTGACTGACAGCCACACTCACAGAATTGAGTTAAACCAAAAGAAGGGTTATCCATGCTAAGGGTGCAGCCTATGTTTCTATTAAGTGAAAACTAGTTTTGTCTTATCTTTATCATTATCACATTGTCTCCATTGAGACATTAAAACCAGACAGTTTCTCTTTATCAGATTGTTTCCTCATGGTTTCATGAGGGTCAGATGCATAATTGTTACTAAGCATATATTAATTTGCTAGAAAAAAATCTTCATATTATTCAGTATTCTTTTTCATTTACTTGCTTTCCCTTAAAACATGTTATTAACCAATCTAAGGTCCTTAATCCAGTCATACACACATGCAAGAATGAGAAAAAGCACATTCATTTTTCCTTTGTCATGCTGTTTTAACCAGGCTTTTGTTTTACATTGCAGTGCCCAAATTTCTTAAAACTGAACAAAAAAAAAGAGAGGAGGGAGAAAGAAAAAAGAACAGCAGCATCTATTAACAATCCCTTTTACACTAAAATTAACTGAGAAAATTGTACTTTATAGCATGCAAAGAAAACCATACACCACAAAAATAGTACTATTAAGAAAAAATGTTTACTTAAAGTTAACTTTCGATTCTCTCCCTTGTCCTCCCCAAAGCATTTTTCTGAACATTAACAACATGAAGTAGGGCATATACTTTAGAGTTCCCCATAAGTCCAACACATTCTGAAAAAGTACAATATTTTCAGATTGCCCTGTTCTGTCATAGTTAATAAATATAATTATTGCATTATAATCCCACATGAAGTTACTGGTTTTATTATTGTTCATCACCATCTCCCAAATCCTGTCTCTGCTTCATTTCCAACATACTTTCGATTCTTCTAGTCAACTCTCATGCTCCTTTCCTTCTCTCCAGCATTTTCCATTGAAACAGTGGAAAAGGCTTCACAGGTACAGTCTTTTGTGGCCTTTATTACTAGAAGAAAAAGAAACAGAATCTCCTTCTGTTTCACAGCTCACTTTTTGTTGGACAAACTTTTGTATTTCCTCCTTAGCATGCACTTCATCAAAAAATGATTTTCTCTCTCCAAGGAAGAATAACTTGAAGGCAGCTGTGTACAGCAGTTTGAATCTCACACCTGTGTCTCAACATTCCCTGAATAGTGGAATGAATTTACTCCTCTTCTGCCTGGTGTACAATGAGTAATCATTCACCATAAGCACTCTGCTGTCTCCCACTTTTAGTACTTTGTCCTTCTACCACAATTTTGTCAGAATCAGCTCCTAGTACTGGTTGGATTTCATCTTTACTTTTAAAGGACTAGTTTGCTTTCTCATAGCCAAGTGATAGTGGGGTGATAGTTCTCAGGGTCTGTAGTTGCTCCTCATTTGCGGAGAGGGATGACTTTAGCAGTGTGCCATTCAGTAGGGACAAAGTCTGAGGTGAGGCTGTGACTGAACAGGGCACACAGGTGAGTTGCCAGTTCACTCTGTAGTTCATGTAGAACACAGCCAAGGATATTGTCAGGACCCATGGAAGCTGTATTCTTGGCCTTGGACAGTACTATTTCAACCAGTGCAGTAGTAATACTGGGTGCCTGACAATCTACTGGAATTGTGATTGGTCCTTTGGGCGGGCGTTGGCATTGAATCTGTCGTCAGTATAGTGGCAATATCTGTTGGCTTGGTATAGGAGGTACCATTGTGCAGTAGCTCAGTGCAAATCTGGGTATTGCCGTGGAGGTTCTTTACATAGCTACAGAAGGCCTTATGGTTGTATTTACTATCTTCTGCAATTATGTTATCATAGCTAGCTTTAAAGGATTTGATGAGGGATCTCAACTTTTTGTTGAGGCTGATAAGGGAGTTTTCCAGTCTTGAGACTTCACCTTATTCCGCATCAGTTTCCTCCTTCTGTTGTAGAGTTTGTTTATGGCAGGGGACCACCAGATTGTCTTCCTTTTTTTGGAGGAGAGCATCTTGGTTCTGTTGGCTATGGATTTGTGTACGTGTTCATACAGTGCATTGGTGTATGATTCGGTGGTCATGCAACTATTCTCCATTTGCATGGGTGCCATGAAGTTAGCCACCTGTGTTCTTAGGATCCCAAAGTTAGCTTTGGAGAAGTTTTTCATGGTGGTTATCTTTGCGGGGGTGGTCGGTGGGATGTGAATTTCTAAGGTGATTAGTTTGTGGTTGAATCTAATCAGGGATGGGGTGACTATTGGTGTAGAGTAACGGTTGCCCATGTTAGTAATGACCAGGTCAAGGATGTTGCTACCTCTAATGGGGGTAAGAATGAGCTAGTCCAAGGCATTGGAATTTATGAATTCCAGGAAACTTTGGGCAAGTGTATTGGTACATGAGTAATTTTCCTAGTTAATGGAGGGCTAGTTGAAGTCGCCCAGTATCAGTGTGTTAGGTTGGACCCTAATATTCTCCAGGGTGCTTAGGAATGTGGAGTTAGTGTCTTGAGATATAGTTGGGGACCTGTAACAGTCTACAACCTGAATCTCTGTCTTACCCAGTGTTAGCTGTACAGGAAGTATCTCTGATGCATTATGTTGGGCTACTAGTCTTGAGGTGTGTGCATCCTTTATGAATATGGAAACACCACCACCTTTGGAGCTTTGGTCCAAGTTCTGCGGCCGAAAGGTGTGGAGTGAGTTATAGCCTGGTAGTACAGGGGTGTTTTCTGCTGCCTTGAACCAGGTCTCTGTTACAGCACAAATGTCGATGTTCTCCATTTTAAGGAGTGCTTTGAGCAAGTGCATTTTGAGATTTAGACTTCTAGCATTGAGCAGCATAACCCTCAGATTGCATTTGTTTGTAGCTATTACGGTGGTAATTTGGTCTTTGGAACACGACCTAAAAAGGGCACTATAGGGGTGGCAAGAGCCTTGGCCAGTATCCGGAAGCCCAGGGGTGACAGATGGAGGCCATCTCTGGAAAAGCATCGAGATCTGTCAGTCATCTCATCGCAGGCAGACAAATACTGGATCCCCTTAAAATGACACCAGAAACTGAAATCAATAATTTTCTGCTTATACAATAGTATCATTCTGGGTGATGGTAGCATACTGCTCAGGGCTAGGGTGTTATCCACCTGGGCTACATAATCCGAGAGCTCCTCCATGTCTCGTTTCATGTAGTCCAGGGAGGTATGTCTCAGGTCATTCACACCCACATGTACAATGACAGAGTCATATTTGTACCTGTTGTTGAGGAACCTGAGTGCGTGCGTTATATGGTGGATCCTGGTACCTGACAGGCAGCTGACTGTTACTTTCTCCTTATTTAACTTAGTGAGTGGGACATCAATGTGCCTCACTATCGAGTCACCTACGACTAGTGTGCTGGGCATGCTGTTTTGCCTTAGGGGCTTTGTTTGAGTGGTACACTGTTTAGGAGAGTTAGTTGTCTTGTGATTAGAGATATGTTGTGGTGGTCGAGTGCGTTTCTGCCTTGGAGGTGTCTGCTGTTTTGGTAGATTTATATTGAGAGCCTCCGAGAACGTGGGTGTATGGTTTGTGTTTTTATGTGAAGGCAGTGCTGGTGTGTGTTCTGGAGGGCCATGTGTTACATTTGGCGTGGTGCAAGTGTTGACCTTCTCCTCTTGACCAGCCATTCTGGTGTTGGCTGGAGAGTGTGTGGCTTCCAATTTGGATATGTAAGTGCATCTCTCGCAAATCTGAGTGTTGGGAGGTAAGAGGAGAGGGTTGTTGGTGTACATGAGGCAGTTGCTACATTGCCTCAGGATGCCCAAGTTCACCAGGTTAATAGTAGAAAGCACATGAAACTGACCTTTAGACAATAAGTACTGGAGCTGTTTCCTTGTAGAACATTTAGTGCTGGTAGCACTTTTGTGTGCTACAATAATTGCTACAAGAAATCTGTTATGGTAAAGTGCTAGACTAATAAGCTAGTAAAAGTGCAGGAGAGGAGAAAACTAGCAGATCTAAGGGAGAATTTGAAGAGCAGACTTTGGCACCTCTCAGAAGCTTACAAACACTCCTGGATACAGCAAATCTGTATCTGGACTAGAGTAGTTACAGGAAAGGCGGGAAATAAGCGCAATGCGGGCTTTTAAACCAGAAAGTTGAAAGAAATGGAAAAACTGCCCAAACAGCCAATAAACTACAAGTTCTGGGCCAGTAACCACTCCTCTTGTGGAGATAGGCTACCTAGTGCTTACCACTCCCACTGACCAGCTAGAAGGCTTCCCTCAACACAGAAAGGCTTGGGGGTCTGAGAAGCTTACATATAGTCCTGGATACAGCAAATCTGTATCTGGACTAGACTAGTTACAGGAAAGGCGGGAAAAGTGCAAATGTGGGCTTTTAGATCCGAAAGTTGAAAGAGATGGAAAAAACTGCCCAAACGGCCAATAAACTACAATTTCTGGGCCAGAAACTGCTTTTCTTGTAGTAGATAGGTTACCTAGTGCTTGTCACTCCCACTGACAAGCTGGAAGGCTTCCCTCTGAAACAGAGAGGCTTGGGGGGCTCAGAAGCTTACAGTCTTGGATACAATCTGTATCTGGACTAGAGTAGTTATAGGAAAGGTGGGAAACAAGTGGAAATGCTGGCTTTTAAACCAGAAGGTTGAAGGAGATGGAAAAGTGCTCAAACAGCCTATAAGCTACAATTTCTGGGCCTATTAGTTTTTTAAACATCTCTTCCTGAGCAGTCTCATATTCAGCCAACCTTGTCTTCATTCCAACCTCTGATTTTCGCAGCTTTATTACCTCATCTGAGTATTTGTTTAAAGCTTCTTCCATTTTTTCCAGCCTTTGTTGTTTGTGTTGATATACACCATCAGTGTTTCATTTATTTTAACCAGGTCTGTGCAGTTGTCTTATATCTTCCTGTAGGTTACTGGAAGTCGTGTCTGGAGGTTGCATTGCTTTTTGCTGAACAGCTGCAGAACTTTCCCCAGTCAGTGTTTTCTTCCTCACTTTTTGTACCTGATTTTTTTTTCATTTGCTCTGTATTTCTTTTTTCCTGGCATCCAGGTAGTGCAAATTACTAACCAGTTATTGAAATTTACCCATAAAAACAAAAGTCTACTGGCCTTCTCTGTTGAATTTCTGTTTCACATTGGGAGAGCAGAGTTAAGCTGTTACTTAATGTGCAGCCATCTTGGAAGTCCCCTGAATGAAGACCGTTGTTAAGGTAAATAATAAGTTCTGACTAACATATAGCATTAGTTTTTTGCTTTAACAAAAAAAAAAAAAAAAAAAAAAACATTGATGTGAATCCAGGGCAGGAAGTGATAATAATGATTTTTTTCTAATTTAAATTTTATTTGTGCAGAAAGTGTCTTTTTAAAAGGGGAGGGCACAGGAAATATGGGAAGGTGAACAGCAGTAATGTAATCTCCTTTAAAATGTTAATTAATGTGGTTTATTGCAAGGGCAGTGGCTGAGAGAGATTGAGTTGAAGTATATTGTTGTGGCTATTATCCTGTCCCATCTGTCATAGCCTGACTCATCTCCAAAAGAAAAGCAATTACCCTGTCATAATTTGTCTGATCTCCATATTCCTAAGCACACTGTGCCAACAGAAATCTTCAGAGATCAGTGACATACTTATGCTCCCCACCACATGGGATTATATTCAGCCACTATCTCCCCAAATCTCGAACACCCTTCTTCAAGATTCCATCCCTCATCCAACACTTTACGGCATGCTATGTGCCACATATGAAGGTAAAATATTGGATGTTTAGTCTACTCATAGTTTGTCACATCTCTGCTATCACATTGTATCTTGTCTCTGCCTAACAGTTTCTTTAATCCATTTGATCCACAACCTAATCTCCTGTGCCTCTAGATTTGTTTAGAGTTTCCCAATCCTACAATTTCCTTCTTATAACAAACTTACTTTTAAAACATAAATTCATCCTAGCTATGCATGCCTTATTTCCTAAATGTTCTCTACATTCTCTGTTCCTGTTTCAGCATACATTCACTATCCTATACATTAGCCATTATCAAAATTCTGACATGCTGTATGTAGACGATACCAATAAATCTGTGCCTGTTCCCTTGGTCCATCAAATTACTACATATACTAACTTCTTTTGGTCCCACTTTTCTAATGCTTCTCCAAAAATAATTTAAGCTTCCTACCCTCTAAGTGTTCTGATTCTAGTTACCCCTCAAATCCAAACTAAACTTTACCTTCATTTTAATTTTCTTACTGTGGCTTCCTCTTTACTCTTAAGTAACTGCCTCTTGTCTTTCCCATCTTTTTCCTTCCACTGTATCGTTCTCACTCCCAATGCTTTCATATCCTTAAGTTTTTGATCCAGGTTATCTGCTGCTGTATACCTCCTACAGTCTTGCATACCTCCCAACTACTCCATTCCATACTGATCCGAAATTCCTCTTTTCCCAGACTGACTTTTTCTTCCTCCTTATACAAAGTGCACACATATGCTTTGCATCTTCTCTGTATACCCTGTGTGTCACAAAGAATACAATATCAATAAGAGCAACTTAAGTCTCACTGTTAATCCAAGGAAATTACCCACTCTGACCATCTTTCCAGTATTTATCCCAGATTGTCATTCAGTTAAGTCCAAGTCCCCTTTTTAACCTCTTTAACTGTTCAATAAACTCTTATTCCTAAGTAGTTGCTTTCTCCTATAGAAATTGGTAACTTTTAGACTACTATTGTTTCTTTCTGTATCACAGTTACAAAGGAATACTAAAACAACAAGTGTTTCGTAATGCACAACTTCCCAACAACAAGATAATAGCACTTCACACAGCACTGGAAAATCCTTAGGACAATAAAGACCCATTAAATAATCATATAAAGCACCAGAAAAATAGTATTTTATTCAGTCAATAAAGAGTTTTCATCCACTTACCTGTGGACTTCATTGGAATCTAAAAACAATTATCTACACATTTAAATATACTACATCATCCAATAAGATCTACTCCAATTAATTAATTACCAATTGTGTAAATCTCTGTTAAAGGAACAGTATATGAAAAAGTGTATTTATGGTTGCTAACATAAAACATTCTGATCAAATTTGAAAAGCAAAATAAATGCCTATGCTTATAAAATATTTATAAGGTACATATAAAACATAAAATCTACAATATACATTAACAAATGTATAAGAACATTAAAACATGTATGTACATTAGAAAATACTGCCAATAACTTACGTGCAATACCCACTAATGCCCTAAAAGTACTTCCCAACACAGAGCCATCAATAATTTAATGTGTGACTATCCATAGGTTCGTAGGTAGGTACTAGACTATTGGCCCTAGGGCCTATATACACCTAGCCAAAAAGGTACCCTGGCTTTCTCCACCCAAAAAAATTATTTTCCTTTGTCCCTGTCAAGCAGAGCCACAGAGGTGATCCCTGGGGTAAATTTCCTATTTCCCATCCAATCATCAAGATTTTTCTTGAAGAGTGCTAATGAGGAGCTTTGTTTGATATAGTTAGTTTGCTCCAGAGTATGGGAAGTCTCTGGGACAGGAATCTATACCTCCAGCATGTTCTGTTTATTGTGGTTGTTAGATATTATAACTATAAGGCTGAAATTAATTATGTTGTAAATATGCTGAAAGAAAACGTTTGTTTGAATATATGTATAGCGTTTAAAATGTGCATTCATACTGTATGTATAACAGACCGGTTCACAGCATCAGAAAATGCCTAACAAAGCAATATTGGAAAGCAAGGATTACACAATTTTCTCATGTTTGCAGAACAAATATCTATTAACAGACATCCTTTTTTATAAATTCAGCAGTACTTGATGTTTTTTTTATAGGAACAACTTGTGCAGATGTTTCCTTTCAGATTTTTGTTAATGGCATCCACACAACAGCAAAAGTGCTTACAAGTAAATCACAAAAGGACAATAGAAAATTCTAAAAACAGACATTATGTGACTTCCCACAGAAGGCCAAAAAAGATACCAAGAAGAAATAACATCATCTATGTGCGTGACTAGCACTCTATATAGCAATTATAGTAGTTCAGTTATGTGAGAGAAGGACAGAGAGAGGTATTTTGTAGAAGTCATCATTCATATCTGTAATGAAGGAAAACTTTGTAAATATATGCTACAAATCTGACAGACTACGTGTGGTTTATTATAAAATAAACTATTTGTAACTGTGCTTATAGCTGCAAAATATGTTTCTTTATCAATGTGCAATTTGAAAGGGGTGGTGCTTTAAACAGACTACAGATGGAGTCATGCAAAGCTACGTGTCTGTGATTCAGCAGTAAACAGCACAGCAAGACTGTGTGTCTTAAAAAGACTTTGGATCTAGCACAGTATAGGAGCAGAGCACGCGAATTAAGATACATTTTTCAATATTGTTAGATATGAATATAAGGCTGAAATTAATTCTGTTGTAAATATGCTAAAAAGATAAAGCATAGAATAAAAAGTTTGCTTGAATATATGTATAGAGTTTAGCAATGTAAAATGTGCATTCATACTGTATGTATAACAGACAGGCTTCTGTTCACAGCATCAGAATTAGAAAACAAGGATTACATGATTTTCTCATGTTTGCAGAACAAATATCTATTAACAGACATCCTTTTTTATAAATTCAGCAATACGTGATGTTTTTCCAGTAGGAGCAGGTTGTACAGATGTTTCCTTTCAGATTTCTGTTAATGGCATCCTCACATCAGCAAAAGTGCTAACAAGTAAATAACAAAAGGACAATAGAAAAGTCTAAAAACAGACATTATGTGACTTCCCACCGAAGGCCAAAAAAGATACCAAGAGGAAATAACATCATCTATGTGCGTGACTAGCACTCTATATAGCAATTGTAGTAATTCAATTATGTGAGAGAAGGACAGAGAGAGGTATTTTGTATTTGTCATCATTCATATCTGTAATGAAGGAAAACTTTGTAAAGATATGCTACAATCTGACAGAAATAGTACGTGTCGTTTGTTAGAAAATAAGTTATCTGTAACTGTGCTTATAGCTGCAAAATATATTTCTTTATCAGTGTGCAATTTGAAAGGCTTGGTGCTTTAAACAGACTACAGATGGAGTCATGCAAAGTTCTGTGACTTTGATTTCAGCAGTAAACAGCACAGTAAGACTGTGTGTCTTAATAAGACTTTGGATCCAGCACAGTATAGGAGCAGAGCACACAAATTAAAATAAATTTTTCAGTGCTGACCCATTGACAACATTCCTAGCCTGTATCCAAAAACAGGGGGAGTGAATGGGTAATGCTTTGTATAAGGTCACTCCTGTAAAAGCACAGTAACTAATGTTTATGTGAAGTACTACAGTTTTCTACAGTTTGCAGCAGTAATACAGTTTAATGGACGTCTAAATCCAGTGAGACTGCATTGTAGGAAGGTGAGCAGTTCCATAAATTCCCCACGAAAGGTACAATACAAAGTTGTAAGTCTGAAACTGCCAGTTTTGCTGTACCAACTTCACAAGTAACTACAGAGACTTTTCAACCATCTACAGTAAAGCAGCTTGGCCATCTGCCTCTGTTGACTGGTAAGAAAATTATTCTGTGTTACATACAGTATGAATGCCATAGAGATAATAATAATAACAGAACAAAATGTATATACTGCGTATTAGCAAATGTAAAACCTTATTAGGGCAAGTTAATAGTAAGGCATTGTGCAAATGGATTGCAAGTTGATAGTAAGGCATTATGCAAATGGATTACAATATTTGACTGGTATCTGAAACAAAATCATGTGTGGTATAAAACATGTTTATTGTGTGTAAAATGTCATATTCAAAGGTTAGACTGTACAGACAAAATTTTTAATGGTAAAGAACAAAGAAAAGTGAATATGCTGACATTATGTTCAGATGTTAGACAGTTATGTTTTGTCACCAGATGTAGAAGGTTTATTTCAGAGTTGCAACAACAGTCAAATCAGTTACTGATAGAACCTTTAGTACATTTTGTTACAAAAAATGTAATAAACTTCTAAAAGACAGACACAATGAGTTCAGGAAGCTTAGACAAGTTATACATACATCTTTTCAAAAGTGCATAGGAGTTTCAAATTCAGCAGAACAGCTTACTAAAGAATGTCAGAAAGACCATGCAACATTACAGGAAACTATTCAACAGCAGTTGAAGGATAAAGGAAATAAATTACATGAACTGACAGAGACTGGGAACTTCCTGCATACACAGCTAATCTGTGCAAAAGAAATATATTTTATAATATGTTTATGTTTTGAAAATGGTTAAAAATACATGGTATGATGGTAGGATCTGAATCTGGACAAATCATTCTTAAATGTTTTACTTTCATTCAGTTAAAGCAAGACATTTATCAGTAGTACAGTATATAACTGCTATTCTAATAGCATAGTCAAAAGGTACACACCAGTTTTAGTGTATAAAAATTAAATAAAAATAGTTACACAAAACTGTTTAAGTGCATAAAAATCAAATGAAAATAGTTAATAAGAGTAAAAATTTCAAGTCACAAGACTGACATGCTTGTATAAAGATATACAGGTACAAGACAGACGTACATGTATGTTCTGTTCATGTAAAATACATCTGTTACAATGCACAAGAATAACAGGCAGACAACAGCAAATATAAATAATGTAAATATAAACATGTGTTAGTTAAGCTAATATCTATTTGTTTTTTACAATTTTTATATAATTGTATAGTAACACCAAACAGTTAAAGTTCTGAATTTTAAAAAGAAAATCACAGATGGTATTAGTCAAACAGTTTTTGTAAAATTAAAGGCAGGACAGTTAAATAGATAAATAAATAAAAATACTGAAATCCATGTAAGCTAATTATAAAATAATGTATATTTATGTAGTATAAATGCATAGTTATGCAAATCACAAATACTTATATTTCTAAATGTTTTACAACTACATTCTAATTTCAAACTGTAAGTGTATTAACAGATAATTTAAAGAACAATGCTAAAAGAATTAACTATAGTTTATAGAGTATAACATGTGAGCTCAGACCTTCCTAGACTGAATGAATAGTTACAGGAAATGTTGGAAAGATAAGATAAACAACAAGACTGACTGCCAGACAAGTTGCTTGAGTTTTTCTAAAACATTGTTATTAAAATATAATTGTTAAAATGTTTACATGCAACACTATTTGGTAATTGTAATAAAATGTCACAATTGTGCATAGATGTCACTGATAACCTGTTTGCAAGTAAATGTTAAAAGAAAAAAAAACTCAGTTGCATTGGGTATAGCCAGCAAGTGGGCTATAGTATACATGCAGTTCGGGTCGGTTGTGCAGGAGGGTGTAGGTGCCTACTGGTGTTGATAAACAGCAAAAGCTTTATAAAATGATCAAATCAGACAAAGGTCTATAGTTTGGTGACCTAGTAAAGCAGATGTGTGACCAAAGTGTTGGGCTGGTATACATTCTATTCTTACAGCATAAAGTATATAGACAGTGCTGCAGGGGGAGGGGTACTTTCTCAGTTTTACACTGACTGTATAATCAGTACTGCACAGGGTATAAAATAGAGCTACAAAAAAAAAATAAACAACAAGGGTCTGAAATAGAGCTACAGGAAAAAAAAAATGTTTCACTCCTTCTTGACAATACTCTTTTGGGGGGGGGGGAAATAGGTATTAGTGCATAAGAAACACTGGTAAACAGATTAAATCTGAAAGTCCAATATATATTATGCTAGTTATTATTGTATTGTTTAGTATTAAATTGTATTTGCAACATGTTAAACTGCAAAGCTATACACAAGATGATTTAAAATTGCTTTATTACAGCTATACAAGAGAGAGTAAAGATATGTAAAAAAGTGAACAAGAATGGTCACTATTTTTAATATGTTTTTGGCAAAACAATGCTGGTATAAAAAGCATGAATGTTTTTAAAATAGCAGAACATATGCCTTTGATGCCAATTCCACTAGATATTTTTATTTTCCAAGATTGTGCTTAATATTAATGTTATTAAATTTGTAAGATTAGACTAAATGTACTTTATAGTCTTTGTATGTACAAATGCAGAAGAATTAGATACAAATGATAGTCTTTGTATGTACAAATGCAGAAGAATTTAGTACAAATGAAATTAATATCTAGTAATGAATATGTGTAGAAAAAAATGGGCCCAGGGTACCTACTAGATTGAAATGCATGAATAGCAAACAGTCTGTGTAAATACATACTATACAGAATACATTGTAATAAGTTCAAAAGTAATTTGTCAAGTTGTAATATCACTGGTTTTACCCGAGTTAGAGGAAAATTATATTAAAATATTGTACTCATACAGCTAATGGACTAATATGTACATTCTTTAAGCCCAGTTCAGTACTTTATGTTCACTTCACTGTCAACCAGGATGTTAATGGGCAGTTCAGAGACATGACCACAATGTTATGATTAAAATGACATTGAAACTGTATATTTTCAGCAGTGTATAAATGCTTGGAGAAGCACATAGTTCTTGTCTCTTATAGATATTAATCTATCTCTAACCTTTTGATATAAAATAATCAATAAAAGTAAAGAGTTAATTCAACAGGTGCAAAGAGTTAATAAAAGAGCACTAAGTCATAAATTAAATTCTGTGATTACAAAAGAATAAATTGATCAAGTTAAAAAAAATAAAACTAAAGCAGACACAGCTCATTATTGATTAAATATTTTCACAGAATGGTCTGCAAAATAAAAAAAATGTTAAATACATTCAGTTTTGGTAGTAATACTTGATATAATTGTATTAACTATGTAAAATTGCATTTTGATTTGTATCAAAAAAAGACTAAAGGTTTTGTTTCTTAATGTGTTTTCTATATAATGTGATCAAAAAATACATAGTATAAAATGTTTTGAGTATGTTTAAAAATAGAGGGAATTGTTAGATATTATGAGCATAAAGCTGAAATTAATTATGTTGTAAATATGCTGAAAGATAAAGCATAGAATAAAAAGTTTGCTTGAATATATGTATAGAGTTTAGCAATGTAAAATGTGCATTCATACTGTATGTATAACAGACAGGTTTCTGTTCACAGCATCAGAATTGGAAAACAAGGATTACATAGTTTTCTCATGTGTGCAGTCAAATATCTATTAACAGACATCCTTTTTTTATAAATTCAGCAATACGTGATGTTTTTCCAGTAGGAACAGGTTGTACAGATGTTTCCTTTCAGATTTCTGTTAATGGCATCCTCACATCAGCAAAAGTGCTTACAAGTAAATCACCAAAGGACAATAGAAAAGTCTAAAAGCAGACATTATGTGACTTTCCACAGAAGGCCAAAAAAGATACCAAGAGGAAGTAACATCATCTATGTGCGTGACTAGAACTCTATATAGCAATTGTAGTAATTCACTTATGTGAGAGAAGGACAGAGAGATGTATTTTGTATTTGTCATCATTCATATCTGTAATGAAGGAAAACTTTGTAAATATATGCTACAATCTGACAGAAATAGTACATGTCATTTGTTATAAAATAAGTTATCTGTAACTGTGCTTATAGCTGCAAAATATATTTCTTTATCAGTGTGCAATTTGAAAGGCTTGGTGCTTTAAACAGACTACAGATGGAGTCATGCAAAGTTCTGTGACTTTGATTTCAGCAGTAAACAATACAGCAAGACTGTGTGTCTTAAGAAGACTTTGGATCCAGCACAGCATAGGAGCAGAGCACGCAAATTAAAATACATTTTTCAGTGGTGACAAGGTTTAGGTCCCTAGAGTGTGTAGCTCGTAGAGATTGGGGTTTCTTTAAGTGGAGCATGTCCAACATCTCTGGGTGTGACATAGCTGTGTATGCTACGCAGAGATTGCCTCTGAGTAGGCGATATGCGACAGAGTAAAGCTGGAGTTTTTTGAGATGGTCTGCTTAGGACATCTGTTTGAGGCTGGTAATCCTCTTTGTGAGATATTTCTGCGGCCTTTCCAGTTGTTGTAAATGTCTTATGAGGTACATACCAAAAAGGGTGTTGTACTCTATAATGGGTCTAATGAGTGACGAGTAGAGGGTAACAATGACCTCTTTTTTCCTGGATGAGAAACCTTTTGTGATGAGGTGTGCCACGTAGAAAGAATTCCTGACTACTGTGGTGATGTGATTATCAAAGGAGAGACTACTGTCCACCTGTGTCCCAAGGTCTCATATCACACTTTCGGTGTTAAGTAGACTACCACCTTTGCATACCTCTCGAGTGTACCTCATTACGAGGAACGTACCTCATTTGGGGTCTTAAAAGGTTCATGTTCCCCAAAGTTCCCCAATGTTCCACATTGAAAGACTCGTCACACATTCAGTGTTAGGAATTTTTTTAAGTGGAATCCATGGTAAACAGAAATGAATCATACTAATTCATTAAAAGATCTTCTTTATAAATAAAATCAGCATATTTTAACCATCCTATGGCCTTCCTAGTTGAAGTTCTTAGTAAGCCATTAGTATGTGTTCCACATTTTGTCCATTTGTTCCACATTATGAGGGCTAGTGTTGCTCATTTTGGAGATAGAAGGTTGAGAGCTATGCACCTTTGTGGTAGCTCATGGGTACAGAGTTTGTACCAAAGGGGATGACAGTGCACTTTTTGGCATTGAGCTTGAGGCTGTGGCTTTGACACCAGGTATCTGTCTCAGACAGGCCTTTTTGTAGGATGTCCACATCGTTAGGAGTTTCAGTTATGGCTCCTAGTTTGCAGTCATATGTGAACTTCGTTAGCCAAAGACCTTCTGTGTTAGCCTGTACTTCAGAAAAGTAGATACCAAACAGGAGAGGACCCAGGACTGAACCCTGTGGTAATTCACTTGTCACTGGTCTGAAGTCGAATTTGGAGTCTGCTACTTCCACAGTGTGGGTTCTGTCAGTGAGCCATTTGGCATCCCATCTTGTGACATAGGGATTTATACCTAGATTAGAGAGTTTATCTATAATTCCAGAGTGGAGGATGGTGTCAGAAGCCTTGGCGAGATCTAGATGTGAACCATCTTACCCTCGTTTAGAGCTTTGGTGACTGCTTCAGAGAAGTCAGTCAGGTTTAGGAGACATGATCTGCCTTTTACAAACCCAAACTGGGTGGGGGTTTGGAGATTACCAGTGTCTTTGTTTATAAGTTGTATGATAATACGTTCCATGGCCTTGCAGACCAATTTCGTTAGGCTAATGGGGTGGTAGTTCCCAGGGTCTGTAGTGGCTTCCCCTTTGTGGAGTGGGATAACCATTGCTGTGCGCCATTCAGTGGGCACAAAGCCTGAGGTGAGGCTATGACTGAACATGGTACTTAGGTGGGTGCCAGTTCATTCTGTAGTTCGTGTAGAACGCAGCCTGGGATGTTGTCAGGTCCCATGGATGATGTGTTCTTGGCTTTCAAGAGTGTGGTTTTTATCTGTGCAGCCATGATTACAGGAACTTTGCTTTCTTCCAGTATAGAGATGGGCCCTTTAGGGGGTGAGAGGGGGGGGTAAAGTTAGCACTGAACCTATCTGCCATGATGTTAGCAATATCAGTTGGTTCTATATATTTAGTGCCATTGTGTTGTAACTTAGAGCAGATCTGAGTGTTGCCATTGAGATTCTTGATATAGCTATAGAATGCTTTGTGGTTGTCTTTAGAATCATTGGCGATTCTGTTTTCGTAACTAGCTTTGGAGGATTTTATGAGGGATCTCAGCTTCTTACTGAGACTGACCAGGGAGTTCCTCCAATCATGGGATTTTACTCTTTTTTGCAACAGTTTCTTTTTTCTGTTGTAAAGTTTGTTACCACCAGATTGGCTTCCTTTTTTTGTAGGATAGCATCTTGGTTCTGTTAGGGATAGCATGATCCATGCACTCGTGTAAGTGCTTATAAAGTGCATTTGTGTAGGATTCAGCAGTCGTACCTCTATTGTCCGTCTGCATGGGTGTCGTGAAATTTGCCACTTCTGTCTTAAAAAGCGTGAAGTTGGCTTTGGAGAAATATTTTACAGTGGCTTCCCTAATGGGGGGGGGGTAGCGGAGGGATGTGGATGTCTAGGGTGATTAGCTTATGGTCGGATCTGACCAATGAGGAATTGACCTCTGGTGGGGAACATCGGTCACCCATGTTGGTAATGACCAGGTCTAGGATATTGCTGCCCCTGGTGGGGGTGGGGATAAGTTGATCCAAGGTGTTGGAATTTATGAATTCCAGAAAACTTTGAGCAAAAGAGTTGGTGCATGAGTAGTTTTCCCAGTTAATGGTGGGGTAGGTGAAATTGCACATTATTAGGGTGTTGGGTTGTACCCTAATATTTTCCAGTGTATCAAGAAGTGAGGAGTGAGAATCCTGGGGGATCTGTAGCAAGTTACAGTTTGGATTGCAGTCTTGCCCAGAGTTAGTTGCATTTGGATAATCGTGGATGCATTATGCTGAGCAACTAGCCTGGAGGTGTGGATATCCTTAATGAATATGGACACTCCTCCACCTTTAGTGTTTCGGTCCAGGTTAGGTGGCCGAAAGGTGTGGTATGAATTATAGCCTGGTAATGCAGGGGTGCTTTCTGGAGCCTTGAACCAGGTTTCTGTCACTGCACAGATGTCAGTGTTCTTCATTTTAAGGAGTGCCTCGAGTGAATGCATTTTGAGGTTTAGACTTCTAGCACTGAATAGCATTACTCTCAGAATTTGCTTGCTTGTACCTGTTACAGTGCTGATTTTGTCATTTGAACCTAGCCTAAAAAAGGCACTATAGGGGTGGTAAAAGCCTTAGCCAGTATCCGGCACCCCAAGGGCGACAGGTGTAGGCCATCTCTAGCAAAGTATCGTGGTCTGTAGATCATGTCATCTCAAGAAAACAGATACTGGATCCCCTTAGAATGACACCAGAAACTTAGCCAATTGTTGAAGTCAATCATTTTGTCCTTGTACTGTGGTATCATTCTGGGTGATGGGAGGATGCTACTTAGGGCTTGGGTCCTACCTGCCTGGACTACAAGATCGGAGAGCTCCTCCATGTCTCTTTTCATGTATATCTAAACTCACACTATTATCTTAATTCAAGTATTGGATCAGTATAGCAATAACCCATGTCTGGGTGTGGGTAATGTTGGATTTACCCACGGTTGGTGTGGTTTGGTCATGAGGATGAAGCCCGAGTAGCCAAACAAAGACAACCGTGGGTAAATCCAGCATTACCCACACCCAGAAGTGGGTTATTGCTATTATACAATGACATTATTTAAGAAAAAAAATAATTACTTTTCTTAAATAATGGCATTGTATAATGCCTCCTTGCTGCCCTTCTGCAGCTCTCTGGTATTCTGTGGCAGCTCTGACGTACTGCGCATGCATATGCCTACACAGTACATCAGAGCTGTGGGCAAAAGCAATGGAGAAAGCAAAATCTCCGTTGCTTTTTACAAACTGTTTCGCTATGTTAAATGGGTTTAACATAGCGAGACAGCTTTAAAAAAAGCAACGGAGAATCTCTGTTGCTTTTTTTAAAGCTATCTTGCTATGTTAAACCCATTTAACATAGCGAGACAGTTTTGAAAAATAGCAATGGAGAAAGCAAGATCTCCGTTGCTTTTTACAAACTGTCTCACTATGTTAAAGGAGTTTAACATAGTGACACAGCTTTAAAAAAAGCAACGGAGAATCTCTGTTGCTTTTTTTAAAGCTGTCTCGCTATGTTAAACTCGTTTAACATAGCGAGACAGTGTGAAGCAACGGAGATCTTGCGTTCTCCGTTGCTGTAAAAAAAGAGTTATAGTAATGGAAAAAGTCCAGGCGACCGGACCTTTTTCCATTACTATAACTCTGATTTACAATGTGCACGCTGACCAATCAGTATGCACGTTTTTGAATATTAATGGGGGGTCGTTGTATAATAGGAATATTGTCATTTATGCCTGGAGGGTTGGTGGCATTTAATAACAACTGCCATTTGACTTCCTTTTCCTCCAATAAGAGTTTGACATTATCTCCCCTAGGATTAACTGTTAAACTTTCTAAAATAGCAAATTTAAACATAGTACATGTGGGACTAGAGGCTAAGTGCCTGAATAACACATTGTTGGCATTTCATTTTTTTTTTATCTGATAGGTGTATTCGTATATTCTGTTGTTTAGGGCTCTGTCGTTTTTTCAAATATAAAACCCTGAACATGAACAACACTTAGCTAAATATGCCACGTTTCTAACTACAATTTCCTTTCTTGAAATTCACACTGGTCTTATTGATATTGTCTAAAATTAAAAATTCATCTGGAGGTATTGTTTAATAATCCCAGAGGTGGTGATTTAAAGAATTATACTGAACAGAGAGAACTTCAGTGGATTTTGAGGTTTGGTGCTGAAAAGAAACCTGGCCTCAATGACAGGGTTTCTTAAGACCCATTTTAAAATCAAGGGATTTAGTTAAGCGATAATTGCTCATTTTAATAATTGATGACTGCTCTTTTACTATATAAATGTGTCTTGCTGTGATGTTATTTGTCTGAAGAAGCACTTCGGTGCGAAAGCGCTGACCATTTGTTGTCAAGGTTTGTTTTTATTAAAATAATTGTGCTACAGTTTTGTCTTCTGGGATTCCTTCTACTTTTTTACTTGAGAGTTTTGCTGTTTTTTGGTCTCCCAGTCTAGCTTTTTGGAGGTATATTGAAGTTTGTGTATTGCTGCTTTTCCTCCTTGGGGGACATGGCTGAAAGTACTAATAGAATTACTGCTATTGACTCTGCTCTCAGCAATGTTGGTAAGCACTCTGGTAATGATCATTTAAACAGATTGCTATGGATGGAAGTGAATCCGCTATTGAACATTAGTTTTTGTAACAGTTCTAAAGCAAGTGTTCTGAACAATGCTAATGTTTCTCTACCCTCACCAATAGATCTAAAACATTTGGAGAATGGCCTCTATAAATTAAAATGCTTCCAGTGGCAGAGGCTACATATGGAAGATTGTTTGCAACACTGAGTGATTCCCAGAGGACTGAGGGTCATGCTTATGCCTTCCTATGGGTACAGCTATAGTGAACTACTTACTAAATGGCAAAGTTTGAAACTGGAAGACAGTTATGCCTACATTCGCCTTTTAATAGAGTTTTTTTACACCTATTGAGAGTGAGCTACCAACAGCAATAGAAGAGCTGAAGCAACGTCTGCTAAATAGCTGTGATCGTGAAGCATGTCTATCTGCTGTTGATGAGATAGTAGATAATGTGTCCGCTTATGAGATGCGTCTTGAATCAGGACATCTCAGACTTTACAAATGGTCATGTGTTTATGTGGCCTAGACAGAATGCCACTAATGTACCAGCCGTTAATGCAACAGCTGGGCCAGCTAGAGAAGCTTCAACTGACGTAACAACAGACTGTTCAGCCACCCCTTCTGGGTCTGCAGGTGCTAGTAGTGGAACTGCATCTGCTTCTAATCAAGGAATGGCAAGAACAGAGTCCCAGCCAGAAGGGATTTGTAAACAGCCCTCTTTACCTGATGTAAGGAGGAAGAATGCTTCTACCACACAGGTTTTTGGGGAACTACAGTTACCGCTTCCTGTGAAGCGGTTGAGAACAGGAAAACGAGAACGCGATGTGTCGCCGAACAGAGGGAGGAAGAGGGGACACCAGCAATCGAAGACTACTCATACTCTGAAACAGTTTTGGAACAGGACAAGTCCTTTGTTCTGAATCTTTCAAACAAGGTACTGTCTGAAACTGAATTAACATTATTACAATGTGGCCTTAATTTTATACCAGCCGATAAATCTGAATTATCAGATGTTTTGGTTAATTTAAGACTCTTTGCCAGAAATGTAGCATTTAAGATGTATTTCTGTGATAGTGAGTCTGAGCTTTCTATGTCATTACCTTTCAAAAAGCAGTGTTTTTCAACCTCCGCTTAATGCAGTTCTTGAAGTTTTTATTAACAAGTGTGAGCAGGATTTATTTAAATTGTTTGCAACAAGGATGTTTTAGATTTGACTAGTAACAGGAGACATGTGTTTTACAATTTGAGCAAGTCAGAATGGAGAGCTTTGAAAACTTTACAGGATGATGCCAATATTACCATTAAAGTGGCAGACAAGGGGGGAGCGATTGTTAATTTAGATTGAGCGTTCTATGTTAACTCATTGATGGAAATGTTATCTGATGACAATGTCTATGAAAAGGTTGAATAGGATTTCATTTGGGACTTGCAATGTACAATATTTTTTACTGTACGTGATTGTGTACAGAATTTTCTTATTACTGATAGCTTGTCACAATATCTTAATGTGGAACATCCAGTTGTTCCAGTTTTTCAAGGACTCCCTAAAATCCATAAAGACATGGCAAAACCCCCTTTTAGGCCTAAAGTGTCAGGAAGGAAATGGTTGACTGAACCATTTTCTATATATGTCGATAAACAACTTCGACCAGTACTTTTGAAAGCTAAAATAGTGCTGAATGACACAAGGCAATTGTTAAAAGAATTGTATGCTTTCGTACATGATAATAGAGAGGTTGCCTCTCAATGTCTGCTAGTGACCTTAGACGCTGAATCCCTGTTTAGCTGCATCCCTAATACTGATGGCATCATTATGGTTAAACAATACTTGTTAAAACACAGTGGTTATCATTTGAAACACATTGATCTTTTGTGTTTGTTTTTGGAAGTTATTCTTGAAAATAATGTGTTTATGTTCCAGAATACATATTTACAGAACAAGGGCGTAGCTATGGGCACGTCATGTGCTAATAGCTACGCCAATGTGGTATTGGCTCATTGGGAAGAATATTGTGTTTTTGGTACTCATTACAATACTTCAGTTATATTTTACAGAGGTTTGTTGATGATGTCATACTTTTTTGGAAGGGTGACAACCAACAGTTGAATGAGTTCTTGGATTATTTGAATAGTACCACCTCCTTTCTAAGGTTCACTTCTTCTGTATCCTTGGAAGAAGTAGTTTTCTTGGATGTTAAGATTAATAAGGAAGCCACAGGTAATTTTACAACTAGGCTCTTTAGAAAATATTGTAGACAGAACAACATTATTACATCATAATAGCATGCATCCGACACGTGTATAAGAATGTTTTGAAGGGACAAGGGATGAGGATGTTACGACTGAGTAATACTGAAGAAGGTTTTCTATCAGATTTGGGTAAACTTTCGATTGACTTCTTAACCAGAGGCTATAGTAATGTTGAAGTGGACACAATGATAAAAGAAGTCATGAATCTTAGGACGGAGAGGGCTAAGCCATACTTTTCTGAAGATGGTGACTATTTTGATAGGAGAACATGTCCACAGAGAGGTGAGCGTATTCCCCTGACCCTGTCATTTGCTAGTGACATTAAGCAGGTCAATGATATTATCTATTCTAATTGGGGCATCCTAACCTCAGACTCTTATATGAGAGACTTGATAGGTGAGAAACCCCTTATTAGTTATAAAAATAAAAAAATCTTTGAAACGACATCTCTGTTATAGAGACAGTAACAATGAGTTCCCCAGATCACAGTCTTTTACAGGGACTCGTCCCTGTGGCAGCTGTAGATATTGTGTTCATATAGATGATTCAAATTAATTTATACATCCTGTCTCTGGACAAACTTTTTTTCTTTAAAGTTAATGCTAATTGTAAGACCAAAAACCTGGTTTATTTAGCTACCTGCAAAGTTTGTAACAGTTACTATATAGAGAAAACTAATAGAATGCTCTTTGAGAGGATTCGTGTGCACCTTTATGCCATAAAAAAGTGTGATGCTACAAATGCTTTAGCTAAACGTTTTAGAATCGGACTTGCAACATAGTTTTGTTTTTAAAGTAATGGAGGTAGTGTTTAATAATCCCAGAGGTGGTGATTTAAAGAATTATACTGAACAGAGACAACTTCAGTGGATTTTGAGGTTTGGTGCTGAAAGGAAACCTGGCCTCAATGGCAGGGTTTCTTTAATACCCATTCTAAAATCAAGGGATTTAGTTAAGTGATAATTGCTCATTTTAATAATTGATGACTGCTGTTTTACTATATAAATGTGTCTTGCTGTGATGTTATTTGTCTGAAGAAGCACTTCGGTGTGAAAGCACTCACCATTTGTTGTCAAGGTTTGTTTTTATTAAAAGAATTGTGCTACAGGTTTGTTTTCTGGGATTCCTTCTACTTTTTACTTGAGAATTTTACATGTATATATGTATATATTTGTGCCAACTTCGTGGTTGCACAAATTCAGAAAAAGCAATTTTATATTTTAAATTTGTTCTCTTTCACCTGAAGTTAGTGAACACCAGATTGCACAAAGCCTTTGCACTGTTATATGAACAGAACTGTATCCGTACAGTGCAATATGATAAATTGTTTTCATAATGTGGAATGCAAAATAATGAAGTAGAACTTTCCAGGATCCAGTATTCTCTCCCGATGTCTGGTTATTACTGTTTTGGTATTTCTTGTTCTTTTCATGTCTTTCTGGCTTTTCTTTGGACACTATGGCTTCCTCACACTGTTCCCACAAAGAGATGCCAGTTGATTTTACTTAATATATATTTATAGATTCTCAGATGATTACTAGGCTAATGACCCTAAAGGGGCTTTTAAACCTAACCATGCTTCTCAACTGTATATGGCATGTTATGATACCACTCGTTTTATTGACAGTATAACTTGGGTATGAGTGGTCGACCATTTACAAGCTTCTGTTTTGTATTGGGGACATAGGTATCAGACAAAGGGTAAATTTACAATTATCCATCCACTGATTCAAATCATGTCTGAATAATTGCAGGAAGCAACTCTGCTTCATGCGGATGGGAAGCCTATTTCAGAAAAGGGGTATTGTATGAGACCTGTCTCTACACAGTGTTTTATTTGTGTTGCAGACAAGGTTCAGGTCCCTAGAGTGGGTGTTTCTGATGTTATGTGTTTTATGAATGTGCAACAGGTCCATAATAGATGGACCTGTGATTGGTTTGAAGGCCAGGCATAGATTGCCTTCAGGAGTTTGTAGGACACTGAGTACAAGGATAAGACTTTGAGGCAATCTGAGTAGGTCATTTTTTTCTACACCATGTATTTTTTTATGAGGAACCTCTGAGAGTGCTCCATTTGTTTTATATACCTGATCAGGTATACACCAAAGATGACATTGTACTCATTAATTGATCTGTTAAGGGCTGAGTACAATGGAACAGTGACATCTTTGGACTTAGATGCCATTCCCTTGTTTATAATTTACGTAACATAGAATGATTTGCTTACTGTATTGGACACATAATGGTTAAAGGCCATGTCACTGTCTGCATGTGTTTCGACATCCTTGCCCACAGGGTCAACTCGTAAGTTGGTATTTTCAATGCAGTAATTTCCAGGGGTGGGTATTGTACCGAAATATACCATTATACATTTTTTTCATGGAGTTTCAGACCTTGACTCTGGCACCAATTATTAGTCTGTGTCAGGCCTTCTCAGAGGATGTTTGTGTCTTTGAGGGATTTTGTGAGTGTGCTTAGTTTGCAATCATCTGCAAACTTGATCAGCCAGAGGCCTTTGATGTTGACCTTGATTTCAGAGAAGTATATGGCAGAAAAGGAGCAGCCCCAACACTGAGCCCTGGGGAACTCCACATGACTGTCCATTTATTGGAGGTAGACTTACATATTCTGACTTCTTGTGTCCTATCTGTGAACCAGCTGGCTATCTACTGGATGATATAGGGGTTTATACCTACTTCCATGAGCTTGTATACAATGCCTTAGTAGGATATTGTGTCAAATGCTTTGGCCAGATTGAAGGAGGCAGTATGTCTGCTTGAAAAATCCGCAAGGTTGGGTAACCGTAACCTGCGCTTGACAAAATCAAACCAGGTTGGATCCAATGTATGAAGGTTTTTTATGTTGCTGTTTACTATGTCCATGATTATTCTTTCCATGGCCATATATGTGAGACTAGTCAGTCTTATGGGTCAGTAATTTCCCAGTCCATGGACAGCCTGCCATTTTGCAGAGAGATAACCATTGTGGTCCTCCATTTGATTGTCATGAAGCCTCTTTAGAGGCTACAATTGAATATTGCTTATAGTGGGCCCAGTAGGTCATGTTTCATACTATTAAGGAGGTGACTTGGCTTTGGACAGTGCATTGAGTAGCTGTTTTTTAGTGATAGTTGGGGAGCTGTGGTTGGGGGTATTTTTTGAGAGGTGTCCATGAGTGAAAGCAGGGTAGAATTGGAAATTCATTTATCAGTCTTAAGATTTGCTATATCCTCTGGCTCATTATAGCTGACTGAATTTACATCAGCACATTGTTGTGTATTGCCTTTGAGGTTTCAGTCATAGCTGAAGAATGCCTTGTGCTTGTCTTTAGCCTGGGAGGCTACTTTTACCTCAAATTTGACTTTGGTAGACTTAATTAGTCCTATGAGTTGTTTGTTTAATTTGCTGAGGGAGCAGTTATCTTACATGGCATTGCATTTTCTATTTTTGCCCATGGTTTTCTTCCTTTTGTTGTACTGATTTTGGAATTCCACCAGGGTGGCTTGTTTTTAGAGTTAGTTCTGTGCTTCTTTTGTACAGGTAGCATTGCCTCTGAACAACTATATACAGGATTGCACAGTTTTTTGTGAATCATTCCATGTAGGCATTGGTGTTCCCTGGGCTTGGGAAGAGCATAAAACTTTGCCAAGGTGTCTCTTAAAAGTAGGAGGGTAGCCTGGGAATAATTCCTAAAAGTACCAGGGTTACCTGATTTCTCAGGTTTTATTTTTGTTTTGAAGGAGATAGTTTTATTGCATCTGCCCTAGTCCTGGTCAGAATGTCAACAAGGATAATTTCACTTGCCAGATAAATTATGCAATACAAGAAAAAACAAGCAGTTAGTCTTCACTATGAAATACCTTAATCCCCCAGTAGTAGTGCAGGATCATGTGATGTATGCATGTATGTGATATATGCAGATGACCCATTAAGGATAGACCAATGTTTCAGCTACATGGCTTCTGAATACCCATGACCCTTTATTTTCACTTTTTTATTTTTTACTGATACATTCAGGTCTATAAAGAAACCCTGCACTAATTGTAGACATGACATGTTTCAACCATTTTCTGGGCGTGTTAGTATGGAATAAGTGAATTTTTTTTTTAAACTGTTAAATTATAATATCACAAAAAATTCAAAAACTGATAAAACTAAAACAACGAAGACAAACCACACTGGCAACTGTAATTATAAATTAGCGCTTTCGTTTACTGGCAAATTGTAAACTTCTTCAGATAAAAAAAGCATCTTAATACACTCCTTATATAACACAATATGCTCTGATGTCATCAAAATACATAATTGATTAATTAGTCCATTATCCAAGTTAAATGTAAAAAAAACATTTTAAAGAGCCTACTCACATAAATCCCAAGTTTTAAATGTTAAATAGTAATACACCAA
Source organism: Protopterus annectens (assembly GCF_019279795.1). Classification (NCBI taxonomy): domain Eukaryota; kingdom Metazoa; phylum Chordata; order Ceratodontiformes; family Protopteridae; genus Protopterus; species Protopterus annectens. The sequence continues at coordinate 1,749,870,908 of NC_056731.1, forward strand.
ATATTGTTATAAAAGCATGTTATAATATAAAAAAATATATATTATAATGTAAAAAACACTATCTGTATAATGCTTTCAATTTTAACAAACTTTTTATGGAGATCATTTCATTTAAACCTGGTGGTGAATTTGCATCAAGTTTAAGTTGCCATAAAATTTCTTTTTCTTCCAATTTAAGACCAGCTGGACCCCCCCGTCCAGTGTCATGAACGCAATCAATAATGACAAACTGAAAGTTATGACCAGGATTGTGCATAACATGCCTAGCCAAAGCATTACAGGAATTCTGTTTGTAAATGGCATAAATATGTTCATGCACTCGGTTTTTAAAACATCTATCAGTTTTGCCCACATAAAATGATGTACAAAGGGCACATAATCCTAAATAAATAACCCCTTTAGAGTTACAGTTAAATTTGTTATTAATGTAAATCTTATGTTTCCGTATCATAATAGAACTAACAGTTTTAATATATTTGCACCAGGAGCAACATTCACATTTATACATTCCACAATGTGGTTTATGAATGTATGTACTTCCTTGTTCCAAAATTTCTTTCAGATTCAAACCACGTCTGTAAGTGAATTTTGGTTCTGGTGCAATGATTTTATTAATATCCACGTCATTAAGCAAGAAAGACCAGTTTTTCTTAAAAATGTGTTTCAGACTTCCTACATCCTGGGAAAAGGTAGTAACAAAGTTAGAAAGTGAAATTTCAAAACCAGTTTTTTCTTTCTCTAATGGTGTACCTAAAGTAACTAAACCAAATCCTACCGGATGATCAATATTGGGTTCTATACCATAATTTGATTTATTAACAGATAAAAGGGGGGCAAAGTCGCCATTAGATCTTTTAGTAGTGACTTCCTGTATCAACCCATTTAATAAATTGTCTGGGTATTTCCTTTTACTAAACATTTCTCTCAAGTTTTCACATTCTTCATAGAATTCAAAATCTAAACTAGTCATTCTGGATGCCCGTACGAGTTGCCCCTTTACTATACCCCTCTTTTGGTGGTAAGGGTGTATTTTGATGACATCCGAGCATATTGTGTTATATAAGGAGTGTATTAAGATGTTTTTTTTATCTGAAGAAGTTTACAATTTGCCAGTAAACGAAAGCGCTAATTTATAATTACAGTTGCCAGTGTGGTTTGTCTTCGTTGTTTTAGTTTTGTTAAATTATAATATCACATTGTGGCTATGTCTGGTCTGTCACTGTCCTCCAAACTCGAAACCAATCTTGTCAAATTTTGAGAAGTATGAAATCAAGAAAAAGATGTAGTAGTCTTCAGTAAAAAAAACTTGTATCTGGATTAACAATGTTTCATGCCAATTCCCCAAATAAATCCTGGAATGGTATTTATAAGCTGCATAAGTCTATACCTTTCCTTTTCTATCATCTTAATGTTGATTGCTACTTGTTTTGGTATGTATTTTCATGACTGTTAAAAGTTTGGTTAGAGGTTAAAAGGCTGATTTTCATGTCAGTATGATGGCATACCTGGTCTCACTACTTAGTAATCAGTCACACAAATAAGACTTTGTTCTCACAGTGTAGAAAACAGCAGTCACCTTGTCTCCACATAAATGCGAGGCTTCACTTGGAGTAAACAGTTACTGCCACATTTTGGTTTTGTCCTTTTTATTAAAAATTCTTGAAAAACGTGTTCAATTAACTTCTGCACCTCATTCATTCTCATGTTCAGCTCCCAGTATGGTTTCACACCTTATCATAGAACGACTAATCACCCTGCTGGATATTAGGGTGTACATGTTTTGTCAGATGCATCTGTGCAGCACAGTTGGAGCACACTTCTTGGACCTTTCCAAGGAGTTTGCTGTTGTTAATTATACTCCACTTCAGAAGATTGTGCATCCATAGGCAACTATGACACCACCTAATCCAAAATAACTTACTTGCTAACTGTCAACATGGATTTAGGGCATTCCATAGTACCACCACTGCCCTCTTATACTTTACAGACTGCATAAACAAAAACCGTAACATTAACATTCTTTCCTCTGCACTCTTTATCAATCTTTCTAAAGCTTTCAGTATGGTTAACTACCAGCTACTTACAAATATACTCAAATCCCTCTCACTTGATGCACTGGCTATAAAATGGTTCCAATCTTACTTAGACAATAGACAGCAGGCTGTGCTATGGGATAATAATCTATCTACTCACCTTCCCATTAACCTTGGTGTCCCTCAAGGTTCCATATTAGGCCCGCTGCTATTCTCTATTTTCATTAATGACCTACGCTCAGCAATTCCTCAAGCTACATGTATACAATACGCAGATGACTCCACAATAATATACTCAGCTAATTCACCATCTGAACTACAGTCCCTAACCCAAAAAGCATTTAATATAGTTGAAAATGGTTTTTACAGCGCTGCCTCCTCTTGATCCCCAAAAAAACAAAACTTTTACTCTTCACTACTACCCGGAAGTCCATCCCAGTAGATTTACAGTCACGTCTAATAATGGCACTCTCATATCTCCTGACCCAACCACCAAACTCTTAGGAATAACAATAGACCGCAACCTTAACTTTGACACTCATATTAACAATGCAATAAAAACAGTCAATAAGAAACTGAGGTCCCTCTATAGAATCAAACCGTACCTTACACCATTAGCTAGAACCACTATAGCCCACACTCATTTAATCTCCGCACTCATCTATGCTTCACCTATATATACTAATCTGTCAAAAAATAACCTCAACAAACTGGCAATCTCCTACAATAATATTGCTAGATTTGCCACTGGCACTCCATTTAGAATCATCCACCATTGTCTTAATCTAAAGCAGCTTGGATGGCTAGAGCTACAAAATCAGCTTTAATTTTACCAGCTTACTATTGCCCATAAGACCCTTTACCAACCTACCAATACTCTCTAGCCTTATTACCCCTTACAAAAATCTTAACATACGCTCATCAAATAAATTACTTGCTTGCACAAGTAAATCCAACAACTTGGCAGGAGACTCTGTTCTCTAACACTGTTGGGAAAAACTGGAACCTACTCCCCTGTGAACTTTTATTACTGACTTCAACATCACTCTTCAAATATAACCTGAAACTATACCTTAGAACACATTGGTTATGCCCCTGTACTAACCCCGACTAGCTCCCCATCTTTTTATTTACTGGATACTGTTCTCCTTTAACTCTCCTGTATTAACTCCAGTCTTTCTCCTTTATAACCAAAGAGTCCATGATCTTGTAATTTAAGTTAATGTATAAAGAAACATCATACGAATGCATAAAGTTTTATTTAGTGTTTGTGCTAAGATTGTTTGTAAGTAAGGTATTTTACTGTTATCATTTATTACATTATTGTACTATGCCAACATTTTTATAATTGTGTGTTTTTGGAGCTTATCTCCCCGGGCCTCTACTGAAAATGGACATGTATCCAGTTAGATTAGCCCGGTCAACAAATGTAAAATAAAATAAATAAAAATAGTTGAGATCTTTCTCTTAGAAACAAAAAATAGTTTACTGATTAATTAAAGACAAACTCGACTGTTTCAAACACATAATCCCATCTCTCCCTCCCTCCTTTCTCAATAAATGTTGTAGACCCCTTTTTTTTACATTGTTTATGATTGACATGGTCTCTGACTGTGGGAATGCAAAACTGGTCCAGTATGATGACTGCAGTCCTGTTCACATTTGTCATAATCCAAGCAGTTAACTCTAAGCTGCAGTTTCTATATATTCTAAACAGATATGATTTAATTCTGTGGAACTGGACTTCAGTGGTTTTAAGAATAAATCAGTGCTCTTCTCATGTGCTTGCTAGTTCTGATATCGCCATCCTACTGTAAAAGGCTCTTCCTGTCACCTTCGTGAGTGGTTGTAGGCTGTTTAATTCAGAATACTTTTGTCTAACAGGGCAACTCATCAAAACTGCTCAGTTTCTGAAAGACAGTTGTTATAAAGAAAAAAAATGTTATGTATAATGTTTGTACATGAAATCGTTGATATTTGTTTCTTTTCTATTAGTGTATGTGTGCCTATGTCTTAAGTGTTATTTTAATAAAGGTGTTTAAAAGCAAAACTGCTCAGTTTCTGAAAGACAGTTGTTATAAAGAAAAAAAAATGTTATGTATAATGTGTGTAAATGAAAACGTTGATATTTGTTTCTTTTCTATTAGTGTATGTGTGCCTATGTCTTAAGTGTTATTTTAATAAAGGTGTTTAAAAACAAAACTGCTCAGTTTCATCTAATGGGACAGCTCATCAAAACTGCTTCCTTTCTTCAAAGTGGTGTGATCCTGGAATTGGTATATTTAAGAAGGGAGAGTGTGGAAGACAGGGGGATGGGGAAGTGGAGCACCTCACTCTTAACAAAAATAAATAAATAAATAAATAAATAAATAAATAAAAATACTCCACTTGAAGGGATCAGTTTGAATGAATTGAACAAGTAGGTAAAATAGCTCTTAGTAAGGGACACAGACCCTGTAGACAGCTCACGTGTTGAAGGAGTAGCTTTAACAAAACTGCTCAGTGTCAAAATAATAGAGCATATGATCACAGGATCATACGAATTAGATGGCAAGTAAGTCAAAAGGCCATTTGTGCCTTGCGGATACCCACCCTTAAGATGTACCTCCTACCGCCGGGAGGGAAAGTTGTGTCATGCCAGGAATTAAATTGTTGATTCATTGATTATCCAGGTTCTTTTCAGACATGAGAGTGTCACTCTCTTTAACATGTAAAGCAGTTTGTTCCAGAGATGGGGTTAACCACTGAGTGTTTTATTTATGCATTAATGAAGGTGAAGCTCCCTAATTTAAGCGTTTGTAACGCGTTTGTCCAATGGCGGTATAAGAGCTGTAGTAGTTCTTTGACGGCATGGAATGCAAGTCCATGATCTTGTAGAAACCTGTAAGAGTCTGAGTATAAGTGATATTGCTTCAAGCATGTCTCCGTAGCTAACAATTTATAGACCAGTAAGTAATCTTTTTAGCTGTAAACCCTTGGGGCCTTTCTACCTGCATGATATATCTGACCTGATACATGCCAAAAGGCTTTGTACTCTATAATTGGTCTAATTAAGGTTAAGTACAGAGACATGATAACTTCTTTTGACCTTAGTATGATCCCTTTTGAAATCAGTTGGATTAGGTGGAAGAATTTCTTGACTACTAATAGTTAGTCAAAACCGAAGGAGTTGTTGACCCAGGTGCTAAGGACCCTAGCTGTCATGTCTGTTTAGAGTGTGGTAAAGGCTGTCCTATAAGTTGGAGATGAGGAGTTTTTACAAAACGTGACACTACAACACTTTTACATTCATTTTAAGCCCCATTTTATACTTCATTAGTTTGCAAGGATTAATTCTTGCTGCACTGGTTTTACCTCTTGGGGGTATCCATCTGAATTCTAAAATGCAAATAAACAATGTAGTAGCTAGAACAAATCATAAGCTAACTTGTTAATACAGAGCTGAAGAATTTCTGTCTCATAATTCAAGACTGAATACTGTGAACATTGTCCTTCTCCTGAATGTAGAAAAAGAGGTGAACTCTTCCGTATTTACCATGCCATTAAGAGACCCACTGGTCCCTGGCCAGCTAAATCTCACTGAAGTCAGACAACTCAGCTAACACTAGAACCAAAGACAGATTAACAGAATGCTATGAGGAATTACCTTCATTACCCCAATGCCTTCCCCTTCCCTGCAATATACTTCCTCTGCAGGTTAGCCAGTGCGATTCAATATCCTTATTTGAGTGTAATCTGGATGACATGATGGGTGCTATTAAAATTACTCAGAGATTAACCAGCCTGTCTCTCCATGAGAAAGGAGGCAAAGCCTGAGGGTGGGTATTTGGAAATTGTGCATAGTCACTGAATAAAATAGCTGTGAAGTTCCTTTGAAAACATTTGCTTGCTTCCCTGTCTCCTGTGCTCCATGTGCCCTCTAATCAACCTGATGTTTCCCTTCCTACACAAGCCTGAGTAGGACTATTGCAGGATAACTATAGCATTGTGGCAGGGCTCGTCACTCGTTCTCTCTTTTAAGCCTATTTTGGATGGAGTTTAGCCATCAGCATTTTGTAATTTAATTAAGTTTTGCTCATAACTTTCTTTATTTACCCAAGTGCTTTTCTTTAAGTAGCATTCTTATGTGATGCAGTGCTTATGGGAATTCATTTAATATCTGACTGATTGCATTAACTTAATTACCTGTGCAGTTGGTTTACCTAAGACCATTCTTGTTAAAAATTGCTAGTATAATCAAGTTGGATCTGATTTGATTTTTGCTGTGATTCTAGTATACGATTATTGTTCGTGTTTGTATAAACTTATTATTGTAGATCTGCTTAGCCACAGTCATCTGACATGAAATTGACTGTGAGTTTGTTAGGATGCCTGTTGTAGTTCTGAGTACCACAATCATTTGTCCTGAAGTTATGAAAGTAATTGTTTGACCTCTTTCAGAGGTTCAGCAACCTTAGAGATAGTATATTTAGAAGTTGGAGTACGGTGACAAGCCTTCCAATGAGGAGTACAAGAGAGTATAGTCCCTGCAAAATAGCTTTAAAAGTATCTGTTTTTGCAATTTCAGTGCTTGCAGTTTCACTCCTTAGAAGTGTGATAAGGAGTTGTTTGTTTTAGATATATTAGAGATTTTCTCCTAAAGTCTCATTTGAAATTGGAACTTCCCCAGAAGGTCTCAACTGGGCAGTACTGTACAAGAAATGTAATATCAGTAAATAAATTGTAATGTATGTTGGTTATTGTCTTGAGGATTTCCCTCCTATCCCTCATAATTTTAACACAGTACTTATTACTCAGTGTCACCCTAGCACTAACTTAAAATGTTAAATGACTGTTGAATGACAAATGTTGCCCATATCCTGAATGCATGTGCCTTCTTGTTATCCATGGCATCACTCCTGCTAAGGAGCAGCATGCTGTATAGTGTTGCTGGTGCTAATGTGGCACAGCAGAACCATTTATGAATGGGTTTATGTGCAGGTCATTTGCATTTGAATTCCACCTTGTCTTCATGGCTTAAGTGCATGGTATAAAACTGCATGTGTGTCTGTGCAGTTGTTTGTAGTATGCATAGTGGGAAAAACAGCTAACAGTGATGCCCATAGGTGCAGAGATCTCCCAGCTGCTATATGTTGCAGGGAAGAAATGGGGCAGTATGTCTTCATACATTTAGGAGCCATGGCACTGTTTGTGCCAGAGAGGATACTGTACACTATAATTTTATGGTTTACATCTGGTCAGGTGGTTAGCTTCTTTTATTTTTTTCTTGACTCGGGTATAAGACATAATTGATTACTCATCAGCATTTATTTTATGAAGCAGTGAGAAGTAAATTCTAATTGTTTACATGTTACACACTGACCCAGACCTTGTAAGTTGGGAGTCTTATGAAATGGAAATGGAATTGGGATGCTGCCGTCTTGCTGCTGTCAGCATATGAAATTTACATGTATCAGGATCAAATACCGGTAGTCATATTAACCCATATTCTTATTTGCTTAGTCTATGTCATCAAAAAGATTTTGTAGATGCATTTTCCTGATACGTGTCCAAATTAGCAGTTCATTTTTTATCTATTTGAAAAAAAGAAAAAGAAAAAAAGAGAGAGAGAGGTCATTACTGAATAATGTCTAAGAGTCATTATATTGGTACTTCATCAGAAAAGCTAATTACATTGTTATTGCTGAGTACCTTCTTAATTCCTTTTATTTGACCTTAAGTTCCTTCTCTGTCATTCTGTTATAGTACCAGGTGCCTGTCATTCCTTGGACCTCTGTATTTGTTCTTAAAATGACATTCTATGCCATGTTTAAACAGACCCCTAAAGGCAGAAAGGAAGAAATAGCTGGAGCAGTGATTTTTCACCCTACTGTTTAGTATTCTTTCCCAGCTGTATGCCAGAGATGGCATTTCTGTTTACATATGTTATCAGTTATTTAATAGTCATCTAAATATGTTTGAAAGATATGTATAAGAGGATTTTGGAACCACAAACTGTATCTGCAGAAGTCATTACTGTATTTTTCATGTGTTTACTTTCATAATTTGTTCATTCTGTTTTCAGGTCTAAATTATTTAACTCAGTAAGTGAATGAAAGCCATAAAGCAAATAATTAGCCTCAGTTACTTTTGCTTTGAAGAGCTCAGCCTGCTACACCATAACGTACCCTGTATACTCTGTACCATAAACTAATCTATTGTGCACATACAGGCTTATGCACATATGTGAGCAGCTGGCTGGGCCATGCCTTTCTATAAAATATTAGCAGCATTACGGCATGGTATGCCTTGAAAGCATAATGTTATGACAGTACAAATGATGTATGCAGGTGGGGTTCTGAACACTGGGGCTGGGAGTATAAAGAAGGAAAATACATGTGATTGGAAAAATACACATGAGGAAAATGTTGTGTTGGCCATATGTGGAAGCATACTTTTTTTTTTTTTTTTTTACAAGAGTCCTTTAAAAGTAATAGTTTTATGTAACAAAAGACAACTTATTAATTCTGTTAGAGGAAATTATTTACACAGAGTTAATTTAGAGACCATGAAAAATAATTGTTTTATGTAATAAAAGACAACTTACTAATTCTGTTAGAGGAAATAATGTATACAGAGTTAATTAAAGGCACAAATTATTTTTTAGATTGTAGAAGTGCTTCATGAGGGAGCATGCTGTAAACTATACTGGGATTGATGTGTGTGTGCATTGTCCTTCTGCTGTGAGTACAGCAGTTTACTAGAAAACCACTTTTTCAACACTAACAGACTGATGTAAAAATTACATACATTATGCCAGTTACCTACTTTATTTATTTATCCCTTGTTTGACCAGATTAGTCTCATTAGGCTAGTGGACTCTTCAAGAGAGACCCAAGGTGGTATTTATAATACTAAGGGAAATCTGACCAAGGCATTGGGGAACTTCCACTACTCCGTGGAGCTGCTAGATGACACCGGAGGGCTCCTACAGCAGCAAGGAAGAGGCCCAAGAGAAGCAGCAGTCTGGAGGAGGAGAGAAAAACTATGGAAAGTTTGGAGTGAGATGACCGCTAACGTTTTCAACAATTCTGAGTACGGTAATGTGGGAAAGGAACAGGTGATGCGGTAGCAAAGAATGCAGTAGTTAAAAGTTGTGCAGCAGTGACACAAAGTTAAAGAGGAAAGCAGCAACAAACTCAGAAGGTGTCTGGCTTTGTGTCAGCAGATAATGCAATAACTAAAACATATGCTGCAGTGGCAGTAGGTAAAAAAGGAGTACAGCAACAAAAAAGAAGTTATGTACTTGTAGTCCATCTCGCCTACATTCTTGCTGGATGGGTTCGAAGCCGATATTCGGCTCCGACTCGGCCAGTACTAAAGCTCGAGAGCTTTTACTGGCTCAAGGCTAACCCCTATCCCATGGTGCCTCACGGCAGTTCCCCAGATCTTCTTTGCAAGAAAACAATAAGTACCTAATAATTATGAAACTATCAATAACTGTATACATACAGACAAAACTTTGTGTAACATTATCTATGCCAGGTGGACAACTACAACCAGCATAAGTGTAGTCCACCAGATCCTCCAGGAACCAGAAGGGGGCAAGAATGTAGGCGAGATGGACTACAGACAAGGAACGTTATGGTAAGTACATAACTTCTTTATGTTATGTAGTCCTATCTCACCATAATTCCTGCTGGATGGGACAGTGTCCCTAGCACCTTTATCCCAGGTGGCTCAAGCGAAGAGACTCTTCAGCACAGTGGACCCAAAGGATGACCTGTCCCAGGAGGCCAAATCCAATTTGTAATGAGTGACAAAGGTATGTGGTCTTGCCCAAGTAGCTGCTGCACAAATAGTATCAATTGGGATCCTAGCTCTAAAGGCACATGAAGCTGATACTGCTCTTGTAGAGTGGCCTTTTACTTTGTTAGGTAACTGCCAGCAGTCTGATAAGCAAAGGAAATGCAATCTGAAAGCCATTTTGAAAGGGTAACCTTAGAAACAGGCAAGACTTTATTTTTGTCCGAAAAGGAAACAAATAATTGATCTGCTTTTCTAAATTCTTTAGTCCTGTGTAGGTAAAACCTGAGAATTCTGTGGACATCTGATTGGTGTAGCCTGTATTCAGATTTATTAGAATGATTTGGAAAAAACACTGGTAGCTCAATAGTAGTGTTAAGATTATGTTCTGAGCATACCTTGGGAAGAAAGGAAGGGTTAGTCCTAAGTGAGACTCTATGCTTGTGGAAAACAGTGTAAGGAGGTTGAATAGTAAGAGCTTGCAGTTCTGAGACTCTCCTAGCAGAGGTTATGGCTACTAAGAATAGTGTTTTCCAAGATAATAATTTGAGATCCGATGAAGAAGAGGGCTCAAAGGGTGAAGAAATTAAGGATGTGAGAACTAAGTTTAGGTCCCAGAGTTCTGGTGGCTGTTTGATTGGAGGCCTGAGAAGGAGAACTCCCTTCAAAAAGGTTTTGCACAAAGAGTGGGACATGATGGGATTTCCCATGAAGCCAAAATAGAAATGGCAGCTAACTGAACTCTAACTGTAGTGGCTGCAGCTCCTTCATGAAAGATGGACGCAAGGAAGGACAAAATAGATTCTATAGGAGCTTTATAGGGATCTAAGCCTTGGTTTACAGCCCAAATAGAGAAACTTTTCCATTTGCTGGAGTACAACTTCCCAGTGGAGGGCTTGTGAGAGTAAAATGAGAATGTGTTTGACTGAAGGTGAGAGGGAAACGCACCTGGCTATTTGTGGAACTGGAGCAGCCATGTCGTCAATTTTAGGGTGTGGATGGTCAGTTGGAACTGCCCCGATTGATGAATCAGGAGGTCTGGAGATGGTTCTAGAATCCATGGTTCCACCAATAGGTAGGGCCACAGGAAGGGAAACCAGACTTGACGAGGCCTGTAAGGAGCAATGAGGATCAGGGTACTCCTCAACTGTTTTGCTTTCTGTATTACCTTTGAAATGAGAAGAAAAGGTGGGAAGGCATAAAGGAGTCTCGGGGGCCAATTGTGGACTAGAGAATCCCTGGGTGACATCCCCAGATAGAGAATTAGGGCAAAGTAGCTGCTGCATTTGGTGTTCAGATGTGTGGCGAATAGGTTGCAGCAAGGCTGGCCCCATCTGTGAAAGATCTCTTTCGCAACTTCTGAATTCAGGGACCACCTGTGAGGCATGAGGATTGCTCGACTGAGTTTGTCTGTTATCACATTGGACTTCCGCGGGATGTGCATTGCTACCAGAAAGCGTTGAGTGTCCATCACCCATTTCCGAATTCTTAAAGCCTCTCTGCAAAGCGGATAAGATTTGGTTCCCCCTTGCTTGTTTATGTACTACACGACAGACATGTCTGATTGAATTGCAATTGTCCCGGTGGGAAGAGAACTGTGAAGTGCTTGCAATGCATATATCACCGCTCTCATCTCCAGAACATTGATATGCAAGTCATTCCCAGATAATGCCCCCCCCCCAATCTGGGAGGCGTCCATGGTCAAATCTCCATTTTCTTGAGGGGGAACAAGTGGATGACCTAAGAGAAGTTGATCCGTATGCAACCACCATGTCAGATCCTTCTTGCAGGTGTTTGCGATGAGAACCTGATGAGACAGAAGAAGATCCTGCATTGACCATTGGGCAAATAGTAGCCACTGAAGTAATCTCATGTGCAGATGGGCTAGAGGAACTAATAGAATGGAGGAAGCCATAGTCCCTAGGACTTGAAGGACTACCCTGGCCTGAACTTTGTGACTATTTAGCAAAGATCTGACCTGGTTGCGTAATGAATCTACTCTTTCTGGTGTTAGTCTTGCTGACATTGTTCTTGAATCTATTTCTAAGCCTAAGAATACAATGTGCTGCGATGGAGATAAGGCTGATTTTTTTAGGTTGACTGTGATGCCTAAACTGGCGCACAACGATAGAGTCTCATCTCTGTTTCTGTCTGTTGATGCTTGGTGGTAGCAGTGAGGAGCCAGTCATCTAGATACGGAAACACCTGGAATCCTTGACGTCTCAGGTGAGCTGTTACCACTGCCATGCATTTGGTGAACACTCTGGGGGCTGTAGTGAAGCCAAAGAGCAGTGTTCAAAATGGAAAATGACTGGCTCCCAGCCGAAAGCATAAGTGTCTTCTGGAGCGCCTGTCCATTTTGATGTGGTAGTATGCGTCCTGAAGATCTATTGAGCACACCCAATCGTCTTTCCCGATAAAGGGAAATATCGACTGCAGAGTGATCATTCGGAACTTCGATTTCTTTATGGACTTGTTGAGTTTGCTGAGATCTAGAATTGATCTCCAGTCCCCTGTCTTTTTTGGAACTAAAAAGAATTGTGAGTAAGTTCCGGATACTATTTGCTCTGAGGGGGCGGATGACTCTTTTTTGCAGCAACGAAATGACCTCTGATGTTGCACGGTCTTGTTGAATGGGTGGCACATCTAGAAGAGACCGGTTTACCAGGGGATCAGAAACAAAGGGAATCAGGTAACCTCTGGATATTATGGTTTGTACCCAACGGTCTTGTGAAATGTTTTGCCAGTTGCTTGGGTACAGTGATAGACGACCCCCGACTGCCTCCAGAGACGGACAGTCGGGCAACCCCTTAGGGGCGATGGAAGGGACGATCAGAGAAGGTTTCTCTATCTCCCTGGTGTTGCGGACCTTCTCTGCTGCAAGGACGGTGTCTTCCATTATATCCTCCCCCTCTCCCCCTAGGCGAGGGTTGACCTTGTGCCTGAGGGAAACCTTTTTGGGAATTATGGAACCACATTTTCCCTCCCATATGACCTTTGGGATAGGGTCTAGATGGAAGGGAGAAACGGACTCCAACAGCAGATAAGGTTTTCCCTTCCTGTTCCCACTTGGTCAAGGTCTCTTTCACCTGAGGTCCAAAAAGAGATGAACCATCAAAGGGGACATTGGTGACGGAAGACTTAAAGGATTCCATGAAGTTACAAAGACACATCCAAGAATGTCTCCTCAAAGAGATTCCTGCTGTGGCTGCCCTACTCGCTCCATCCACTGCATAGGAAATCAGCCTCATGGAGGTGTTATCTATTGATGTAAGGGTGGAAAGCTGCACAGAAACTTTATCTATGGATCCCGGAGCTACTGAACCCTGAAGGGTATCTCCCAACTCCTTTAAGAGATCCCTCTGAAGACGAGTGAAATGGGTAAGGTAGTTCAGCGATCTTATGGTAAATGCCACTGAAGGGAAGGTACGCTTTCCATATCTATCCATCGTCCTGGACTACTTGTTATGAGGATGGATGTTGGAAGATATCTCGGACAACTCCTTCTTGGTGGCCACTGCTACCACCATAGCATCAACAGGGACCCCTTTGGAAAGAAAGGACTTATCTTCTGGTGCAGTCATAAACTTGTTTGGCCTCCTCGGGACAGGCTCCACTGTTTCTGGGGAGGTCCAGGCTTTCCGTAATATGACCCCCAAGAGCTGGTCATAAGGCGGTGTCACCCAGGAGGTGGAAGGTCAGGAACCAAAGGCCTCAAGATACACTGATTCATCCTCAGTAGGATTAAAGTTCTTCCAATCACCCCTCTGTCTAAAGATTTCTAGGATGTCAGAAAAGGAGACATCCTCAGAGGGGGATCTAGGGGACCCTTCTGATTCCTCCTAATCAGTGTCCAACGTGACAGACTCCAGTGAGAACATGCTTCATCTTACAAAGTCTCTTCCAAGGGAGCTCTCCAGTGGGATAATCTGGGGAGGTCTCAGAAGAGGGGCCACCTCCAATGAGGGCTGCTTGTGTCTCTGGTTCCCTACGCTGTGGGGGTGGCAGAGGAGAAGAGGTTGCTGCCGGCTGCTGGTGGGACATCGGTTCCAAGGGTATGACTTTTGCAGAGGATAAAGCCTTCTCTGCTTCAGAGACCTCCCCCCCGCTCCGAAGAAGACCTCCGCTATGAGGAGATGGATAGTCAGCTCCGAGTAAGGGGGAATGGCTCCGAAGCAGATGTGGGAAGCGAGCTGAGTCGAGCCGAAGCATCGAGAGGGAGGGTCGGTTCTGAAGAAAACCCAGGGTGACTATCCCCCTCGGAGTCGACTCGAGAGCATCGGCTCCCAGATCCCTCAGCTCCTGACTGAGCCACTGAGGATAGAGTTATCGGTTCCAAGTAAGCAGGAAGAATCCTCGGAACCAAAGGATCCAACATCGAAGAACCTGAAGTGATTGGCTCCGAGAGCGAAGCAGTCAGAGGAGGAGCAGTGGGTTGCAAAAGGGTCAGCTCCAAAGCCTTTGGATATGGAGGTGCCAATTTTCTAGCCAGAGCTGGGTCAGAAAGCAACCTCTTCACCACCCGCTCTGTGTCCTCATCTGAGAGTGTCCTGGAGGATCGGGTGGAGACAGAAGGAGATCTCCTCCTCTCCAAAATAGGAGATCTCAAGGTAGGTGAGACAGGGTCAATCTCAGGTAACTGTCTTGGTCCTGAAGGTTGCCTCGGCATCGGAGAGACCGATGGCACAGAAGAAGCAGAATTGGAGCCAGAACTCCTTGGTTCCATCGCTTTGGACTTTTTCGACAGTTCCGAAGCTGGAGCTGAAGATTTTCATTTAGTAGTCTTAGGAGCTGTCTGGGTGGGCCCTGGTGGTGCAGCGGTTAGTGTTGCTGCCTCACAGCAAGAGATTCTCTGGTTTGATCCTTGGCTGGGGTGCCTTCTGTGCGAAGTCTGCATGTCCTCCCTGTGGTTGTGTGGGTTTCCTCCAGGTGCTCTGGTTTCCTCCCACATCCCAAAGACATGCTGTAGGTGGATTGGACACTCTAAATTGGCCCTAGATGTGAGTGTGTGTGTGTGTGTGTGTGTGTGTGTGTGTGTGTGTGTGTGTGTGTGTGTGTGTGTGTGTGTCTTCTGTGGAAGGTTGGGTGCCGGGCTGGCAACTTGACACCGTAAAACTCCACTGCCAATCATGAGCAGACAGGTGATCCGCTGTGGTGACCCCTAAACGGGAAAAGCCGAAATAAGAAGTCGTCTTAGGAGCTGTCTGACCAAGTTCCAGCTGTTCCTGGAAGGAACTGGTCATGAGACTCCTATCTATCAGTTTGCGTTTCCTCTCATTCAAAACCCTAGTACTGAAGGCATGGCAAAAGGTACAGGGCTCTTGTAAGTGGGCTTCACCTAAGCAGTACACACAGCTAGTGTGACTGTCTGTCAAAGACATTTTCTGTGAACATTTATCACATTTTATAAACCCCGAAGGGCGCGATGGTCCTTGTGTTCTCTGTCCTTATCCTTAGACATTTTTATTTATTTTATTTTATTTATTTTACATTTGTTGACCGGGATAGTCCGACTGGATGCATGTCCATTTTCAGAGGAGGCCTGGGGAGAAAAGCTCTAAGGGTAAGCAGATACAGCATTACATAATACCAGCATTCATCATCATCATCTTTCGGCTTTTCCCATTAGGGGTCGCCACAGCGGATCATCTCTTTCCATTTCTTCCTAACCTCTGCATCTTGCTCTGTCACACCAACCGCCTGCATGTCCTCTCTCACCACGTCCATAAACCTTATCTTAGGCCTTCCTCTTTTCCTCTTACCTGGCAGCTCCATCCTTAGCATCTTTTTCCCAATATACCCATCATCCCTCCTCAGCACACGTCCAAACCAACGCAATCTCGTCTCTCTTGCTTTGTCTCCAAACTGTCCAGCATGAGCTGACCCTCTAATATACTGATTCCTAATCCTATCCATCCTAGTCACACCGAGTGCAAATCTTAACATCTTTAACTCTGCCACATCCAGCTCTGACTCCTGCCTTTTTGTCAATGCCACTGTCTCCAACCCATATAACATAGCTGGTCTCACTACCCTCTTGTAGACCTTCCCTTTCACTCTTACTGGTACCCGTCTTTCACAAATCACTCCTGATAGTCTTTTCCACCCATTCCACCCTGCCTGTACTCCCTTCTTCACCTCTCTTCCACATTCACCATTACTCTGAACTGTTGATCCCAAGTACTTAAACTCGTCCACCTTTACCAACTCTACTCCCTGCATCCTCACCATTCCTCTACCCTCCCTCTCATTTACACACATACATTCTGTCTTAGCCCTGCTGACCTTCATTCCTCTGCTCTCTAGAGCATATCTCCACCTCTCCAGAGTCTCCTCAACCTGATTCCTACTCTCATTACAGATCACAATGTCATCTGCAAACATCATAGTCCACGGGGCCTCCTGTCTGATCTCATCTGTCAACCTGTCCATCACCACTGCAAATAAGAAAGGACTCCGAGCTGATCCTTGATGTAATCCCACCTCCACCTTAAATGGATCTGTCACTCCCACTGCAGTCCTCACCATTGTCACACTACCCTCGTACATATTCTGTACCACTCTTACATACTTCTCTGCCACTCCTGACTTCCTCATACAATACCATAACTTTTCTCTAGGCATCCTGTCATATGCTTTCTCCAAGTCTACAAAGACACAATGCAACTCCTTCTGACCTTCTCTGTATTTCTCCATTAACACTCTCAGAGCAAACATTGCATCTGTAGTGCTCTTTTCTGGCATGGAACCATACTGCTGATAACTAATCATCACCTCCCTTCTTAAACTAGCTTCTACTACTCTTTCCCATAACTTCAAGCTGTGACTGATCAATTTTATCCCTCTGTAATTACTGCAACTCTGCACATCACCCTTATTCTTAAAGATAGGTACCAAAACACTTTTTCTCCACTCCTCAGGCATCCTCTGACTTTCCAAAATATCAGCATTACACATTACAAACAGAACAAACAGACTATTTACAGAGATTACATAAGTAAGCAAGTTAAACAAGTTCCACAGGTTAGAGTTAATCCTGAGCGCAAGCAGGATTAAATTAAATTACACAGTAAGCTGGTTAACAGATTCATACACATTCTAGAGAGGTTTAGCTAGGCTTGATACCTTGACATAGCCAGTTAAGTGACAAATGTTGTTTGAGTCTAGTTTTAAATTGACCTAAGGTGGAAAGTAAGGTAATATCAGCTGGAAGAGAGTTCCAGGATCTACTTACAGAGTTTGCAAAGAGAGAGTCACCGGCTGTGTTATTAATTTTGCTAGTCTGAATTAGTAGTTTGTTAGAGAATCGAAGCGGTCTAGGA
Organism: Protopterus annectens; assembly: GCF_019279795.1. Lineage (NCBI taxonomy): Eukaryota > Metazoa > Chordata > Ceratodontiformes > Protopteridae > Protopterus > Protopterus annectens. The sequence continues at coordinate 1,749,888,048 of NC_056731.1, forward strand.
TTGTTATAGGGGGTGATAATATTTTTAAGTGCAGGAGTATTGTCCGGATTATAGAGGATTTTATAGGCCATAATCAGTTGGTTATACTGGATTAGGCTGGGTAGTTCAAGCCGCCCAAGCTGACTTAGATTGATGCAATGATGTGTCCTAAAAGGCAGCCCAGTGGCAAATCTGGCAATGTGGTTGCAGCAAATTGAGAGTTTGTTAAGGACAGTCTTGTTTAAATTCGAATGTAGAGGGGATGCATATAGATGGGTTGAAAGCAGGTGAGAGCGAGCTATGTCAATTGGAGGGGTTAGGAAGGCTTTTATTCTGTAATTGACCCTAGTTTTTTATTGATGGTTTTGATAGTTTGGTTAGCATGTAGGTCGAATTTTAGATTATTATCTATGATGACACCTAATAGTTTTGTAGAGGGGTCAGGGGAGATTATTGTGCCATCATTTGAATTTATGGTAAAGGTGAAAGCGGTAGACCTACATGTTGGTGAAAATAACAGCATTTTAGTTTTTTTGGGATTTAGGATCAGACATCGTTCAGAAAGCCAGTTTTCTATTGTATTAAAGGTGGTCTGGGTAGCTGACCATAACTCTATTGGAGATGTGGCCGAGCAAATCAGAGTAGAGTCATCAGCATATTGGATACAGCTGACTTTTGGGATGACAGTATAAAGGTCATTAATGAAGATGGGGAACAGCAAGGGCCCTAGTATAGAGCCTTGTGGTATTCCAAGGGTGTTAGGTAGAAGGTTAGAGAGTTTGTTCTGCCAGAGGACAGTCTGCTGTCGACCATTCAGGTAGGATTGAAACCATTGAAGGGCTCTAGTATCTAGACAGAATGTTTGCACTGTGTGGATTAAAAGTTGGTGATCAACCATATCAAATGCCTTGGAAAGATCCAAGAAGAGGGCTAAGGATATATAATTATTGTTGCGATTATGGTTTATGGTGTTGGTAAAGGCTAGGAGGGCTGAAGTAGTGCTGTGATGTGGACGGAAGCCATGCTGAGTGTCTGCCATAAGGTGATTCTGGATTAGGTGATGCATGAGTTGTCTATGAATACATTTTTCCATAATCTTTGCAAGTGGAGAGAGTATAGCTATTGGCCTATAATTGGAGAATTCAGTAGAGCTGCCTCCTTTGTGAAGTGGGATTACATAGGATATTTTCCAGATGGAGGGAATTTTAGCTTCTACTATGGTTTGATTGATTATTATTGAGACGGGGTAAGCAGTAGCATCAGCTGATTTATGTAGGTACTCGGCAGGGAGTTGATCAGCAGAAAGTGTAGTGAGTTTTAACTTTTTGATCAAGGTACAGATAAGTGAAGTGGTGACTGGATGGAAGCTGAACATGAGTTGGTTTCTAGGGGTGCTACTTTCAGGACCAGGGGAGCTAGGAGGTAGTTGGCTAGCTAGGGCTTGAATTGCCTCAGTAAAGAATCGGTTAAAACTGTCAGAAACAACTTCAGGGGTTTTATCAATAGTAGCAGCAGGGACTGAGGTTGAAGTTTGTCCAGGATGTAGTAGATTATTTAAACCTGCCCAAAACTTCTGAGGGTTATTTTGATTTACTGTCTGTAAATTGCAGTAGTATTGTTTTTTGTCTTGTAAAATGGATTTTTTTGTTTCGTTCCTGGATTGCCAGTATTTAATGTGATCTTGGGGGTCTTTAGAAGAATGCCATAAAGCCCATGCTTTGTTTCTAAGGGTAATTTTGAGTTTAGACTCTTTAGAAAGCCATGGCGCAGTTTTTGCCTTTGTTCTCTTTGAATGAACAGGTGCATGCAAATCAAGGATCTCAAGGAATTTCTTGTTAAAGTATGCTACTGCTTTCTCTAAGGGGAGGTGTTTTACAATAGACCAATTGCATGAGTTTAGTTCTTATTGGAATTTGGCAGGGTCAAAGTTTTTATTGTTTCTAACTTTTCTGAGTAAGGGTCATTGGGAATTAATGGCTCTGTGCTTAATTACATATGTGAGAAGGTGATCCCTTAGGCCATCAGGGAGGGTACCAGAGGTGTACAGTTGGGGGTGACTATTTATGAGTACCCAGTCAAGTATGCTTTCTTTTTGGTTGGGTTTACCTATCCTGGTAGGGGTGGATATGATTTGTGTAAATGCATGCAGGTTAATATGGGTGGTTGGGGATTCTGAGGAACAGGTGCCCCAGTTTATGTTAAAGTCTACAAGTAGTAGGGTTTCGTGGGTGTAGTGACATGATAGCCAGTGCCGGATATCTTCAAGTGTAGATATATTGTTACCTGGGGGAATGTACATACAGATTATATTAATGCATTTATTTTTATTAAGTTGCAATTTGGTGGCAAGAATCTCTGAGTTATTAATCTGAGGTGGTTGTATTACATCTATGGTGACATTTAACTCAGATTTATAGAGTACAGCTACTCCACCCCCCTTCCTGGAAGCACGATCCAGCCTGTGTATGTTGTACCCAGGTGGTAACACTTCATTGTCTGTAGTGTTAGGTTTTAACCAGGTTTCAGATAAACAGAGAATCTCAGGGGAGTGGACATCCAGAAGTGCATGCAATTCATGTACCTTGTTATTAATGCTTTTGATATTGAGATGACAGGCTAGGAGAGAGTTAGCTGGCCTATTAATTGTAAGGTTGTAGCTTAGATTGCAAGTAGAGGAGGTATGTGTATCTGAAGTGGGTGGGCCAGGGTTGGGGTGAATATCACCACCAAGTATTAGGTTAAGTCTATACTTGGTGATGAACTTCAGGAATTTGTTTATTAGTCTGTGGTAGTGTTTAGATCTAGAGCTCATGTGCCTGGGGTTGAGATGTTGATAGACTGAACAAGATGTTGGATAGGACCTGGTACTGTAATTATGCTTGAAGGTGGGAGGATTTACAGCTGGGGTGATAGTATGGTCTTTCAGGACCTGAAATCCCGTGAGAAACTGGTATTCATACAAGGTAAGGAGGTATGCTGCGAACAAGAGAGGTAGTAAAGAAGAGTATATCATTATCTGTGATTCAGCTAATGAGTTAAGGAACTGTTTTACCTGGTGATGCAACACCAGAAGATAGAGTGGTGAGGTAAAGGTACTGGAGGGGGGATGGGATTATGCCAGATGAAAGCCAATAGGTGCTATTAAAATGTAGGTAGAAGAATGGGGTTGGGAGGAATTATCCTAGATGAAAGCATATAGGATCTAGAAAGTGGGGGAGTGGCTATAGTACTATAAAGTTAGAGGTACTGGGGGCGGGAGGGAACTGGGGGCAGGGAGGGGAGAGAAGAGAGCCCAAGCATAGCAAGGGCGAACGTAGCGGGGCTATTTCAGTTTACAAGGTTTCCTAAGGTGTCCTAAAGCTATAAGGCAAGTATTATAGTTCTTAATGTAAGAGTCAGTTTACTTAAGTTACAGGGGAAGGAGGCAGACACTCAAGTAGAAAAAACAAGAACAACTAATAAAGCTACCTAGAAAAGATAGACACCAACGCTAACTATACTAACAATACTATCTCCTGAGGTAAAAATACCAACAGCAGTAAAGATAGAAAAAGGAAAGATTCTATATTTTATTTAGTATTTTTTTTTTTTTTTGTAGAAACATGCAGGGAGGAAAGGCCCTCTAACTTTACGGCCCTCTAACTGAAATGGGCCATACAATCCTATGGGGGGAAATAGGGGTCAAACACTCAGTACAATCACACAGTAAAGCTACTAACTACAAGGAGTAAAAGATGATGAAAAAACAAGATTTAGTAAATAAATCTTGTACTTAGCCAGTAAGGAGACAACCTCAAAGCTTTTGTGGCAAACAGGATCTGGGGAATTGCCGTGAGGCACCATTGGATAGGGGTTAGCCTTGAGCTTTAGTATCGGCCGAGTTGGAGCCGAATATCAGCTCCGAACCCATCCAGCAAGAATTACGGTGAGATAGGACTACATAACATCTGTAAGTAAAACTGTTTTTAAAAAGGAGTGAAGGTCATGAGAATAAGAACAAAAAATGATACTGTAATAGGCAGATATTATCTATAAGACAATTAGGTAACTGTTCTGGCTTTTAAAGTTCAAGAAACTCTGTTTTTTATATGTATTGGGACAGAGACTTTTGTGACTTAACATTTAAAACTGATGATGAAATTTCTGGGACTATGTAAAAAGAGGGGCATTTATCTGTGGAATGATTATTTGTTTTCTAGTAGTAACTTAAATGAAAAAATGTCACTTTGCAGTTTAGAACTAATTAACTGGAAGAAGATGATGTTAAAAATCCATGCAGGTTATGTGTAAACTTGTGGAAGGTGGTGATTGGAAGCTATTTTTGAAATATAAAATAAAACAAAAACTTGGTGAAACTGTTGACAAGTGTTATTTTTGTAGCTGGGTCATAGTGGGGCATTACAATATGCTGGCCATCCTAAATTACAATTATTTTGTGGGGACTTTTCTCATTTAATTAATAATTGTGAGAATGTACAGTGTAACCTGAGAGAAGGTGTGTGCCTGAATGCAGGTTGTGTAAAAAAGGGACAGTTTTGGGTGGATTGATAAGAACAAGCAGTAAATAATGAAAAAGAATGGGAAAGAGACAAAATGCATATGGGAATACAACAGGAGGGTGGGGGGAAATGTGAATTAGTTGAAGAAGAAACTATAGAAGAAGAAAAAGTATGGAGGGGGTAATGAGAGAGAGTGCATGCAGGAAGAGATGTCAGGAGAAGGGATTGATACTAGTAATTTTTGGAAGTTTGAGCCAGTGAAAAATCTAATTCTGAGGATCAAGAATTATTTGTACATAAACGTAGGAGAAAATATTCACGTGGGGAAAGAGTAAAAATAAGAAAATGAAAATTAAAAAATGTTTCCCCTAAAATGTAAAGAAAAGCAGCGATTTTAGAGTACTTTCAATAAACGTGAACAGTTTAACACTGTAAGAAGGACAGGTATACTACAGAGGTGCGCTAAATGTGATGTGGGTGTTTTTCTGTTACAGGATGTAAGATTCCTGACAAGTGAAGAAAGACTGCAAAGGTGGAAATATAACTTTGGAAGTCAGCTATACATCTCAACTGCACATATTTTTACAGAATGTCCAGATTTTTGACTCATATTTTTGTTCTGTTCCTCATAACATTTGTGATTTTCTGGCAAGTCACTGGGAAGATCTGAGAACTGAAGTCACTAAATAATGATATATATTTGTGTTTGACTTCATATCCTTCAGAAAGAAATGCATACCAACACAAATGAGGTTTGGTAACAAACTAATTTGTCCAGGAACATCTTCAGATGGTGGTTAGGCAGAGATAGTAGTGGGAATTAAGAGGGTGGGGGGATGAAAGGGTTATATGGACATGAGGGTTTACTGGGAGGAAATGAGGTAATGGTAGGGAGGGGTTAAGTGGTTTATGCAAGTGTAGCTGGGTTAGGAACCACATTTTGGTGTGAACTTGCGACCTACTGGTATTCCAAGAGAATGGGTAGGCCTTGGGTTAATGGTGGCTGGTGGTAGGTGGTTTGTGTATTTAATACTTTTTTTTTTTTATTCTTCCCCATTGCTGGTTGCCATTGTTGAGGGTTGTATTAGCCGTTGCTTTGTCAGTTGTTGCTTTCTATGGTTTCCCCTATCTGGTTCCCCTCGTTTGAGGGTTGGATTGGCCATTGGCTTGTAAGTTGTTTTGTTTTGCATGGTATCAAGTTCGGGATTTCACTTGCATTGGCACTTCGGCAATGGTCACAGTCATTGGTAGTCTGTGATAAAAGTTTGCAGACAAGTTGCGGGGCCATCGGGGTAACATACTTAAGGCATTGTATATTACTGTAATAGTTATGACCTGGTGCAGTGCAAGTGATGTTGTTTCGCCGTGCCTTCGGGTTGTACTGGAGTTGGAAAGGCTTGCGTGTTTTTTTTTTTTTTAGGCATGAGTTGGCTGCGCTGACTGCATGACAACGGAGAGAGTGGAGGCTCGAATGGTGGTGTCTCGAAGCATGCTGCTGTGGGCATCTGGGCCTGTCTTTCCTGAAAGCCTGGTAATTCCAATGTCATTTCACGGACTATATTATTATCATTGCAGAGTTGGCTTGCTGCTTCGATGTTTAGAAATGCACATATAGATCGGTCGGGAATTACATCACTCGGAGGCGTGAAAGAATGATTTTAGTTTGTAAAAAAGTTTTTATTATTATTCTAACATGTCATGTTAAGTTATGGTTGCCACCCAGGGCAGGAGAGTTGGGTACGAGAACAGAGCAGTGGGGACAGTGACAGTGGTGGAATGTGTGCTGTCGGGCTGGCCTTTTCCTGGTTGTTCATGGCCTCTTGTCATGAGGTGCACTTGGACTTTTTGACTGGGGAGGGCCTTCGCTGGATCATTTTAGTTAGCAGATGTGCTTTTATCCTCACTGTAAGTATAGTGTTACAGATTGGTGGTGTTGTGTATGCAAAAAAAAAAAATGTATATAGCAGATGGGATATGCGGGTGTTGTTCCGCATGGTCGGCTGTGTTCCCTTGTGGTTGCCTGGACTTGTGCTGCTAGAGGTGCTTGGTGTCATGTTTTTTGTTTTGGGGCATTGGGTGAAGTGGTTTGATTAGGTGTCTTGGTTCTCATGTCAATTTTGTTCAGTGGTCAAAACGTGCTCTTTGAATCTTGCATTTTGGCAAGTATTGGTGCTCCTGCCAGTGCCGTGGCTGTTCTGACGTAATCCCTTCAGCTGGAACTGTAAGTGGCTTTTTGCAGGCTCTGAAGAAGTAGTGTAATGGATGTTGCTGCCCATGTATGGTGTGGCGCTGTCAGTGGAGTGGGGCGGTACCTCTTAATTGTATAGCTTTTGCAGAATGGGAAGAAAGATACGAAGGATTGTTGGTTATGGAGTAAACATCACTCAATTGCTCTGCTTAAATTTGGGGAACAAAGTAGGCTACTTGTGCTCAAAGTGGGACTTCTATGGTTTTACAGGACAGACCATACACTAGGTTTGAACTTGCTCATGTTGGCAAAGTAAAAACGTTTAATTATCACGACAGACCATACTCCAGGTTTGGACTTGTCATGGTGGCAAAGTAAAAATGCTTGCTATTTATTTGTTCATTCACTCATTCGTTTATTCATTCTTTGGAGAAAATGCTGTATGAAAAGCATGGTGGCACTGAAGCTGTTATCTGAGCACCTTCTGGCAAGGATAGAGAGGTTATTTACTGTTTTAAACATTCCAATGCCATGAGAGAATTGTGGCTTGCCTGTGCATTATATAAATAAGTTGCCGTCCATCCCTAGGTGGGTAGCAGATCGGATGGTATGCTCTGTGTGGTAGAAGAGTGTTCAGATATAAATTATGAAAACGGTAAAATTGGAGTTTGCGGGCATACTAGGGGCAAATCATTAAAAGTTAAATTTAGAGAATGATGACACATTTGAGTTTCAGGCTAAAGCATAACCTGTGCTAATTCGTAAGAGCAGTATGTTAAACTATGCACAGAATGGGGGGGGGGGAGACCTTGCCCCACTTTTATTTATGTCTTTGGCCACAATCTTGCCCTGGGAGGTATGGGTCTGAGACTTGTATGAAGGTCATTACTATACAGTGGGCTACTGGCAGTTGGCCATGAAGTTTCTTGTGCTTTTAAATGTGGGGGAGGAATCTGTTGGGATGTTTGTGGTACTGATGTGCTCCTGTGACTGTTGCACTCCTCAGGCTGGTTGGTGTTTTGAACATTGGGGGTAGGGTGGGGGATTATTGTCATAGTTTGGTCTGTTCTCATATCATTTTGGCTTCTGGTAAATCCTTGCAGAATGAAGTCACTGACAGTGATAGACCTTCATTTCAGGAAGTACATAATATAGGATCATAGGAAGTTACTAGGCTATTGGCTCTGAGGCCCTTATAAGCCTAGCCAAGAGTTTAGCCCATGTTTAGACAAGTCGGCACTCAAAGCCCCTGTCCAGCAGGGACACAGGTGGAATCCCCGGGGTGCATTTTCTGTTTCCCATCCAGTTAACCAGGTGCTTGAAAAGGGATAATGAGGTACTCTGTCATGGAGAGGGAATCTATTCCACAGATGGGAGAGACTCTGGGACACAAATTTGTCCCGCTAACAAGTCCTGTTGATGTCATGGACCAGGTTGAGGTCACCCGTTTGGGTTACTCGAGTGCACAGCTGTTATTCTACCGGCTTTCTAGGTTTGGGGGAGCAATATTTTCATGATGTCCCTATTTGGGCTTTTGTCACTCCCTCTCCCATTCTTCTAGCTTTGCCCCGATTTTGCATCCAGAGGTTTGTAGCCATCCGTTGATGAACAAAGTTGTATTTTCTACTAATTCTGTTATTATTTGTATTGTATCATTTGGGAGGCATAGTGTCAGAGCAATATATGCATGGTCCATATAGTTTGCATATCCGAGCAAACAGTGGCAGCAGGCTACAAGATAAGTGATATTGGTTTTATGGAGTGAGAAATTATACCTTTAAGTACAGTACAATAGTTGCACTGAGTCCTTTGTTATGATTTGGTGCAAAGGTGATTTGCCCCCCCCCACACACACACTGATTGGCAGGGTTTACTTTGCAAGCAAAGGAGTACAAGGGGTTGTAGTCTCTCTCTTGGGGTTGGGGGCTGCAGGCCAGTGTAGCGGCTGCTTCATAAGTAAATAAGCAAGCAGAGCTATGGACGCTGCTTATTTGGTTGTGTGGTAATTCGATAAATGGTAAATTAAGTGACTGGGACTCTGCTTCATAAGTAAAGGGTAGGCCCTGGTCAGCTTTTAACTTGGTTATTAAGACATTTTGGCTCTGTGTGTGTGTGTGTGTGTGTGTGTGTGTGTGTGTGTGTGTGTGTGTGTGTGTGTGTGTGTGTTAAAAATTTACAGTTTTCCTTTTTTTTTGCAGGTGGGGTACTACGGACGGGGCATCAGTCAGTGACCTGAAGAGGGTGGGTTCAAATGGAGATGGAGGCTGTCGCAGTGTGGATATCCTGCTGGTTAGAGCGGTGCTCTGCAGGAAGTGGTTTTGGAAGGTGATATATTCTGCTGTGTTGATGTGCTGCTCTGGAGTGTTCCTGTTGCAAGAGTGGGCACTATGAGGTCATAGTTAATCTTACTTTGTGCTTATAATGGCATGTCATTGTTGGTTCAGATAGGAGGTAGTGGGGGGCACATGAGGAGGACGTATGTTGGGGCAGTGTGAAGCTGGGTGGGAATTATTTTTGGGGAGTAGTATGGGGTACCACAGGTGGGGTAGAGTCAGTTTCAAGGTATGTATGACTTCTAGAGGCAAGTTGAGTTTTATAGGGCAGGGTAGGTATACAGGTATGTTGGGGGATGTTGGAGGAACCGGGGCTTTGTGGTTAAGCAGAGGTGGGAAGCCTTAAGCAGGGCATGGTTTAGGCTTGCTGTTGGAGCTTAGGGTATCTTTTTTTTTTTAGGTAGGCTTTTGATAGGGCATTGCTAGTTTGGTTAAATTGGTGTTGCAGGGGGCTTGGAGCTACCTTTATAAGGATGGCTTATGGTAGGGCATTGCCATAGTGATTACATTTGTGTTGCAGTTGCCAGTGGGTAGGAGTTGGTGAAATGGTTTGGGTATTTGTCTGCTTTGGGATCAAATAGGGCAGATCAGTCGGTCAATGAGGTGTTAGCTACGAGTAGTATAGTTGGTGTGCAAACTTAATCCAGGTTGGGGGTTTCATTGGTGTATAGGGTTGGGGTAGATTCCATAGGGTGAAGGTTGACTGATGGGGCCATTGACGGGATAGCTTGTGTGGCGAGGGTTGATGTAGGTAATGGAGGTTATTGGGATATAGTTCATGCAGTGTTTTTTTTTTTATTTTTATTTTTTTTGTAATGGGTGCATTGAAGTCATTCAGAAGATGTTTGTTGCTCAGCAAATGCTATGATGACATTAAATGTTTTCACATTACTTTGGGTTGTTGGTGTGTAGTTAAAGTACTATTAAAATTGATTTTGACAAGGAAATTTCATATGAATATTACGTCCATTGGGAAATAAAACAGGGCTTCAGTTAGGCACGATAGTGGGCAATTGTTCTTGAATTTGCTTTTGCGTGGCTTTGAGTTCATTGTTTGGGTAGTACATTTGACGGTAATGACTTGGAGTCATTGTGAAGCCATTATGGGTTCTTAGGTGAGTGTTAATTTAGTTAATATATAGAGGTTATGCAAGGTTATGGTTGGTTACTTTAGCACTGGAGTGGGATCAGTGTTTTAATTTCAGCAGTTTAGGTAAGTGGCTACTTTGGCTAGTTGATCTTTGGGAGGTGAAGACACAGATACAATTTGATTAGAGAGGATGGAGTACACCAAATGATGTTGAGCTTAATACCTTTTCAAGGGCAATTAGGTTGTTGGAACTTTGGTAAGAGGGAGGGGGAACAGCCTGATCAGGCTGGTGGGTGGAGAAGAGGGGCATGTTTGCCCTCTTCTGTTCCCCCTCTGGTGTTGGATGTTTAGTTCAATGAGTTGGGAAAGGAAAGTGTGCAGTTTGGATGCTGCTCGATAAGTAAATTAAGGAGTGGAGGTAAGGACGATGCTTATTGGTTGGATGGTAATACAATAAATGATAAATTAAGTGAGTAATGGGATGCTGCTTCATAAGTAAATAAGCAAGCAGAGCTATGGACGCTGCTTATTTGGTTGTATGGTAATTTGATAAATGGTAAATTAAGTGACTGGGACTCTGCTTCATAAGTAAAGTAAGCGAGTGGAGGTATGGATGCTGCTTACTGTATCAGGATGTGCAAGGTCATGCTGTCCTAGTTAACATTACCTGGAGGTTATGCTGTGATTAATATCAATCATACTGTGTTTAAGTTGTAATTAATAAATGTTGGTTAACAAAGTTGTTTATGGAAATCTAATAAAGGTCGTCAAACGTCATTCGGTGTGATGTTTCTATTGAAGGGGACCAGGACAAATTCTGTTATTCTAGTAGCTTTCTATGTTTATAAGAGCAATTTTTAAAATCAGTCCCTATTTTTAGACTTTTGTCCCCCCATTCTATGAGCCTTTGTCCAGATTTTTTGTGCTAAGAGGTTGAGAGGTATGAAGTCAGCATTGTTCTGGAATGGCTTTGTTGGGTAAAAAAAAACAGTAAAAATACTAGATGCAACGTTGGTAAGGATGGGAAGGTTAACTGTTGTGGATGTTCATAGGTTCATAGATTAGTACTAGGCTAACTGCTCTTTTGGGCCATTTGAAGCCTAGCCAGGTACCCCATATGAGAATCAAACCCTGCACCTTGTGTCCTTAAGGTAAATACCTTAAAACCATTATGTCATCCTCCCACCTATGAGTTGGAGAGAACATATTTATAGAATTACAGCATTATATGCATATATATCTAGCAAGGAAAGAGAGAATCTGTTTCATCAAATATTAGACTGTGTGGTGGTTAACAAGAAAATTATAATTGCAGTAGACTTTAATTGTGATTTAAAGGTAAAAAATAAGAAGAAAGGGAAAAATATAAAAAAATACTGGCACTGATGCAATGTGGTAAATTAGCTGTGTGTTAACAAAAGTCAATGGATTTATAGAATGGGCACTTGGATATGTAATCAATTATTTTGTATTACTGGAAGATTTTGGGGGAGTAGATGTTGATATAGTTGTGACTGCTTTTTCAGACCATTTGGCAATATGGATGGAGGAGATGGAAGAAATGGAGTGTATGGAAATAGGAAACGGAATAAAAAGAATAAATGGGAAATTATTGCATGAAATGTGAGAGTGGGAAGTATTGCAGTTACAGTAGGATTATTTAACCATGAAGGACTTTATAAAAACTGGTCTGAATGGTGGATTGAATTTATAAAGAAGTATAAAAATTGTTTCCATTTTCAAAGTCAGAATGATGTAAGAAAGGAAGAGAAAGTGAAGTATATGAAGTTATATATAAATGTATTTGAGAATTTAGAGAGTAATGCAAGAGATTATTAAGATATGGAAAAACAAATATGTATAAGAAATCAAGAAAAAAATGAAAGCATTACTGTTTAGGCAGAGATATTATTTACAAGGGAAAAGGAAGGAGGTACCTACTTGTTTGCGTAAAACAGTTAAAGAGGACATTAGTATACTGAGGGAAATGAAAAATGTAAAGTACAAAGAACATGAGCAAATTTATGAGGATTGTAGTACAACATGTTTGTTTGTTTGTGTCTTTCGGCTTTTCCCAGTTAGGGGTCGCCACAGCGGAACTCCGGTCCGCTAATGACTGGTAGTTGATTTTTACGTGCCGAGTTACCAGCCCTGACGCACAACCTTCAATGAAGGTACGCCCATTCATGCATGTCTCCACGCAGAAGATGCTCTAGCTGAGAATCGAACTGGACAGCGTCTTACTGTGAGGCGACAATGCTACCGCAGCACCACCACCGCGGGTCTAAGAGTAAAAAGAAGGTAAAAAAAGAGAGAGAATGGAAAGTAAAAAAAAAAAAATCCAGAATGAGTTAAGGAAGAATTGGACGAATGTTTTAAGAAAGTAAATGGTGATTCAGTATCCAGCCCAGCTCATTCAAAGTAACTATCACACCGGACCCCACCCTAGCAACAACTAAACGAAAAAACTTCTCTAAAGCAGATTATATCCTTCTAAGGGATGGTATAAATAGCTTCACTGCACCGACCCCCTCAGTTGAAACTGGCAACTATGCCAAGTCTTACACCATTGCTTTTTACAAACACCTGTATAACTGTATTGATGTGGCCGTACCTGATAGGACCAAAACAAGCTCTTCAAGGAAGTGCAAACCTGCGTGGTGGACAACTGCCATTAACAGGCTTTACAATAAGAGGAAGAAATTGTTGTCCAAAAGTAAGAAGGAGCGTGCCCTAAACTGGAAACACTCCCACCTCAGCTTAAACAAGCAAATAAGACTTCTTCTGAAGTTCTCCAAAGCAAACTACAAATCCAAATTAGCATCCTCAACTAAGGACAAACATAAGGCATTCTTTAGTTATATCCATAGCCTAAAAGGTAAGACCCAGATTTGTGCTAAACTGGTAGTTAATGATACCACATACACTGACTCTGTGGATATAGCAAACCTGTTAGCCGACAGGTTCTGTGAAAACTTCAGTTCCCTGTCCCCACCACACATACCCAATGACATTCCTTCCACCCATACCCCACCTTGCATTTTTAGAGCGTAGGTCATAAATGCTTCTCTAAGGCCAAAACACAGCATCTATGGGACCTGATAACATCCCAGGCTGCATCCTACATGGGCTCCAACAAGAATTAGCAACACCATTGGGTACTCTCTTCAATCATAGTCTAAGCACTGGCTTTATACCTGCTGAATGGAAAACAGCCACTGTTATCCCCTTGCACAAGGGTGGTGCTTCTACTGACCCCAGGAACTGTAGACCTATTACGCTGAATAGCCTTATGTGCAAGGCCATGGAGTAAGTCATCATGGACCTTATCAACAAAGATATAGGCAATCTCAAACATGTGACCCTACTCAGTTTGGATTTGTCAAAGGGAGATCATGCCTGTTAAACCTGGTGGACCTCTTCGAGACAGTCACCAGAGCCCTGGACAAGGGGAAAACTGTGCATACAGCCTACCTGGACTTGGTCAAGGCTTTTGACACTGTTCCCCACTCAGGCATTATTGACAAACTCACCCAGCTAGGTATCAACCCTTATATCATTAGGTGGGTCACTAACTTGCTGTCTGATAGAACCCATACAGTCAAAATAGGGGAATCCACCTCCAACAGCACCTGTAACCAGTAGTGTTCCACAGGAATCAGTCCTGGGTCCACTACTGTTTGGAATCTATTTCTTCGAAGTATGAGCAAAAACTAAAGGTCTGTGGCTGACGACTGCAAACAGGGAGCTGTTATAGAACTGCCAAATGGTGTCAACATCCTACAATAGGGTCTTACGCAAACAAGTGATTAGTGCCAAAGTCATGGCTTTAAACTCAATGCAAATAAATTTATTATCATCCCTTTCGGTAAGAGCAGTGTTCCTGCTAACTACTGCATCAATAGAAACACCCTAAGCATGCACTCAGTGGTGAGAGACCTGGGCAGACAGGTTTACAACAACTTTACCTTTGATCACCATGTCTCCACAGTGGGGATAAGGGTATTCTATATTGATCTTCTCATAAATAAGGGCATTGCTTCCAGAAAAAAAAAAAATTAGAACCTCCATGTACTATCCCCTTATCAGGCCAATAATAGAGTAAAATGCCCCTTTTGGTTTGTAGCTTTCCAGGCACCTGCAGCAATTGAAGAGACCACAAAAGTTCCTCACAAGGAAAATTCAAGGTATTCAGCATCTGTCATATGTGGATCGGCTGAAATCACTGTTGCTTTACTCCATTTCATACAGACTACTCAGAGGTGATCTCTGCCTTCTGTATAATGCAATCTCTGACTCTCTTTTATTGGAAATGCTGCATATCTGTAAGTCCAATGGCTAATGGGTTACTCGCTCTAAAGACATTAACCTAGTTTGTGACATTAATAGAACCTGCTGGAGGGACAGGTTCATCTCCCAGAAGTTACTACACCTGTGGAACAGACTCCCATTTCATGTCAAGCAAAGCACCTCTTCGTCCTTCTTCAAGCACAGTCTGAATGATTGTATGGGTAATCGTAAATTCAACCCGTTGGTTCCACCTGTGTCTCTTTTGGACAGGGGCAGTAGGTGCTGAACATGGAAACACGGGTAGAACTTGGCTAGGCTTGTAAGAGCCCTAGGCCCATTAGCCTAGTAACTTCCTATGATCCTATGTCATAGGGTAAAGAATGTACTGTAAATTAATGGATTGGCAAAGAAAGTATTTTGTAGATGTACCTAATGAATGGTTGAAGGAAGGGTTTGTTTTTGAAGAGTTATGTATTGGGATGTTAAAATTTATATGAAAGAAAGATGAGAAGAATGGAATAGAAAATTAGAGACCCAATCACAGTAAATAACACAGATTATAATTTTTATGAGAATAACACAGATTATAATTTTTATGAGAATTATACAAAGGAGCGTGGAAGGAAGGATGTTGGATATTATGGAAGAAAATGCGTATGGTATAAAAGGGAAATCATGTCAAGACCTTTTACTGGTTTTGAGAAAAATTGGGGATGATGTGAAACTTATAGTAGGTGATAATAATAAGGCATTTGATACAGTAGGCATGATACTTTCCAGGATGTTATGAGAAGTATGGAATAGGCAATAAAATTAAGAGTCAGCATATCAAAGTAATTTGTGTGAGAATGTTAGAGAATAAGAGGCTGAATAAGGAAATATGCATGAAGTGTGGTGTAATACAAGGATGTCCCATGACTGGTTGGCAATGAATGCGATAGTGACCAAAGTAGCTTATAAAACAAAAGATGCTAGATATGTGAATCAAAAGGAGGTAGTGATTCCAGTAGTTTTGCATATTGCTAAGAACAAAATATGGATGAGTGAAGTGTTGTCTTGTCTGAATGGACATTTAAAGGAAATGGGAATGACTTTGAATAAAGATAAAAGTAAGGGCTTGGGTGAAAATTGGGTATGTGTATTTTCGATGAATGAAGCGCCTTTGCTAGGGATAACATTGAGAAATTATGTAGCTGTGATGCAGTGGGCGGGCTTGATAAAAGAAATGAAAGAAATATGTCTCTTTTGGAGGATGTATAGATTAGCATTCAAGAAAAAGGATTATCTGGTGAATTCTGATTTAATGGGAAAACATATATGTCAAATGTTTCTGTGATCCCGTTTAAATATGAAAATGAAATTGTGCAGCTGGTGTTTTCTTTCATATGGGGTTCAAGATTAAACACTGTGAAAAGAGGTATGCAGTATATGAGTGAAGATGAAGGGGAATTGGGGTTATTAAATCCAGTTGTTTATTCTGCTTCTTTAAACAATAACCATTTAAAATGTTGGGACCTGCTACCTGCTAGAGCGAGTCCTGAAAAGCAGAGACTGAATGGCCGAAAGACTGGACTTAGATATACCTAGTCCAAGATGCCATTTCTCATAATATTACCCTTTCTCTGAGGTATGCTGATCTTGGAGTTGAAGATCAGGGGGAGGGGGGTCTCCCCCCCACAAGAGGGGGGGTGCAGAGGAGCCCTGCCCCTCAAAAGGAAGTTTTAATGAGAAGAGGGATTTTTCAGATTCGTTCTTCTCTGGGTTTTTGGTCTTTTGAGGTGGGGGGGGGGCACTTGGCATTTCAAGTGCCAACATTTCAATTGGGAGCCTCTTTAAACTTGCATGGAGTATTAAAGTGGTAAAGTAGTAGGCTAGTTGCCCTTGGAGTCCATTTTAAACCTAGCCAGTTCTCTTTCCAAATGTAAGACTAAAACCCTGTACCTTGTGTTTGTAAAGGTAACACCATAACCATTATAGCAACCCCCAAACCATGTGGTATAATAATAATAATGTGATGAAACAATATTATTATGTAAATCCATTGGAAAATTTACCAAAAGAATGATTAAAGTCATTAAAGTAAGGAAAAAGTGGTGTACCAAGATAGTAGAGTGTCAGGAATTTCTATGAAGACTGGCAATAAATAAGTTACCAGTAAAGGGGAATATGCCATATAAAAAAAGTGGAAAGAGTGTGTTTATTTTATGGGGAGGATGCGACAACAGGGTATGACTTTTGAAATATAAAAGAACGGTGAAATTCTGAAAAAAGTTGTGTGAAGAAAAATTTTTGAGAATGTTGATGGCATAAACTATATTAATATGATTATGTATGGATATTATAAGAACAGGAAGAAAGAATATGTGAGAAAGGTAGATAAGAATTTATTTTATTTAGAAGGGACTATTTGGAATGAAAGATTGAATGAAATTTGGTGTAATAGAAAATAGATTTTGGCAGATATATTGCAAAAAACGATTTTGGCAGATATATTGCAAAAAAACGATTATGGTTGTGGAAGGAGTGGGGTCAATTATGGAAGAATAGCAATGAGGATGTTATATGAAAAATGATAAATAGTAAAAAATAGAAATGTGTGTATATTTGTGCCTGAAAATATGTACATTTTGTAAATATGTCAATATGTAAATAATGTTTTTATGTAGTGGTAAATAAAGAATGCCTACTTTTTTCAATAGCTGCTGCAGAATCTTTTACATCGACCTGAGCTTCCAACAAGTCAAGCAGGTGAGATCTCAGTTTAATATCTTGTCCAAAGGACCTACACTGCTGCCTGTTGCCTGCTACCTGCTTGGGGGGCGGGGGGCATAGCATTAAGTAAAAAGAAGAAAATTGTAACATTAAGTACTAAAAATAAAACAATACTGACATGGATTTTTTCCCGTTTTCAACATTGGGCTGTTATTTCCTGGTCTGTGTGTGCCAGCTCCAGTTCAGTTCTCATTGGCTGATGTTTTGAGCCAAGGACAACTAGAGCAGGTACACAAAGACCTCCAGGAATTTGAGTGAGTGTTCCAAATAGGATATGGATTTGTTTTGTTTTTTTTTTATTTCTGCAACAGGAACATTCATTTTCAGAATGGTAGAAGTTTTCCCAGTAAGTGAGGTGAAAGGAAAGGCTCAGCTTTCGTGTGTAAGTTTTCCCAGCAGGTGAATCTGAATGGTAGCACATGGAGTTTATCAGAACAGAAGCTTGTTTTTTTGTGTGCATACAAGCAGAAGCATTCATTTTCTAAACAGGGGTTTGTTTGCTTGTGTGTGTGTGTGTGTGTGTGTGTGTGTGTGTGTGTGTGTGTGTGTGTATTTCAGTGCCCCATTTAGTAGGTACTTGATTGTTAAATGGCATGCTCAGAATTACTGAGTCTCAAACATCCTCTGCCTTTACTGCCAGAAGTAATGGTCTTAGTCCTCCACTCCACCTGCAGGCATCCATTAAATATTTGTTTTTATTTCTTTAGTAAATCATTGAGAATTGTACTCAGTCATTAAAGTTTTCCTTTTGGTTCACAATATACATGATGCAAAAACTGTTCTGTAAATTTTTTAAGGGACTTTAAGAAATCTGCTCTTATCTGTCTCCAGAATATTTTTGATTTTGCCTCATATTTAAACTTTGTCTTTAAGCAAGTCACTTATCCAGAGCTTTAGGGCAACCGGAAACTTGTTTGGTTCCTGAATGGTCCCCTGCACTGCAAGAATACTAACTGCCTTTGAACCAGAGTGCTTATGGCATAAAGAGAGAAAATGAATTGTAGTAAACAAGAGCATCATCTTTTGAGACGTTCTTTGGATGTGATCCTTGATTTCCATATTCTGCTGAATGTGGACTGTGTATTTAGTGTATTTATTATTAAACTGTGAATAAACTGAACAGCATGAAGTCTATGAGTTTAATGTTAATATTTTTAACTGTAAATATATTTTTAAATTAGCTTGTTTTTGGAAGGCACAGAAGTGTGAAATGCACAGTGTTTGGTCTACAACAGTTTGTCTAGCACTTTTTGCAGATGAGTAAGGCTATTATTAAAAAGCTGTTCCTGTAGTACATGCTTTAATTCCCTCGGCCTTCATTGGTCATCAGGCAGTACCCCTGGGCTGCACCTGAAAAAGGGACACGTGGGTCCAGTGGGCCATCCCAGGCAGTTAGCAAATGGGCCACACATTTTTGTTTTGAATTTTAGTACTCTTCACCTAGTTTAAATAGTTATTCACGATATGCTGTTTGAGTTCGAGTCCCACAGGTGTCTTGTTTAATGGGATGCAAGATATATTTTCACTAAATGTTACTTTCAAGGGAAGAGAAGTTTACTGTTTCTCTTAAGTCTGTTTTCACTGTGAGAATAGTTTTCTTTTTTTTTTTTTGCTTAGAAAATAGCTTTCAGTTTTTTCTGTAAACTCTCAGAGCTTTAGATGACATCCATATCTCTGTCATAACTGTAAAAGTAAAGAAGAAAATATGTACACTGACAGTGTTTATGGCAAATGGGGAGAGAAAGCCAAGTGATGGAATATTGGTGTGGCTGTTGAGGGCATGATTAATTACCCAGCACAGGGCCTCAATTATCCACAATGCTGTAGCAATACTGCATTACTAACCATTCATGTAGGTCATTTACTGAGTGATATCAAAAGGGATGGCTATTCTTGATGACAGATAAGACATAGGAAGGACAAAATAAAATGTAGGTGTGGCATCCTGCAAGCATTTAAGGCCCCCTCCTCCCAAATATGCTGACTGGAGTAATATTTCTGATTTTTATATGATTTGTGGGCTGTTAACCAAGAGTTGTTGCAGTATGTTTCATTGGCTTTAAATGTTTTGCTTTATTCGTTGCACTAAAGAATTAATTAATTCATTATTCACCCTGGATTATGTAATGTAGTCTAGACGTGTTGCATTTAAGTAGGCAAAACATGCTGTATTTTAGTAAAAGTTTTGCAATACCTTCCTTGTAGCCTTGAAAAACTGCAAAGTTTTTGACATTTGTCAGATCATATATTCTGCATTATTTGAAGTAATTATTAGAGACATCTGATCTTTATCATCCCTTATGTAGTCATTGTTGCATATTGCTGGGATAGTCTTCTCTACAAGATTAGATTGTAAAGGATGGCTGCATTTAGTCAAAACTGTTAGGACTGCATGGCTAGGAACTTTGAACCTGTTGTTGTTTGCCACCCCAATTTTGTAATGCAATGTAGGCAATTTAGTCTTCCAAAGGCAGTGGGTACTTCATTTGTAGGTGGAGCACTGAAATGCATGCTTGTTTGCCAGCAGCAACCTGTGCATTACTAATAGATGTCCTTCTGTTCTCATGTTGCAATATTCATAACATGGGGGATTCTCTGCCTAGGCAACTCAAATGCCTAGCAAGTATACATAAGACTTTTACTAATGCAAGGTATGTGGGACATCACACGAAGGTAGCAGGAAGCATAAGCCATAAAAGTGACGTCCGCATGTACCATTCCCAGAACTTCTCTGCAGCCAGTCTGAACATTATCTTCTCTTGTTTGTCTGATCACCGAGTGGTTGCTGTTTTCAGATAAGTGCCTCTTTGTGGTTTTTTCTTGTATTAATTTTTTGCTACTGCCTATATTTTGAGGTTCATGTCATCCAAGAAAGGCAAGTGCCATTGTGGAAGACAGACTCCACACAAAGATAATCACAGCCAGTGTCTTTTCTGTCTAGGGTCTGCACACTATTATAAGGCATGCGCTATTTGCCAGAAGTTTGTCCCTAAGATGCTCTGCAGTCATCCATCTGTCTTAAATATTTATCTGGAGAGCCAAAGACTTAAGCGACTAGCACTTGCTGTGGAGGGTATGTTGGGTATGTGCGGTGAGCCTCCGAAGAAGGTCACAAAACTTAAGCCTGAATCTTTGGCTGCTCCTCTGAATCCAGACGTCCCTCTTGAGATTGATGATGTCCCAGAGGTCCGTATGGTTGCTGGCTGTTTTCCTGCAGTGGGTACCACTTTGAAGGCCTGTAAAGAAATTGCCATTATCACATCCACAGTGGTTTTGCAGACGTCCGGTCAGGATGGTAAGGGCGAACCATGGCTCATCTCTTCAGACACCACTCAAAGTACTTCTCTTTACATAGCCAGTGAAGAGCGTCTGACATCTGTGCTGGAGAGTAGGCTTATGTCAGTCCCCTCCTCTCAGCCAAAAGCAGATCCTTCTCTTAAAAGGAAATGAAAGCTAAAGCATGTTTTACCTTCTCAAGACCCTACTCCAGACTGGCAGGCCTTTTCACAGGGCATTCCTAATGCCTTTATGGCTTTGAGACCTTCCTCTGCTGTTTCTCTTCCTCTGGTTTCTTCCACTTCAATTCCAAGGAGCTCTTCTTTGGAGCAGGAGCCTTCTGAAGAGGAGTCTCCTCTTCAGATGAGTCTTTCCTCTTCTACCCAGATAGCTTCTCCTTTGGGTTATGTTCCCCTGAAGTAGAGTCTAATGGTACTGACTCCCCTGAGGAGAATATCTCTTTTGTATAAAACATTTTTAGGATGAAAGACTTTTTTAAATAGGACTGCTGTCACGTCTCAGCGGTGCAGAAGAAGTACTATGAACTCTTACAGATTGACTCCCCTTCCCCTTCTGCTATATCCCCTGTGTTGCCTGCCTTTTTAGATGCCTTCTTGTCAGCATCCAAGGCACCTGACTCTCAACCCCCTACCCCAAAAAGGCTGGATAGATTTTACAAGGTGCCAGAGGACAGTAAATTTCTTTTTAAATGCTCTCATTCAGATCCTGCTGTTATCTCAGTGTCTGCAGATAGATCTTCTAAACATTTGCTTTCTACTTCCTTATTTCCATCTGATCAAGACAGTAAGATGATGGAGAGACTGGGTAAAAAAAGTCTATACTTCATCCACACTGACCTTCAGGGCCATTTAAATACCAAACGCATATGTCCAAATATGTTTTGGCCCTACTCTCTGACTTCACAGCTGCAGTCAGACCTTATCCTTCCAAGGTACATTTTGTGAGAAAACAGTCCTGTACCCCTCCTTCCACTTCCAAGAAAGGGCCACACAAACAAATCTCTTCTAGGACTCAGCCTGCCACTACTCAAAAGCTCCTCCCCTTTCCAGGCAAACCATGTAGTCTGTGACTACCTGCCCAGTCTTACAAATATTCCTCTTTCCCAGTGCCTCTCTCACTCCCTGTCTTCTTGGACAAACATAACTACAGACAAATGGGTGCTTTCAATTGTCCAAAACAGATATTACATAGTTTGGAAGTCCATTCCACCCTTCATGGGTATCCCTCAACTCCTTCAAGACCAGCTTACTCTTTTCCCTCAGGTACTTTAGGACTTGATTTTACAGGGAACCATTCATCTGCTTTTCAGGAAATACTTACATTTTTCTGTTGCTTCATCTAATTTTCAGTTCTCTGCTTTGCCCTTTGGACTCTCCATGGCCCCAATGGTATTCACAAAATGCTTGGTTCCCGTTATTGCCTTTTGCAGGTTTCAGTGAATCCATGTTTATCCTTACCTGGATGACCTGCTCATTCAAGCAACTCATCCAGAAATTCTGCTGGAGAATCTCCACAGAGCCATCAGCTTGTTTCTAAGCCTGGGGTTCACTGTCAACTAGAAGAAATCCTCCCTCATTCCTTCTCAGGACCAGGTCTTCCCAGGGTGTAGGATAAGGACCAATCTTATGATGGCATTTCTGTCCCTTCAGAAAGTGCAGTTTCCTTTATCCTACTTTCAGCAACACCTACCACTCATTTCCTTGACAGCAATGAAGTTTCTCAGACTTCTAGGATTCATGGCATCCGTTATTCCCATGCTACACTTGGCCAAACTCCACATGAGGATATTCCAGTGGTATCTGAAATCTCTCTGCTTCCAGCATGCACTTCCCCTGGATTTTGTTCTTCCTTTTCTTCCTTGTCTGAAGAAAGAACTGCAGTGGTGGATTCAGCAAATTTCACTGAACCCATATCTCCCTCTGCAGCCTCCTCTCTTCCTGTGCAGGAGTTCACAGACTCCTCAGACCAGGGGTGTGGAGCAACCTTGGGAAACCTGAAGGTCCAGGGTCTTTGGTCCCCCTCTATAAGAAAGGAACAAATAAACATTAAAGAAATTTGGGCTTTGATTTTTACTTTTCAAGCTTTCCAGTCTTCTCTTCACCCAGACCCCCTAAAGCTTTTCACAGACAACACCATAGTCCTTTGGTATGTGAACAAACAGGGGGAACAAAGTCTTATCTGCTTTGCAGGTTGGCCCCCAATCAAAATCACCTTACAAGCAGTTTACTTTCCTTCTGCTCAAAATGTTCTGGCAGACACTCTAAGCAGGTCCATGACTCAGTCCCACAAATGGATGCTCCACAAGGATGTGTTTCTGGACATTTTCCACCGGTGGGGTACACTTCAAATAGATATTTTTGCCCCCTGTCTGAACAGACAGCTTCCACAATTTTGTGTTAGAGTCCCAGGTCCTCTGGTATGGAAGGTGGACGCCCCTTCAATATCCTGGAAGGGGATGTTTCTTTCCGCATTCCCTCCTTCCCACTTATTCGGAAAGTTCTGCTGAAGATTCAACAGGACAAACCAAAAATTTTGTTGGTGACCCCCTTTTGGCCAAGACGGTGCTGATTCCCTCTTCTTCTGCATTTAGCCAATGGCAATCATCACAAGTTACCTCACAGGGAAGGACCGCCTCACACAAGATAAAGGATCACTCATTCACCCACAGTTAACAACCCTGAACCTAACTCTTTGGGTGATAGGCTTCTGATCTCTTTTTGACACTTTTTCTGTGAGGACGTGCTTGTAGTCCTGCAGGAGGCCAAGAAACCTTCTACCTTTCCAAATGGAAGAGATTCTCCATCTGGTGTCTAAAGAAACAGGTAGATCAATTTTCAGTGGATATCCCTCTAATTTTATCTTACTTGTGTGAACTGCTTAAGGCTGGATTAGCTTATTCTTCTGTAAAAGCCCACTTATCTGCCATTTCTGCATGTCTGCCTCTGTCCCCTCCCTTAGCCCACAGGCTAGAGATTAAGCTTTTTCTTAAAGGTGTCCTTCAAATTAGACCTCCCAGGAAACCTGTTCCTCCACCCTGGGATTTGAACTTTGTACTGGAAAAACTCACCCAAGCCCCCTTTGAGCCTGCTGGCATGGCTTCCTTACAATATAGCAGTTGGAAGACTGTGCTGGTGGTGGCCATCACTTTTGCTAGGGGAGTCTCTGAACTGCAAGATTTAATGGTGTCTCAACCTTTCCTCATTTTACACAAAGATAAGGTCTGTCTGAGTACTAACCCTCTTGCATGTCCAAGGTGGTTAATGATTTGTCCTTTAACCAATCTATTAATTTACTTGCCTTCTTTCCCTCACCTCAAAAGTCCAGTGAAAGGGTGATACATAATTTTGGATGTACATAGACAACTCAGATTTTACCTGGATAAAACCAAGTCCTTTAAGAAATCAGAGCAACTTTTTGTTTCTTTTCACCCCAAGACACTGGAAAAGCCTGTATCAAAACATAGCATATTTTCATGGATTTCTAAGGCCATTTCTTTCTGGTTTGTTTCCATTGGTAAAATTCTTTCTTCCTCATTCCACTAAGGCTTTTGCTTCCTCTGGGACCTTTTCAAGGGTTTGCACACTGCTTCCGTTTTGGAGACAGCTACATGGTCTTCTGTCCACACCTTTACCAAACATTACAAGCTGGATTGCATCTCCAGATCAGGGTTTGCCAGGCCAGTCCTGCACTGTTCTGTGTGCTCAGTTCCATCCACCCTTTCCCTTTCATGAGCTTTGGTACTCTCCCTCATGTTATTAATACTGCAACATGGGAATAGAAGGACATAGAATAGTTGTGTAAAATCTTACCATAACCATAGATGTCCTTCTCTTTCATGTTGCAGTATTCTGTCCCACCCACCCTACTCCTCCTTTGGTCCTTGTATTTCTCTGGATGATAGTTTGCCTCTTCTTTTTATCCTTGGACTGGTGTTCTGACTGGTCATTCATAGATTCATAGGTAGGTACTAGGCTATCGGCCCAAGAGCCTATTTAAGCCTAGCCAACAAGGTTCCCTGGCTTACGCCACCCAAGAAAGTTATTTTCCTGTGCCACTGTCAAGTAGAGACACAGAAGTGATCCCCAAGGTGTATTTCCTATTTCCCATCCACTCATCAAGATTTTTCTTGAAGAGTGCTAATGAAGAACTTTGCTTGACATAGATGGGTAGCCTGTTCCAGAGTATGGGAAGTCTCTGGGACAGGAATCTATGCCCCCAGCATGTCCTGTTTATTGTGGTGACAAGGTTTAGATCCCTAGAGTGTGTAGCTCGGAGGGATTGGGATTTCTTTAGGTGTAGCATGTCCAACAGCTCTGAGTTTGACATAGCTTTATATGTTAGGCAGAGATCATCTCGGAGTAGGCGATATGCTACGGAGTAAAGCTGGAGTTTTTTGAGACTGTCAGTGTAGGGCATCTGTTTGAGGCCAATAATCCTCTTTGTGAGGTACTTTTGTGGACTTTCCCTGCTGCTGTAGATGTCTTGTGAGGCACATTCCAAAAGGGGTGTTGTACTCTATAATGGGTCTAATGACTGTCGAGTAGAGGGGAACAATGACCTCTTTTTTCCTGGATGAGAACCCTTTTATGATGAGGTGTGCCACGTAGAAGGACTTCCTGACTACTGTGGCAATGTGACTATCAAAGGACAGACTACTGTCCACCTGGGTCCCAAGGTCTCTTATTACACATAAGGTGTTAAGTAGACTGCTGTCCGTGTAGTAGTTCATGGGTACAGAGTTTTTACCAAAGGGGATGACAATGCACTTTTTGGCATTGAGCTTGAGGCCATAGCTCTGACACTAGGCATCTGTCTCAGCGAGGCCCTTCTGTAGGATTTCAGCATCATTTGGGGACTCTACTATGGCTCCTAGTTTGCAGTCATCTGTGAACTTCGTTAGCCAGAGGCCTTCTGTGTTAGCCTGTACTTCAGAGAAGTAGATACCAAACAGGAGAGGTCCCAGGACTGAACCCTGTGGTACTCCACTTGTCACTGGTTTGAGGTCAGATTTGGAGTGTGCAACTTTTACAGTGTGGGTTCTGTCAGTGAGCCATTTGGCAACCCATCTTGTGATGTAGGGATTTATACCTAGTTTAGTGAGTTTAGCTATAATTCCAGAATGGGAGATGGTGTTGAAAGCCTTGGCGAGGTCAAGATAGGCTGTGTGAACTACCTTACCCTCATCTATGGCTTTGGTGACTGCCTCAAAGAAGTCGATCACAGTTCTGAGGATGGTAGGTGCGGACATCACTTTTATAGTTTATGTTTCCTGCTGCCTTCATGTGACATCCCACATACCTTGCAGTAGTAAAATTCTTTTGTATATTGGCCGAATGTTTGGGTTGCCTAGGCGGAGAATCCCCCATGTTATGAATACTGCAACGTGGAAGAGAAGGATAACTGTGGTTATGGTAAGGGGTTACACAATTATTTTTTCTCATTAATATGATATTATTCAGATGACTTTTACTTCTGCAGGAATCGTGCATATCAAGTTAGCATATGTTAGCAATCAGTTCATTTTATGCTGTCATAAATACTCTTCTGTTTAAACTGTACTACATGGTTAGATCTTATGGAATGATGCTAGTGATCTTTATACAATTTAATGTAGTTCATCCAAAGCTACCAATAAAGTACATGTAATTTAGTTCTTCAGGGGTGTACACAGCCTACAAAGTGGCTATAACTGCTGCTGAGGGACAGGGGCACTGTTGTGGATGACATTGCCTTATGTTCGTATCAACTGGTCATTTTTAAATAGTCTTTAATCTGGATTTGAAAAGACTGTTGTGCATGTCTGTGTGTGTGTGAATTAAGATGGAATACTTTAGCTAATGTATGTTTGTGTGAAATAAGTCACTTTGGTCATTGCTATTATTAATTTTTTGACACAGATATCTGAGAAGGATGCAGTCAACAATGTAGCTATAATTGTTGGATTTGGGGAGATCTGTGAATCAAAATGACTGACCCTGCTTAGCTGATGAAGTTAAAAAGTCATTAGTCTGTCTTTTAAGGACTTGCATACATTCCTATAAAACAAATTTGAATACTTTACTGTGGCCTTTTTTTATCATAATCAGACATGAAATGCGAACACTGTCAATAAAGTGACCATAACTGTTGAGTATGGATGATGGTGGATTATAATGACAGCAATCTGAGTAGCCTTTTATGGTTGGAATGTTCTGAAATGGGCACATTTGCCATTTTGTCATACATATTGTTTTACCGCTTACTGAAAAAAAATGTTCAAAACTGTAACTTTAAAACCAACTCTAACAAATGTTGCTGTACTGTTAAACAAGAAATATTATTTAAAGCTAGCAGGAAGGGTAAATCAAAGAACACATGCATTTATGTATAGTCCTAAAGATGTGGCTTGAAGACAGACCGGAGTCCAGGGCAACTTAATCTGTCACTGTCCAGTTGCATTTTCAATGAATGTGAGATTTGGGAAGTAACGTTTATTGTCACTCATGTTAAGTCTGTTTTCAATGTGAAACTTTTGTTTAGCAAATGGCATACTAATCTCTGTAATAATTGTAAAAGTAAATAAAATAGTATGCACACTGACAGGTTTGAACAGGGCTTATTGTAATTGGGGAGAAAAACGTCAAGTAATGGGATGGCTGTGACGAAGGGAGGTGGTCCAGCAACCTTCCTACGACCCTATTTGGCCATGATCTGGCTCTGAGTGCAGCAAACCCTCTTGTACTGTAATGCAGTGCTAGTAATCCAGCTCCTGGTGTGGTAATAGAACCCACAATCTTCAGCACCAAATGTGAGAATGCTATCAGTTGTACCACTGATCCTAAGAATTTGTACAAAATTGCCTATATATTTCTCACTAACAAGCAGTTTTTCTACACAAAATACCTTAAACAATTGTGGTGTGCAAGACGTAATCTTCCTTAATCATATGATCTAAGCAAGTACAACTGGTTGTTCATATTAAGGAGAATATTCTGCAACTGACTAAAACATGCTTTTTCTCAAGAAGCAGTATAATTAGATGTACTTGCATTATCCCACTGTTATTGATTGTGTAACTAATACTGTCTGTAAATATTTGAGTGTTGTAATATCTGCCTGATATGGGGCTGTAGCAAATTGTTATATGGGAAAAGAAAAACAGAACTAAGGTAAAAGAGCCACTTCCTAGGAGTTCTTTTCACTCTTTTATAGAATTTCAGCTGGAAATGTTAACACCTATTTCCTTATTCTTCATAGAATGACATCCATTTAGTTAAATTTCACCTCCCTGAAATGATGACATTGTGATACCCCTGAGATTTATATTTTAGCTTTGCATAACTGCAGTCAGATAATTCATATGTTCTCTGCCACTGGCCTGTACTTTAACTAACACATCAGTCATACTTTTATCCCTGAAGTCTCAGATACATTCTGTTTTACATGTCATAATTTGATAGTTGTCAGTCTGTTGACCTTAAAGAATATGGCCAGCTTCTTCTTCTTTCGGCTTTTCCTGGTTAGGGGTCGCCACAGCAGATCACCTATCCGCTCATGATTGGCAGTGGAGTTTTACAGCATTGAGTTGCCAGCCCAGCGCCCAACCGTCCACAGAAAGCACACACACGCATACACTCATGCCTAGGGCCAATTTAGAGTGTCCAATCCACCGACAGCATGTCTTTGGGAATATGGCCAGCTCTTGGGAAAAAGTCTGAATCTTCTTAAATTCAAAATTGACTTTGCATTATAAACTGACATGTGAATTCAATAACTGAGTACATCTCCTTAATAAAGGGAGAGCGAGAGCATGAAAAAGTGCATGGCCTGATAGACCACCAATCTGTCCCTCCTCTTGGAGATCCCTTGGGTCTCTCTGCAAAGTTTTCACTGCAGATTCCATGACAACGTAATGCATTTATTATGCTGTTGTTACATATGTGCTTATGGCATACTCAAGATGTTCCTGGTTTGCACATCGAGAATGTGTCCTGTAATACTAGTTCTACATGTTATTAAATGCAAGTTATAGTTTAGCTACCCTATATGCAGCGTTCGTGTGTATTTGTAAAGTAAGTCTGTTACAATGCTTGGTCAGCATTGATCTATTTTAATGAATTTCCCAAGTTTTTCTACCCTGCTGTTCTTTTGGATCTCAGTACAATATTTTCAAAAAAAAAACAGGAAGCAAAACCAAAAATAATTACATAGTTGACCCTGCCACAGTGGTCAGAGTAAGAAATGTTTAGTTTCCTACCTCTGTTTTATTCCATATTATTATTATTACTATTATTAAGGGTTAACTGTCAACACACTTTCACTCTTTAAAATTGCATACATTTCTTCCACAATTTGTCAAAAATAGCAGTTAGAGGCATCCTTGTCAGATATTTGAAAAGTAACACAAACAGGCAAGATTGCATTTGACAGTGTATATATTAAATGTGCGCTTTTTATGAGAGGGAGCTTTGTAGTTTATGAACAAAAAGTATGTTAATCTCCAGAACAGTTTGTGTATTGGGGAAAGAAAGTAACTCTTGACCTTTCCAGAGATTTCCAAGTTTGGCCATCTTTCAGCAAAACAGCTCTAATACTGAAGTGTAGCATCATAGAAGCAACTTTTCACTGCAGCCATTTTAGGTAATGTGTCTTGCTTAGTGTTATTTATGACACCTTACTCTCATGAGAAATATATGAGGTGGACTCTTGTAGACCCAATTTCTTGCATACTTCTGTACTTTTTTTTTAGCAGCTCTTTCTGTATTATTTTACCAATGACCAGGTGTTAACCCCCTTTATCCATATAAATATTACTACAGTTTTCTGGTTTGATTACTTCCTGCTTATTCTCTTTTGTGAGTACTTTTTTAATACACCTTTATTGAATTATCACTTGTGACAAAAGCAAATTTACATTTATACAAAAGTAATCAAACTGTATTAAATTGACATTAACAAACATTATACTTCACATATATTGCTATATATCATATAACCTAAGCAGCATTACACAAATTATTCAATTCCTCACCCTTTTTAAAACAAGAAACATCTTTATTAAACCATCACTTACGACATAAGTAATCATACATTTATATAAATGAAAATGAACTACAACAACACAATTCTAGTTGCAAGCATTTTACATCACAAACCGTACTGACACACTCCCAATTGCAAACATTATACATCACTTATAATCTACTCAATCATTTTCAGTCAAACATTACATAGCTCATGTAAGCCCTGCCTTATTTTAAACCTCATTCCTCTCCTGTATGTATTGTTCCCACAATTCCCATTTTTCCTATGTAATTTGCTCCTACCATTTTCGAAATATCTCAGTTCCAGTTGTTTTATCTCTGTTACTATATTCACTACTCCTAATATAGTTGGTTTAGATTTTGGTTTCCATTTTCTAGTAATTGCTTTTTTGGCAGCCTCCATAATTAGACACAGCAAGGCCTTACTATGTCTAGGCAATTCTGATTCTGTATCATAGCTCAAAACAATCATCGCCCTCATCACACCAATCCGCCCAACCAGCATCTCCAACAGTGCATCCCACAGGGAATCCTTAAAGTCTGCCAATCCACCTCACTCCCAGAAAATATTTTCCCAAGTACCTCTTTCTTCCCCGTCACATCTCCAGCATTTGCTGTCTACCTGAAGAAAAATTCTCTGGAGTCTACTAGGGTATAAAATATCTATGTAAACATTTCCAAGCAAAAATCCTAAATCTTTTAGATTTTGTTGCAAATGTGGGTGTCTCTCTCTCTATATATATATATGTTTATATATATATATATATATATATGTATATATATATATATATATATATATATATATATATCCTCCCCCTGTTTCTTTGTGAATTGCTTATTCAATCTCTCTTCCCAATCCTTTCTAACCTCCTTTGATTGATTCTTGTAGTTATCATGCAATATTTTATACCCTCCACTAATTATTCCTTTTTTAATGGCAGCTTCTGTTCTAGGGTCTACTAAAAACTCTACCGGTGCTGCTCTTTCATTTAGGACCCCCCATTTCTTTTTCTTTGCTTGTACTCTGATATCAATACTTGATAGGGAGGACAATCTCTAACCTTCAGTCCAAATAAATTCTTGGCCTCTTCCCATTCTATTACCTTCCCCTCTCTAGTTATTTGGCCCCAATACCGTGGTTCCTTTGCCAGTTTCCTCCAGTAAATTCCAGCCGACTCTTGCCTATTGTCTATATCCCTAATTGCAATCATCCATATCTGCAGAATCTCCTTTCTCCATTATTGTGTTGGCTTAATTCTTTGAATAATTTCTGCTACTTTATGGATATAATATTCTGTATGAATATTGTTATTCTCCTTAAAGGCCTGCGTCCAAAATCCCAGGTCTTTCCTTGTTTCTTGAGCTTCCCCCCTGTTTCAACATCATCCCTTTCCACTTTGAATTATAGTTTTCTCATTTGTGAGTACTGAACAGAAAAATACAATTACCCACCTTTAAATGCTCCCTAAAAGAATACTTTACAAATCATGGACCTGCTCTTGTGCCAGTGCTAGCTAAATGTACTTACTAGACTTCACTCACCCCCCTTAACCTAAGTCACACGTCACAACCATCTCCAACTCCACTGCTTTCTTTTGTTTTTCCCACTACCCCACCTTATCCACTTTATCTCTGCAGACCTTTCCATTTGCCTCCCTACTCACCTAAGCTACCCGAAAACAACCTATCCTGCATTCTTCTTACAATCTCCTTTCCGCTCCATCCTTCTTCCTTCCTTCTATAACCATAATAGGAACACCATCTCTCACACTAAGATGTCACTCAATTTCCCCTCACTGTCTCTAATCGTATAATCTCAAATATTTATTTTAAATATCTTATTAGAATTGCCTCAGGTCTCATGTATCGCATACTAATCTATGTAACAAATATGTTTTTGCTCACATATTTTCTCCAACCTATGTTATTGTTTTTCATTGCACTTTACTATGAAACATATGTTTTATGTTTTTTCTTTTTTTTTTTCAAAACAGGTTTATTGTTTTAACATATAAGAGAAATATCATAACAATTTTATACAAGTAATTAAAAATAGGTATTATTATAATATTCAACAAAACAACTAAAGTATTTACAAAGACATCCACTATAATCAGATCAATTAATTAAACTAAAATACCATGCTATTGAAATTAAAATTTTTTAACAAATTTTGTAAATTATCCCATACAATAAAATAAGATGTTTTTCTATTTGTTCTAGTCCTAATTGTGTTTATTTCCATATGGCACACTATATTCATAACATTTTTAAATTCATTGAACGAAGGAGGTGTATCTGAAATCAATTTCTAGTTATTATTTTCCTAGCCACTGCTAGAATAGACCATAACAAGGGAAGCTTAACCTTTTTAACACTTTGAGGTACAGGTGTGTTGAATAATATAAGAGATTTAGAAATAATGAAATTATCTGTAAAAGAGCCTGCAAAAATTCATTAATTGACTTCCAGTGTTCTTTCAATTTTATACAGTCATAAAACATATGAGCCCAGTCAGCATTAATTTCTACATTACATCTCTTACATAGATTATCTTTATTATGTATTTTATTCATCATCAAAGGTGTATAAAAAGATCTATGTAAAATTTCCATGTATAAAGTCTCCAGACAATGGAAGACGTAGTTCTATAAGCAGATTCCAATATATATTGTTTATCTTGTTGATTTGGTGGGTCCCCATTAATAGAAGTGAAATAATTCCAGTATGAATCTACACTGTAAAAGTTTCTTGTCTGATAACTTTATGTATGTATGAAAGTTTACCTTTATCAGAAACTTTATGTTGTAAATTTAATATCAAGTAATCAATCAGTGTTGGAATAGATTCTTTAACAGTTATAGACATTAAATCTATTTTATTAATGAGATGTTGTCTAAAGGTCTGAACCTCTAACCAGCAAGTTTCTCTTAGATCAAATTCTTGTTTTAAGAAATCTAGATTTTTAACTTTATTATCAGATATCAACTGATACCAGTACTTTAGATCATTATCTATAGCTAAATGAGTTCCTTCAGAAGTAGATGACAAAAGCATACCCTGAGTATACATTATAGGAAATACAATAAAATTCCATTCCCTATACTTAGGGTGCATGAATATAAAGTTACAATAACTAATAATAATATTTAATGGGTAACAAACCATATGTTTAGGTGTAATAGGTGAAGTACAAAATTCCTTTAGTAACCATAACATGGAGTTATTTACAATCATATTTTTATGTGTTAAGGAGATTTTCATGAAGTGTATACTAATTAGCTCCCAATAATCTTTCCATTTTGTGACATATGACTGATCTATTAATAAAGTAATAACTTTTACAATAGAAGAGATAGTATATAAATTAAAGTCTGGAAAAGAAATACCCCTTGAGACCAGCTATTTGTATGTTTCTTTAATGCAATCCTAGGTCTATTAGGTGCCCATAAGAAATTTAACATTAGTGTGTTCAGTTTCTTGATAATTATTTTTGTAGGTGGAAGTATTATTGATTGCATTAAGTATAAAATCTTGGGGAATATTATCATTTTAATAATTGTAAGTCTCTCCTCCATAGTAAAAACATATTATTCCAGGTATTAAAA